>NC_056546.1:9632174-9943424 GCF_910596095.1 Thunnus maccoyii | reverse complement strand
GGTCCCTGCCCGTGGCTCCGGGAGCGTGCGAGGCGATCAACAAGCACGAGTCCATCCTGCGCGCCCGGGCCGTGGTGGCGTTCCACACGGGGAATTTCAGAGACCTCTACCACATCCTGGAGAACCACAAGTTCACCAAGGACTCACACGGCAAACTGCAGGCCATGTGGCTGGAAGCGCACTACCAGGAGGCCGAGAAGCTCCGCGGTCGTCCCCTCGGACCGGTCGATAAGTACCGAGTGCGGAAGAAGTTTCCGCTGCCTCGGACCATCTGGGACGGTGAGCAGAAGACGCACTGTTTCAAAGAGCGGACACGGAGCCTGCTGAGGGAGTGGTACCTTCAGGACCCATATCCAAATCCCAGCAAGAAAAGGGAACTGGCTCAAGCCACTGGACTCACTCCTACACAGGTCGGAAACTGGTTTAAAAACCGGAGGCAACGAGACAGAGCCGCGGCGGCCAAAAACAGGTTGGTGATTTTGTTCCTCACAGTCAAAACACAAGAATGCATGAATGTTTGTATTCAATGCTTAAATTTAAAAGAAAAAGCGGAGGTTTCATTAAACATGTAGTTATGCTCACAGATACAGACTGTCTAGGAAACAGTCGAGTCTGTCTGGCAGGGGGAGGGAGCAGGCTGCGGCGACATTTTTGTTATGAAGTGAAAGCAGGGAAAACATCGAAAACACAATTTATGCTGCTGTAAAAATCCAAAACTGTCTTTAGAAAATAGCTTCGGATGTTTTCTTTTATAAATTAGAAGCTTCTACAAACATCCTTCGACATGTAATTTAACTTGCAGGTATTTTAAACGGAATAAGGAATTATCAGATAAAATAAATATCCCAAATGTTAAAAAATAAGTTGTGTGCTCAAATAAGTCACAATAATAAAACAATAATTTTATAAACACAAATTACGTCGTTGTTAAACTGAAGAGGCGATTTTTACGCAGTGTTTCTTTTTGTTGTTATTAAAACAGCTTGTATATTTTTTTCCCGTAAGAGTGAAAGTAGTACAGTAGTAAATAGTAAGAGTGTTGGATTACACATAAACATGACTGAGCTACACTTATTTATAGTATCACTAGGATTTGAAAAACAGCTTTATTATTATTTTTTTAATCATTAAAAGGTTTATTAAAAATATGTTGACTAAGCAAGTCTTAATATTTAACAGGTCAAAACATAATTTTATCCAGACCTTTAAACACATTTGAAATTGTTATGTTTTGCAAATAATATTAAATATTATTGTGTCTTTTACCAAAGCTATAATGATTTATTTAAGCTACACGGCACATACTACAGTACATTTATCACGTACTTTAGTGCATTTATCATTTTAACATCACATGTTACTTTGGATTGTAAAGAAAGATAATCTCAAAGGATAACAGAGATATTACTGATATTACTTGAATAAAATGAACATGAGTATTAAAAAAAAAAACATTTGAAGACAGGCTGTATTCATAACATTAACTGTGGTATCATTCCATTGAAATGCTATAATTGATTAGAAAATACCTCGCAGAGAACTAAGCCATATGAACACTATTCTAATCGTTTTGCCAAATGAAGAGATATAGCCTATTTCCAGACTGACATTATCCCGCCGTGATGGAGTTATTATCATGAGTGGATTGGAGATAAACATTTAGGATGATTGGAGTAACCTGGATCTCCACGTCACTCATTCATATACTTCCACTTCCATCAGTCTGCAATGTATCCGTGTCAAAGCCTCACGACATTTTGCACTTGGACAAAGGCCTACATTTCATTTGGATTTATAATATTTATTTGGTTGTGACACTGCAGTGTTATGGGGCTTTATGTGGTAAATAAAACTGTGCAGCAACGAGGAAGAATAATAAATGTAGCAACAAATGCACGTAGCAACTGAAACCGGAATAAAAACTAAATAGCTACAGACTGCTGTTGTAAAGAATGCCACCAAAGTGTTTTTTATATAAAAACACTTAGTTGGGAGCGCCCCGGTAGCCGAATGTTTACTGCGCATGCCACATAACCGCAACGTCCCTGGTTAGTTTCCAGCCAGGGACCCTTGTTGCATGTCAAACCCATCTCTCTCTCCCCTTGTTTCCCGTCTGCCTCTTCGCTGCCCACTGTGCAATAAAGACAAAAATGCCCTAAAAAATAATCTTCAAAAAAAAAAAAAAGACACTTAGTTGGAATGACAGCTTAATTTTTCACACATAATTTAAATCCCAGATTTCTGACTTGCGCGATTTTCAGGCCTACTTTTGTTGAAACAAACAAAACAAAACAAAAAAAACCCCATTACATTTCTTCCAACATTTGGTAGTCTAAATAGTGCTGTGTTTTGTACCCTGAAAGCTGGCTATTTGATAAAAGCATGCATGCATGGCTGGGGCCGGCAGGGGGAAAGAAAGGCGAGTTTGAACCCCTATTTTGCAGGAGGAGGAGGGGAAAGGGGGACATTCTCAGGTCTAATTGCCATTTCTCTCATTTTTTTTCTTCTTTTTTTTCCTCCCCTCCTCGCTTCTTTTCTTCTCCAGGCTCCAGCACCAAGCAATAGGACCGACCGGTATGAGGTCCCTCTCAGAGGCCGGGCTCACCCCTCACAGCTCGGCAGAGTCGCCTTCAACCGCGGCCAGTCCCACCACCAGCGTTTCCAGTATGACAGAGAGAGTTGATACTGGGACGTCCATCCTGTCCGTCACATCCAGTGACTCGGAGTGCGATGTATGATACGGAGAAAGAAACACAAAAACAAACAAAAAGAGAAATATTTACAGGGAAAATGGACCTGAGAGGAAGAAAAAAAGACTTATGAAATATCGCGGATGAAAAAAGGACCGATTGATATAAATATTAAAATAAAAAGAGATAAAAGCACGTCGGTTTTTTTTTTTTATTAAAAAGCGCTTTCAAAGGACCCACGCCTCCCCCTCCTCTTCATACCCCCACACCACCACCATCACCACCACCACCACCACCACCACCACCACTACTACTACTACTACTAGACTACTTGCATGATGTTTTTTTTTTTATTTTTCATTTTGTAATCAGGGAAAATAACCTGAATGCAAGATTTTCCATCAGGAACATCGATCAGAGGGAATAAAAACAGATCGTCTTGGTGTCTTCGTCGCTTTTTTTCCCCCCCATCTCCGTTTTTAGTCCAAGTGATGATGATGACGGTGAAGCAGCCGCCATGCAGACAAGATGCAATCCTGTTTTTACTTTGTGTTCATCAGACAATCATTTTAAGTCGTAAGCACCTTTTTTTAATATACTTCTGTCACTGCCTGTGTGGGGTACATGGTCAAAAAAAAATGTTGAACGGGATCGTTTATGACTGTATCAGATTTTTATTTTTATTTTCAAAATTTTATATTGAATTATGTATATCTCAAATAATGCGATCATTCTCCCGGTCTGTAATATACGTGTAGAAATATGCTTGTACATAATTATTGCTCTCCCCCGTCTCATCCTCTTTTCTATCCCTTCCTCACTTTTCTTGACTTGGTGTTCCTACATAAAATATTTGTCAAAACTTACAACTGAAGTGCTGTAGGCGTTTTTGTTGTTGCTTTTGGTTGGTTTTTCCGGGGGGGGAGGGAGGCGGGAGGCGGGAGGTGGGGGGGTTAATGACATATGTCACACATTTATGCAAAAAAAAGAAAAAAAATATGAAAAGTGGAATAGCTTATTACTACATTTATGCCCCCTCCTATCCTCTCTGCCGCCCCAGGGTCGCTCAAAGCGCTTATTTACATGAGTCTATCCAATGTTTCTTTCTTGCGTGGTTATTATGTTAATGTACCATACATTTCTTAATCAAATACAGTATTCAATTTGCTATACCTCTTTGCATGATGTCTGTCTCTCCATCCGATTACGGATAAGGACATTGATAAGTGGCTAAACACATGTTCATATTGGGTCATTATTGGATTGTGGGAGCATTAATGCTCATCACTGGCTTATGCAAGCCCGGACCAGGTTATGCAGTCAGGGGGTTGAACTCACCTAAAATCTGCTTGGTTTTTTATCTCCGGAACATAGTTGACCCGGGTTTTTAAAGCTATTTCTCATGTAAGGGTGCTGTGTGTTTTAAAGAAAAAAACGTAAATGAATGCTATAATATAATTATAAGTGTTAAAGTTAAGATTTATTTCCTTGAAAATGTCTTACTTTTCTTATTTTTTCATTACACCACTGGTTCTAACTTATGCCATGTAGGTAAAATCGCCCTATATGTCTGCCTCTGTACATATACTAGGCCTACACAAATTCTGGCAAATGTCAACGCCATGCAGCACTTAAAAATGTGAGTGCTATTTCCCCTTTTGTTTACCGTTGCTAGTGAATACAGAAATTAAGTAAACGCGCCATTAAATGGGCTAATCACGATGGGACTCCTCCCCTGTCCCAATCTCCCATTGTGGCCCGCTGAAAAGAGCTTTTCTTCCTCGGACGAGAACCATTTCCCCCTCCAAAAAAAAGGCTTTCTCTCCTGCAGTCCCTTTCCATCTAAATCCCCAACCAATTATGCCGCAGACTAGGGCAGATTTGCTATAGGACACTGTTGCAGGAACTATAGTTTTGGTGGAAACACTTGCGCAAAGATTTCTCCTTCCTAGAAGCAGAGCTTGGGGATCTCCCCATGTAAATAAACGGCGCTTTATAAACTGCAGGCAACTCCTGTAATAAGCGTCGACTCACTGTGAGTGTTGCAGTCGTGTGTTAAGCGACAGAAAGTAGGAGAGATGCTGCTGTTTGGCTCAGTGAGACCGCAGGACTTTTAGAGAAAGTGGAGACTGGCATAAAAGCCACGCCAGCGACATCAGTTCTCCCACCATGGCAGATTTCTCCCTGACCTTAGATTAGAAGAGACTGCAATGAAACAAAGTTTACTGTGCATGTTTCCAACAAGTGTAACATGGGTGTTTTAGGACTACTGTGCTGTCGGTGATTAACAGGATGTTTGGATATTTTTCCAGGATGGTGTGTGCATAGTCTGAAAGCGTAGATACAAAATATTATTGGCGGTGTTTGTGTGTTTGCATGCATGCGCACGCAAAAGAGGCCGAGAGCAGGTGTGTAGTTGTTAGAATAGAGGTCAGGAAAACGTTTTTCTTACAAAAAAAGTGCCTAATTAGACTAGTTTCATATGTTAATCTAATGGCTATAAGTTATTGACACAGGCGGCTGTGCGCTCGGGCGTGTGAAAGTAAAATAAAAATAAAAAACTAACAATCATAGATAAAACAAACATATAATAGTTCAACTTAAATTTAGTTAATTATGATTTAAATGTTGTATTGTGGTGTTAAAATATGAGATCCGGGTTGACAAAAGTTTAACTTGTTGTAAGCTGTAAACTTTTTGGGTAGATACGTTGATACTTTTGGTAGATCTGACTTTGGATTATGTTGTTTTGTTTTGGGTTTTTATTTTTTTTCTGCACAAATGTTCAGTCTCCACTGGATGACATGTGCGCATAACCCATCTGCATGCATAAGTCTCCCTCAGCCGGATACCAATCAAAACACAAAAACAAGTGAGTCAAAAGCTTCAGCCATACGACTCAATAGGCCTGTGATCCTGAAATAACCGAGGCCATAATGCAGACAAACGCAAAGCTCAGCTCCCTGCCTGCCTGGCTGAAACAAACCATCTCCCGCCGCACTCATTGGCAGTCGATTCCAGATGAAGAAAATCTGTATCATATTTTAAACCCATTCCGGGTCTTAAATCGGCCTGCTAGAGGCAGATAGGCCGTATCAAGAGCACCGAGGGGCCATGGCACCGCCGCACCACCAGACCCTTATCATACACCCCCCACCTCTCCATTTACGCACTCCACAAGTTTTATTGGCTGCGACAAGTCCCGGCTATGATTGAGATTAAATTAATCGTAAACTGAAGAGCATTTTTATCGGCAAAGGAGGACACGAGGATTAGGGCTATATCTGAGAGATGGAGCCACAGATAGGGACTCATGAATACAAAACAAGCGATGAATGAGCTTCATTTTGCTCAACGTTGCGTTCATTAAACCCACGGGCTCTGGAAACCGTGTAAATATGCAGATATAAACTTAACTTACTTGAGTAAAAAGATGAAAATAAAACAAAATAAGTGATGTTTGTGTGAAATAATGTGTAAAAAAAAAAGAAAGCTAAAGATGCAAACTTTGTAGAATTCTTTTAAAATTTAAAAACAGGAAAAATACTGTTAATGGATTTCTTTAAATATACCAGCAAACTCTGCGTTAAAGGAATTCGACAATAGGATGTCAAAGAGATCAGGGAGAAACTAAAAGTCAATATTAATTAAATATCATAGTGATTTTCCATTAGGGCATGTTTGACCATGTAAATGAGACCCGTGTAAACAGGTACTTTATTGTCCTCGCTGTAAACATATGTAGGCCAGAGTGGCAGTAGTAAAAAGTGCTGGAAGTGTGAGTCTATCTGTTGCTGGCTGGGGTCATTAACAGTGGGGGAGCTCTTGTTCGTGATCTGTCAACTCAAATATGGATCACAAGACAAAGGAACTTAGCGAGGAGTAATCTCTGTGTGTGATACTTACATGAGAGTAAACGAGAATGTGAGACAAGTGCGGCAACAATGGAGACTCGCATGTTTTTCTCTTTTACGCTCCCTAAAGTTGTTTTGCATTTATCTGTGCAAGTGCGTCTGTCAAACAACATTTGCATCAACAACGAGCTGAACAACAACATAAAGACGATTAGTTTTTTTTTTTTTTATATGGCTTCCAGATTTGAAGTCAAAGTGATTTAAAGTGTCTTTAAGGGGAGAAAAACACGTGTGAGTGCTCTTCTGAAAAATACAACTGATTTATGTTTGGATTGATGGCTGTTTGCTTCACGATGATCCGCTTAGAGGTCACAGTTTACCTTTCCCTCCACTTCCAACCACAACATCTTGTAGTCTATTGCAAAGTTAATGCAGACACTGTCAATCCAACTATAGGGAACAAGAGGAAGGAGGGGGGACTATTAGGCTGAAGTCTGGCGGTGAGAAATACTTGCCCTGCCCTGTTTTTTCTCGGATTTCACCGGTTAACTGAACACAACTTTCCTATTGGTGTGTATTCATGCAGCACCCAAAGAGCACCAGTTTCCCTGTAACCTCACCAGCGCGGCTGTCAGTGCAGGAATGAGCGGGGCCCTTTTTGGACTAAACTTTCTGCTCTCACTCTCTCTTTTCTTCAATAGGTAAGACGCAGGGCTGCAGCATTCCTCTTGACTGAGTGGTAATTTATACTAAGTTAGATGACCATGACCTGTCATTATTTTAGACGGAGAGCTGCTGTTCTCTCTTCCTGGGTTATTATGAGAAATATTAACAGCAAATAGGCGTCCTTGTAAAGGCCAAAACAAGCGAGTGTGCATTATATTTTCACTTCACCATCACCCAACTATCCAGCAACACATTTAAGAGGAATTACAGCAAATAGATACAGCTTTTTACACGATTTTAACGATGGAGATAAAAGAGGAACATTTTTCTACACAATAAATTCAGTTTGAATGATATGAAAAAAAAAGCTATATGGTGGTAATGATGTGTTTGACTGGGTCAAGTCAGACAGTTTTATAATTCGGCGTGGTTGCTAGCAGGTAAACGTAGTGAGAGTTTTGACATTTTGACTTTTGGTGTAATTTCGATTATGTGTGTCCGTTCCTGAGGTGCGCAAATTGTGCGCGTTTTTACCAATGCCGCGCGCCATGCACCTGCTGCTTGTTGTCAACTGATCAACCCCCCCCCCCCCCCCAATCCCGTCACACACACACACATACACACACCCTCTCTCTTTCACACACCCACGCACACACTCTCTCTAAGACCAAGGCAGCGTTTGAAAATATTCTTCTATTAAATTGTAATTTGGAGGTCACACAAGGCAGAGAGCAATGATACAGGATCAGTGGTGTAAGCTTTCATTATATGGAGGCTACCGTACAGGCAGATTGGATCATACTCTCTCTGTCATAGTCAGGTTGGGAGGTGTGTGTGTGTGTGTGTGTGTGTGTGTGTGTGTGTGTGTGTGTGTGTGTGTGTGTGTGTGGAGGGGGGAGGGAGGGTGGGTCAAGAAATACTTCAGTCTAATGCTTATTAGTGTGGACTGCTATTGCACAAGCCTCATCTTTTTAAAACAAGCATAACATGAAAGCAACCCAACTCTAGCTTACCCAAGCGAACATGACCACCCCCCCAAACCCCCCTCTCTTACACACACACACACACACACACACACACACGTGCACGCGTATAGCCTTGCACTCACAGCACATATGGAGGTTGTATATGTGTGTGTGTGTGTGTGTGTGTGTGTGTGTGTGTGTGTGTGTGTTGGGGTGGGGGCGCTGGGTGCAGGCTGTGATCTCTCGCCTTGTGCACACCGAGTGGACAGAGGGCTGAGCAGCTTAAATAGAGCCCCAGCACCTGTGTTTTCTACCGCCGTTCTCAGGCCTTCTTAGCATGGCACGGCACTGTCCAGCATGGATATATATACCGAGTATCACGACACACACACACACACACACGCACACACACACGCACACACCATACACACCATGTGCCAGAAATAAAAAGGGAAGAATGAGTGAGTTTATTCTGAGCATTAAGCTTCACTAAATGATATTGTCTGTTTTCGCGCCTCACTCCTTTCTCAGTGTTTTGGTTAAAAGTTCTTATTAACCAAAATGAATCACCAACTTTTAACAGATTGTGTCTAATCAGAGTCAATCGATTTCACAAGGTTTTTACAAAATAATCAACACAGCGAGGGATCATATCTTAATATTATATGGGAGGTCATTTAAAAGAAACAGTGACTGCGTGAAACTGTCTCTGTCACTGTGATCCATATTTAAAAAATCAAATAATAATTAAAAAAAAGCACTTACGCCTTTTCTTCATTTGTGGCCTACGCTGCAGCCTGATTGCGTCTCAAAGCATCTCTGCTCTCACTCATTCAAAAAAAAACAAAAAAAAACATTGAATACACGTTTATTAGCAAAAACCCCACTAAAAACAGACGCGGTGCTCCTCTCTGACTTGGTGCGCTTTGGTGACATGCCCCCCGTTACCCCCCCTTTTCCTTCCATGAATTGGAGATTGTTCCCTGGTTTGATGCTGAAGGCTATTGTATGTCAGCTGGAGCTCCTGCCTGCTCTGGTACTGAAAGTACCGGATGAACCTGGACACGGACACCCGGCTCCGCTGTGCGCAGACACTTCACACATACTTTCCCTCGTTTCTTTTAGATTTGGGACGATATCACGTGTCAGTTCTGCCTATTTTGGCGGAAATGAGACTCCAGGTCATCAACGTAAATCGGCCTAATGACCCCCAAAGGCCTTTTTACATCAAATAGTGTACATATATAAAAACAAAGTAGAAGGATGGATGGACTGTACATCTCTAAAAAATCAAGTCAAAACAAAATTTGACATCTGTCGTTGTCGCACTCCCAATTCAACACATCAGGAAGGCTCATTTAAAAGCAAAATTGAATTTGTGCTTTTATAAAATGCCTGTTTAAGTCAAAGATTTTATTTCAAAATAAACCACCCCAGACTGCTGTGATATTATGTTTTGGGTATTTCAAAATACCAGAGAAAAAAAATCATCATATGTTCAAGATATCATATTTTGACAAAAGTAGGATATTTAGTGTATATGTGAAAAATTACAAATAAAATTGTCAGCATCTTTATCTGAACTTCTTCTGTGTGGATGAATAAAACGGTAGATTTCCTTTTTTCAGTACAAATCAGGGATCTCAACTCACACACGGGCCCAGATGCACGACTCTCTAATTCTAACATATGTATTGCACCATGACGGTTTAGCATATATCACAGTGATATGTGGCCTAATATGTGACAAAGAGCCTCAGCCCAAAGCTTGCCTGATGACACGCCTCCTTTTTGTGCAAAAGGTCGGGAATTGACTGAGGCCTGGTTGCCCTTATCAATTTAACCTCCATTTACAACGCGATAGGAGATGCCAGCCTCCCCGAGCTCACAAACAGCCCCGACCAGAGGGAAGTCCACACTGTGAGGGGACAACAGCGGGCCAAGCAGATGCAAAGCCGGCCAGACTCAAGGCCGAACGGAGCAGAGAGCCAAACGTGTTCCTTGACTGCCATCTAGAGGAAAATTCTTGAACAAAAAAACCCAAAGCATACCTACTGGTCTTTTCAAACTGCTATTTCAATATTAAGTGCCTCTGAAAAGAAAGAGGACCAACACTCAATATGTCTCTCTCTCCTAGTAAACCAGTTCAAAAGTTCAACACTCAGAAGAAATGGAAACATTCCTTGTGTATTTTTGCATTACTATACACACATTTCGCCAAATTTCCTGACACATACGGTGTCTTTGGACATTCCTGAGTTTGAATACTGTTTGAATGTTCAACATGAGTTTGTACTGCTGGGCCAATAATGTTTTCACCACTCTGTACTGAAAATGGTTTTACCCCTAGTGACAGCACTATCTGGCAGTGATCTACAGCATAAAGGCAAACCGCCATGCCTCCAGCACCTCCGAGCTGGGATTTCACATTTTGCTGTTAAATCCTCCTTGTGCTCTAGTTAATGTCAACGCAGGCACGAACATACATATACAGGCTTGCACCACAGGGACAAGTGCAGACCAGTGAAGTCATACTGCCCACACAGATACACATACTGTACTATACACACTGTACAGGGCGCGTTCATTAAAGTTTCATTGCATGAAAGTCAAATGATGTTGGAACACTGAACCGGCTCCTCCATTTAGTGCTAGATCAAGGATTCAGACGCCAGAGAGTGTAATGGAACCCCCGATCCCTGGTTAATTTTTCAAAACTGATACCCAGAGTTTTACTGAGGCCGTCAAGGAGCCAAGTGACTGACTGGTGTGTGTGTGTGTGTGTGAGAGAAAGCTGGCGGAGCTGCTGCTGGTGTGTGTGTGTGTGTGTGTGTAGGGGTGGGGGGGGGCATAATGGTGTCCGCTGGTGCGCGGCCTTTTAGAGTTTAACTCCCCTATTGTGGAGAGCGGGGGCAGGGGGAGGACGAGGACAGAGAGCAGGCAACAGCAAAGGTTTCGCTGTAAATGGACAGTAAAATGCTTACGGCAACGAGGCCTGACTCCACCATTAAACCATAGCAGGAGGAGAAGGGAACGCCATAAGCAATAACTTTTTTTTTCATTTTTCATTTCCCCACTTTGTAGGCTACCCACTCAAATGTCCTGAAACGGTTCCAGCCTGATTTCAGGTTCACGTGAGTGTATAAGCAACCTTTATGAGGGGTCAGTAGAGTTGATTTACAGTTCCACTGCTCAGATCCACTCAAGACTCATTGGCTGATGCAGTCAAGAGGTAAAAGAAAATGCAATTTGAGAGAAAATTACTGGAATTGTGTCTTTTAAAATACATTTAAAAACGTGTACATGGTATAAATCAAAGGGCCAACAGAATGTTAATTGCAAGATGAAAAAAATAAATTGGATATACATGAACACATGCAAACAAACATACAGTACATATTCTGTGGTAACATCTGGAGAACATACCTGCATACTGTACGAGAAGCCAAATTATAGTCTCCTCATTTTCCAGTTGTCCACCTCCCTCCTCACATATTCAGCTCAACTTATCTGCTCTTGAATGGAGATCAACCATCTGGAAAAAAGGGAGAAAGTTTATGAAATTCCTGTTTCAAATTCACCGTTTGCAATTCATTGTCTATGAGAGCATCTTCTTAAGAGGTGCATGTAAGATGTAGGCTACCTCGCTGGTTAATAACCGGCACAGGGCTCTGGAGGCCCTCAGCAGAAGCTGGCTGTTTTGTCCGACCACTTTTTCTATTTTTAATAGGTTCCTGTACATGAGTCGGTAGTGGAGCATCTTTAAAGCACCTCTTTAAAAACGGCCTCTGTCCCGAGGTGGCCTCCAAAACACATGCATTATTGAAGCATGCACCGGCCCTGTCCTCCGCACTCCCTCCACTCAGTCCAGTTCAGCAAGCAGCAGCAGCAGCTGCACAGCTCCCATAAGAGTCGAGCGAGGAGGAAGAAAACACGGCCCCGCGTGTTCAGAGCTCAGAGACCTGATGTATGACTGTGGAGGTGGATGAAAAGAGGAGCAGTTATTGGTCAAAACATCAAATATCCTTCACAAGTTCACATTGTAGCTAAAGGTCAGATATTTTTGTTCGACTCAAGAATGTTGTGAACTCACATAAAGCTCATCAGTGATGTGACCCATTGAGATAGAGATAATACAATTACACAGAAACATCAGCTGGACTAAAAGGAAACATGATATATCAAAATAACATTCCTCATACAGATGTTACACAAAGTATTTGAACAATAGTAGAAAAAGATTTTTAAAATATCTTATTACTTTTAAGCCAGCAACATACAACACTGAATATTACTTAATCTATTTTTTAAAAAACATATTGTAAGGGATATTAAGTATAATTTGAATAAATAAATAAATGAATAACTTTTTTAGTTTCAACAATATGCTGTTGTTTTCTTTTTAATCCATCTTTGAGTTTTTGTCAGTATCATCTCAGTTCCTCTCTTTACACACACACACACACACACACACATACACACAAACACACACTATCAAAATTGAAAGTGAGCCGTCAGAGAGAATTGAGGGAGGGCAAAGGGAGAGGTTGAGAGCTGTGTAAATGGTCAATTGGCTTAACTCAGTGGTGTCTGTTCTTGGTGTGACGATGTCAGCGGGCAATGTGCAAATGTGCACTCTTTTGATTTCCCTGATGTAATCCTCTCCAGCATACTGGTAGCCTATAAAGCCCCAGGGAGGAGAGATGAGTGAGACGCTGGATAGTGTTTGTTCTGGGATTAAGATACCACACTTCCTCGCATTTATTCATTCAAATGTCACATGCATGCACGCAGAGCAGAGTGCAAACACTGTATGTATGTGTATGAATGCACACACAGGAACATATTATCTTTCACACATGCACAAAACCGTCCTGTTACTACATTTCTGTGTTTGTAGTTGTACAGTATTTAGTGGTCTCATTATGTTACACTGCCATCTAGTGATCTGTAATAACTCACATCCATCAGGGGGAAAACAGGTTTTCAGCAGAGTGCAAACGCATACTTAAATGATCACTTGAACTCATTCATGTCATTGCTGATTAGCACAAAGGATTATTTGACTGGAGATAGCTTTCACTCACTCCTTTTCAGCGTGGAAACATCTGTACAAGTTGAGTAGCACTCAACCTCTAATTACTCTTGGGATACACTGTCTTGTTTTTTTAAGACAAGAAGAAATGTATTAAAATGTTTAAATTGAAATATGCAACACAGGTATGTCACCGGTTTCTGCTTTTTCAGAATGTGGTGGAAGATAAACTTTTTAGGGAATTAAGGTTTTCAAAGGAATAGATTTATGCTAAAATTAAATGCAACCATGAAAATGTCTTAATATGAGTCTGTTATGAGCATGTATCACTATAGCTTAAGTGTTTCTAGTAGTTTGGATTTGATAATCACAGCACGGTTGCCACTGACTTCCTGCACTATTAGAATCAGCTGGTAATAAAACTGCAGCTCAAAGGTGGTGACTGTCATTGACATTGGTGGCTGGGATTATGTTATCATATGGTAATATTATATCACATGATACCACTTTTTCCTATCCCTGATAGGGCTTTAAATACACCTGTGAGAGTGGAACAGAAAGCCTGTTATAACTGTAGCATCATAGAGTTAATATAACACCACTATCACCATGACAACCTTGGTTATCCGCTCTCTCTTATAAGTTGATACCTCATAATATCCCTCTCCACTCACAAATACCAGCAATGTGCCCATTAGAGGCATAGTGATAAAAACAGTGTAATAAATAAATATCCTTATGCATATTTTATATATTTTTTGCATGTATTGTGATGGAGAAACACACCTGACATCATCACCACCATCATCACATTCATTATGTAATTTTAAACATGAAATTCAGGAAATATACAAGACAGATTTACAGCCTTAAATTATCACTTGAAATGATTTTCAGCTCGGCCTTGAAGTGAACACAAACCTCACAATATTCAAAAGAAATGTCTGACTTTATCCACAAGGGGTCATCATGAGCTCAATATTGAAATTCTGATTATATTCATGAAATAAGATGAAAATAAAACTGAAGGAGAAACAGGACAAGAGAGTGATGGCATGTGACATGAAGAATGCATTACATGGAAAACTATTCACTGTATAGCTTTACATTCACTCTTAAGTGTCCCCTGTTGTCTATACAAGCCTCTAATGGCATTCTTGGCTTCCAGATCTGTTCCTGTAGTTACATGTGTGTGTGTCAAGTCAAGTGTACAACAAATTACAAATGGTGTATACAGAAGCTTTAAGGTCACTGACACATATCCTCCCCTCTATGCCTACCTCTCATTGTGAAGTGAAATTATACCTGTGGCATGTTTTCTGCATTTCTCACTACAAAATTGCTTTGGCTGAAACCCAGGAGCGTTTGAAGTGCAGCGGAGAAGCTAATCAAGCAGCAAGTGAATGGCAACAAAGCAAAAGAGACTTCAAGCAGCTGCCACAACAAGACAAACACAAGAAGAGGAAGAAGAGTACACAGCTTGGAAACCAGTCTAGTGTAAGTTATCAGGAAGGAGACGACAGAAGAGGGAGGAGGAACAGAGAGACAGAGAAGGCTGTGTTCCTTTTTTTTTGTCCAATTTTCATGGTGACTTGACTTGAGTATGAAAACACACACTGACCGAGCATGTTGATTTGAAAGACATTCATGACTATTGTATTGGCATTTTATCCACCTGTAAAAATTTTGCTGCTATCATGAGACAGCATCCCCTTGCCTTTTCATCTCACTGAACATGTAAACTTTAAGTACTGCGGGAAGATCCTGGTTGCTGTCGGCAGCAACAAGATACACCTGAGATGAGTATATCTGCAGGTGAGCCGACTTCTCTTTATTCTGCCTCCCACAGGAGTCAGTCTGCACATAGGAATGTTACCTAAGTCAGCTTTCGTTAACAAACAAGAATTACAAGGTGCTCTGCCTGTGTTTTGGCTCAAGAATAACTCTGAAATCATGTACTCTTTTTCAATATATGATTTTTTTCCCTCTACTGTTTATATATGGCTGTTGTCTGGAAACTCTGCTAAAAGGAGTTAGTGCCAACATTTTTTTTAACTGACATAGATGATTCTCATTTATCAACAGAAAAAAAGAGTGTAAATGAGTAAGAGTTATCATCATCTGTTGTCTCTGATCTGTTGTCCCATTCCCAGATGTTAAAAGGGCAACCTTAAAGTAGAATACAAATTATATATTGTAAAATTAATGGTATACAACATAATTAATTCACATAAAGTACACAAAAAGTACAAGCAATCAAACAATGACACAATATAATATAGAATAGTTACATACTAAGTAAGTTAAGGGGAAAAATGTGCCCAAGTGCCAACATTTGATAAAATGAACCTAAACTTGTATTGTAACTTGTAAAATTGTAATTTATTAAAACAGTTCTCCTTCTCATAGCTTGTGAAGCTTTAGTTGGAGTGAAGACAATAACTATTCAGTTTTCACTTTACATTTTAGCTCACCGTAGCATGTTGTATTTAAATAAATAACATGCAGTGTAATAATTAACCATAATTTCTGTCAACAAAAAGTAATTATATTACTATTACTAAATATTATTAGCAATGATAGGATTTACAACATGCAGGCTAGCAACATGAATATTAAACATTCATCACTGTCTAACTATACCTGTAATAGTTTAGTGTGAACCTTAAAAGGTTAAGTAGACTTTCACCCCACTTCATTTAAATGTATTTATTGTTGGTTTAATGCCTTTTTAATCCTGTTGTTGTTTTTGTCATTTTATTTCAGTTGCAGTTTTCTATGTTTTCGGCTTAATGTTTGTTTGTTACACTTATGTGAAGACAGGAGACAACTCTGTATAAACAAAGGTTGAATGGATGAATAAATGAATTCACTTGTCTTTATAATTAGCTCCTCTTAACTCTCTGTATAAATCTGATGACCAAGGAGTGTCAATGTTGTGTCTTTTAACAGCCCATATAATAAAGTCTTTTTGTAGTTTCACTTCATACACAGTGACTTGGCCTTTTTTTTCTCTTGCCACCACACTTCCTACTTTTTGTGCTCTCTTATGTGTTTATCTGCCTGCTTCACTGCGATGCACCTGCTGGAGTATTAGAGCCAAGCTGTGCTACCTTTCGTGTTTTGTATACATCACTGTCATCAGGGTCTTGTTCCCTTCTTCACACACATGCAGTTACACTTTCCGTTCACTGGGTGGAAGCAGTGTTCAGCTTAAACAGGGTTCTCAACATTTTCAGTTCTCTCTCTCAGAGTTTTGCTGCTTTCCCTTAAATTGTGGAGAAAACTAAATAGTTACCTTTCATCACGTCTGTGCTGAGGTTTTATTACTCTTTAAACAAAACTACACAGTACTAAGTGGAGTGAATGCAGTGTGTGTGTGTGTGTGTGAGTGAGTGGTGGGGTGGGGTTTCATCTATGGCTCAGGTCACTGTGTGTTTATTGGTGTCACAGGATCAGTTCATGTTTATCATGCTGACACATTCATTTATACTTACCTAATCTTCACCTTGTCTTCCTCTCCTCCTCCATTTACATGTTGGTTGCTACGGTTACCTCTGGTGTAAGGAATACATGCTAGAGGCTACAAACTGGCATGCCTTATTACTTCATTAAAATCTGACTTACTTTTGTGGTTATTTTTACAGAATTGCAGGACATAGAGGCATGATTATCTCTCATTTCAACCCTCCAAACACACAATTTGTACTAAACTCAGTGGCTCCACTGACATTTGATCCCAGCTGTAATTGGCAAATCCTACTCTACATATCACATACTGTATCATTTATTGTAGCATACAATGTACCTTGTATGCAAAGTTTGTCTTAACAGTATTGAAAAGCAGTAAGACCTCTTTTATTTATCTGAACAGTGTCAACATTAAAGTGTGCACACGCACATTTACTGTGTGCTGAGTCAACAGTCTGGCAGGATGAACCCTTATGTTTAACTGGAAACAGACAAACCTGCACTGTACACATGCAGACAGACAGGCATAGTGTGCACAATCAACACTAATACTGATTGATCAAAATTAGAAGGAAGTTCCCTTCATCCGCTCCTGTGCTGGAACAGACAAGTCCAGAAAAGTTGCGTAACCTTTAATCCCTTAAAGCAACAAATAGTTGTTAAATTAACTTATGTAATGGCGCATGAGGTTCAAGGTTCAAGACACAACTTATTTCTATATATCAGATTATTCAATTCAGCTGACCTGGGGCAATGTAAAAGAATACAATTACAACATATAAACGTACAATGTTAAAAATTGGACATAGACTATGAAAGATTGCCAAATTCAGTAATGACTGAAATATTTTCATACTGTCTTTGTGTTTATAAAATGCAGACTTTCAGCAAAGTTATGAGGTCGGATGTCACATGAATATAGATGAAATACAATAACTTTGCAAAAAGAAAAAGTCAGTTATGTCGAGATCGCTTTTGGTGCAAATTGTTTTTTATCCTTTCATTCGTCTTGAACTAAACTACCAGATGGAACAAACCATCTATTGATGACTAGACCTTTCTCAGGACCTGCTGACACACTGTGAGACTTCCTTACTAACATACTGGCATCACACCTTTCTTAAATTTCAGTGCGCGATGACATAAACAAAAGAAGGAAAAAACTGATGAGCAGCAGAGAAATGTGCTGCTGAGCCTAATCAGTCAAAAGTTAACAGCAGATTATAGAATAAAACTGTATGAAAAGTACTGTTACTGTAATAAAACTATTAGTGGTTTAAATGCAGCTGTGCCTGCTCGTATTATCACATCTTTGACCCTTTCTCTCTCATTTCCTTCGGCTCATCAAAGCAAAAAACCCAAACTATAAAAGGAAGCTCAACTGTACTGTGAGGTTTTAGAGTTTCAGAGAAATATCTCCTCTACCACAGACAGAGGAGCTCTCACTCCAATTAATAGAGTTTTATTAGTATTTAGGTTTATAATATCACAGCTGATTGTGCAGAATCTGAAATATGTTGTCATAATAACAACAATAGCATTAAGTAGATTAAATGAACGAATGACCAGAAAAACAACCATTAAAAAAAACAAGTAAAAATAAAAAAGCTCGACAGATTGCTTCGTTTACATTTGTTATTGTAATATCAGATGACATATACTAACAATAATGAAAAGAGGGAGTAAAGTGATGGATCGACTAGTTTTACAACAATTTATCTGGGTGACACTCTGTACTGCTAGTTGATATAACATCAAGTAAAAGGCTAGATAGGCTGAACATAAAAAACAGCGCACTATGAAAATCTTGTGCATGATTTAACCTGCCCTTTGGCGTTCGCAGTGAACACCCAGTGAAAGCATAAAGAATGGTGTAGTTAATCTTTACACTGGACAGATTTAATGGAACGGTGTCAAGTGACAATAGCTGGAAAAGCCATCGGAGTGAACCTAATGCGATCAGAGTACCCCGTGTCTGTCTCCCATCTAGGAATTTACAGTAGGCTATAGGGGGAAAAGCCCAGGTGAGCCTTTCGTAACCCTTAGTGCACGCGCGCACACACACACACACACAAATGCATGAACGCACACTTTAGCCACCTAAAACATCTATCTGGTTTTTGCTGTTGCATATATTTTCAAATTAAATGTTTGAATCCGCAGAAGTTAAACGTGGTAACTTTCACTTTTACTGAACTCTTCATTTGTTGATATGTCTCCCCTGGTCTCGGGTCTCTGGAGTGGGCTGCAGGGATGGAAGTCAGGACTCGGTCTGCCAGGTGACCTTTCACTCGAGCAAAGGGCGCCCGCAGTGTGCTCATGTGTGTGCGAGAGTGTGTGTTTTGTAACTGTACGCGTCCAGCACACAGGGAGTGCATTAATGCTGGTACTCCCCTGGCCATCTCTCTCTCTCTCTTTTTTGACCGTAACTCTACACCGTGCACCCCCCTCCTCCTCCTCCTCCTCCTCCTCCTCCTCACTCCCCCCAAACCCCCTACTGTTTTATCCTGTTTTATGGGACACACCTGATACAGCAAAAATGCATAATGGCGGAGGAAAGGATGAAATCAATGTGTTCATCAATAAACTGTGTTTGACCCCAAACTGCTGTAAAATGAAAAAGGAGCTGAAAAAAAATTTAAATTACAGAAACAAACAAACAAAAAAAAATCTTAAATTATGTTACACATGCTTGTGCTCTGCATGTGAACTGTTTTCTAAAGATTGCAAAGAGTTTTTGCAGTGGTGCCAGAGTACCATTTGGTCAGTTGTTATTTTTTATTTGCAGTATAATTCACAATATGATTAATGCCATTGATTCGATATAGGCTAATCAAATAATTTAAAGGCATAAGCTGCATTTTTGGATGGTATATATTCACACACAGTATATATAATCAAAGAGTTTTAAGTTTTTTGTTTTTCTCAGCTGATCACAATTGAAAATATAGATCAATTTAATGTATTTACAAATATTACTTGCGTAAACAACAATAAACAGCTTTAGAAAATATGAATATTTGTAATTTTGTCACAGTGCTGCTTGATTCATTACTGCAAACACCTGTCGATGAATTTTGGAGTATCAACAGTTTCCCATACTGTGTTTTACATTTTGTCAACTATACTACTTGATTTTATTCTTCTGTCTGTTTGAGTTTTCTTCATCGTTCTTGGCTACATGCAGGATATGCATCCATGCTGATTTATGTCAAGACACCTGCAAGGACTGGCCCTGTGCAGCCTGTCAGCTGGACTGTATCAGCCAAAAAACTGACTGTCTGATTTTTTTTAACCATTTTCAGTTATATATGAATCCACATCATATGTTGCTGCAGCCCAAAACTCCCTCAGCTCAGCAGGCATTTCCCATCATATACTGAGGACTTATTTCATTCAGGCATCAGGATAAAGCTATTTTAAATTATTTTCGTAAGCTGAGTAAGTAACATTTTTAAAAAAAAAAAAGATTTTTATAACTTGGATTATGTTTAATACTAAAAATTGCAGTGTATTTTGGTGAAATTGTCTAAACTCGAAGGTAATTTTTGTGGATTTTGGTATATAAAGCAAGAGGTTTACTGCCCAGCTTCTCCTCTTCCTCCTGGCAATGTCATTGCAGCTCTTGCGAACATTATCCAGTCATGGTTTTTAGATTATTAAAGAGGAATTTCAGTTTTAAGACATGTTATTCCCATTGCAGAGGACAGTTTCATCTGTGTTGATGAATAGTCTACTGTGACCTACAACAAGACCAGAAGGAAGCGTGTGTCCTGCTCACTAACTTTTAACTGAAGCTGATGTACAGTTTAGTTCAGATCCGGTGAAAGAATATGATAAACACATATGGATCAAATGGAGTGGTGACAGTCTGCTGTACTTGGACTCATTTATCTAAGGAAGAATTCAGACCTGACTATATAATTATATTGTATTTTTTTTATATATATAAACGCTCAGGGTTTCATTTAAACACCTGAAAGTTTAAAGTGACACACCTTTTAGTGTTGCAGTGGACGCCTGCAGTGAAAAATGAGCATGTAATGATAGTGATGGTGCATTCGGTTGACATTTCCCTCTTTCAGTTTCTACTTTGCAGCTGCAGTACAGTATATCAGTAATGTAAATCCCAGCTGTCTTACTCACTTGTTAGTAAAGCCGCCAACCTCTCTAAGCAACAAGTGGCATGAATCGTTTATTTATTCCCCCTCTTTTGTTTCAGAAATATTTGGTGATTTCTGCACTACCACCCTAATACCCACTCAACCTATGAGTGGGTGTAGTACAAATTCCTGGGAACCAAAGTTCTGTTTGGTGCCCATTTGTCTATAAGGGTCACCTTAACACCATTGGATGTCATTTTAAAATTGGTACAGTAGTTTGACAAACTGTCCATGACCCAGAGGAGCTAGGTTTAAGCTTCTCTGCTCTGCTGAAGTGTCCTCGAGCAAGATAGTGTGAATCCACTCCAGTACTGAGGCTGCTGCTATAAAGGTTTGACCTCTGACCTCCCTGAAGGGGGGCTAAGTGAAAAGAGAATTTCTCCACTGGGACCAATAATGTGTCACATTATAACTATCATCACTGCAGCTGACATTTCTGCAGAGGACTGCCACCATCACGTCCTTGTATCTGTTTCTTGTTGCTATTTATGCATTAAATGTGCTGACAATGCTGAAAACATTTGCTTTTCTTAGTAGGCAAAAAAAAACCTTTTAGAGATACAAAGTTTTCACCCAACAACAGTGATCCAGTATGTGATCTGTCACTAATTATTGTGTGTCACCTAAAGATGTGATTGTCTTTTCAGTAGTTGAACTGCTTTATCAGTATTCCCAGCAGTTTGTCCACAGGGAAGAAGTATGGTGATAAGACAGCAGAGCGTTATTATCACGTGTTTATCTCGCCTTTAAAATCTTAGTTCATGCTTAATCTATAATAGGATATCAATTAAAATCATGAATGAGCACAGAAAGCCTGCTGTCCACTGGCCTCTGATATATGAAGAGCAGGTACTCAGAGGAATGAGGATTGTGTTTTCTTCTTTGAAATAAAAGGTTTATGTAAAATTGAATCCTTCACTCATTCAAAAATCGAGCATCATATAGTTTCATTTATAAAGTTGGAAAATTTTGCCCTTTTTGAATTATTGCATCTTTTTGATACCTGAGAAACTCTGACAGAATAATCTGCATGCAAAAAAATATTACATAATTATCATTAATTTTGTAAAGCCTTCACGTGGCTATACGGTTTTTTAACCTCTAAACGCTATTTTTTATTATTATTTTCTCTATTAATGAGCAAACGACACTCGGATCTACACCTGTCAAGTCTTAATAATTGCCGGAAGAAAAATCACTATGAGAACACAAAAAAATGAAATTCTTTAACAACTATTTTTTGAAATGAAATTAAAATTCATTTAAATTTTATCTGACTAGCCGGACTCAGTTGATGTCTTTCGTTGCTATTTTATATCACAAAAATAATGACGCTAATTTAATTAATAAAATGCAAAAGCTTAGAGAATCAAAATACATGAAAAAATAGCTGCCGATCAACAAAATCAACTGATACAAATGAATTCAGTGTAAACCAACTAAAGCTGCAGCAGCCAGACTGATTCAATGCCGTGTGCTGTTTAATACGAAATTTTTAAAGTGATACGGCAATTAAATAGCAACCAGGACTCTGTTATTTATAGGGTGAAAAACTCCTGCGTGTGGATTATTTGAGATATATGAGATTGATTAGATATTGTGATGATGCGATTAAAATAAAAACTCTGCCAGTTTGTTCAAATCTGGCCTATCAGTCAGGGAACAAAAACAGATCTCGGGTCAGAACTGAACTCTTACAAAGCGTTTGCATCTATAAAAGTGCACGGATAAGATCTTTACGGGGCCAGGACCGAACATTCTCTCTTGATTGTTTCATGATTTTTGACCGGAGGCACAGTGGCATTAACTGTTCTACAAGATTATTTGCCCAAAGTTGTTGAACACTTCACGTTTAATCTCCGCAACATCCTCACCCCGTGGTGGAGTGACAGGCGATTATACAGCCTGCAGATGAATTTGTGCGAGAAACCAAGACAAGTTCACACCTGTCTAACTGTTTATCCTGAGTCCTCTGCTGCTTTTGGAGGGGGCCATTATTCCTATAAGCCTGCTTGGCAGAATCAAAATCAGCGTTTATAACCGGAGCGCCTTGTTAGGCCTTTTCTTCAATGCTGGCGGATTTTCCTAACATCCTCTGCCCAAAAAACGTTTAATAGCCTCCCCTCCCCTTCCCGGGCACACATGGCGCACTCACGATGCCAGTTCAAGTTCACATTTCAAACCTTATGGGAAACGAGAGAGCGAAAGTACCAGGAGGCGAAAATCACAGCTCTTTGTGGGGTTACAGAGTTGGTTTGGTGAGAGACCAACTATTCCGTGTTATGTCTCCTCACAAGCCGCTATTACAGGCTTGTTTTGAGTAGACCCATATGCACTGAAGTCCTCGTTAATTATAACTTGTGGTGTTTGAGCTGCATTTGTAATTGACCTTCATGCGCCAGAAGCTGTAACCAACAAGGTGCGACTGATCCTTCGCATTTACAGACAAGAGGGAGTCAGTCCACACACTCTTTGTGTACTTTTCGTATTTACACACCCATTAGAGCTGCCGGATAATTTATTACGGGACTATAATACTCCTTTGCTGTTTCACAAATAAAAAGAAAATAGCTGTCCAACCATGAACCTGACAGCCAAACGCAAATATGCAGTTTGTAATGTGCTGACATGAAGCTTTGAAGGCATCATTATTGTGGATTATATTGTGTAATTTTGCATATTTGCTATTTTAACAATCTGATCATACCACCAGCTGTGAGATGAAGGGGCTAATACCATAATAAACTGCAGAAAGATAAATATGGCCCCAAAATACACAGTTATGATTGCGATAATAAGTCAAAGAAAATACCATAAAGTGCACAGAGCGCGCACACATGAACCTGCAGCCTGAAAGAGGGGAAAGTGTTGCAGCAACTAATAAAAGTATGAAAGGCAGAGGAGAAGTTTGGGGTTTATTCTACGAAGAGCTCGGGCAGCAGGCTGAGGAGGGGGAGGCTGAAGGTGCTGCACGGCTGAAGCTGTTCAAACAAAGTGTCTTCTTTCAACGCCCGTTTCCAGTTCTGTGTTTTTTTTCTCCGCCAAACACTACGGCGCTTTTGTTCTCCTCAGCCGAGCGCGGAAAGATAAGGTGTCATCACTTGAACATCAATGGATAAATTTCGCCCAGCTTTAATGGCCACATGCCACATGCTTCGCTCTCTTGACTTGTGTTGTTTTTGCAAAGTAGATATTTTTCTTTTTTGTCTCTCCTGTTGTCATTTTAACACCGGGAAAGATGACTTAGGTGAACTTTGACCTCAAGTCGATGAACATGATTAAGGGTAACGCGAGCAAAATTTCACAAAAGCGTTTTGTCTATTTAGAAACTCTCTGCTTCAATAAACCAATTTGCATTAATTTGTCACTACTGAACTTGCATTATATTCCTTAAATTAAAAACATCAGCTTACTCTTCCCTCCCAAATTTCCAGACTTTTCGCCTGATTTCTATTAAACTGAAAAAGCCACCGATATAAGCCAAGAACTGACTTGAGGGGAATGGAGGGAAACAGATAGTTTTCCCCCTTTAACGACTTCCCTTGCAGCATTTATGATTAGATGGCAGATAATCCCGGGATATCGACCCGTGCACGCCGACACACACACACACACACACATAAAGGACAATATCCTCTTTCTTGGAGCAGCCATTAAGGCTAAGAGCTCTTGATTTTAGGTAATGCTATCTGATTATACATTTCCCCAACGTTATTAAGGAACTGGTGGTTCAGCGCACATTCAAAAGGCCAGAGTAAATAGTGAAGTATGGATCTGAACCAGCTTTGCCTCAACTGACCGTCTGTATACAGAGTTATGGGCTGTGACTATAATAAATGTGCATTTGCGCGCTCAAAGTGAGATTAGTGAAATTATAATTAGACCAAGACATTAAAACTCATTCATTAAAAGTGAAAAGAAATAATTAGAAAATGAGCACTGCAGTTGTTCTAGAACATTTCTAGTGTCAGAATATTTGCTTAGTCAGGGTATATTTAAAGAGTCACCCAGCTTGAATGGTTTAAAAATAGAGAATGAGGCGACCCGCAGGAGACAAACTATCATATAAACAGACTGGTCTGCTGTCAAGAATGTCAAGAATCATACAACGGGAAGAATCAAAGAAATCCTCAATTTTGAATCCATGTATTTCTTTTCTTTTATTGTAAAGGGTATATGAAACTATAGGTGAATCGTTCTTATGTTTCATCATGTATCGCACAGTTTACATGCAGTCTCTCTCCAAATGAAAATGCAAATAATGATAATAATATCAAGAGATTAAGATATTTCATCTTATCACGGCTCTTATAAGACACTTGAGAATATTATACCCCGTCATAATCCACCCCACACCCTCCCACCAAAAAAAAAAAAAAAAAAAAAAAAAAAAAAAAAAAAGCTTATGGCTCTCTTGGAAAACCCTTTGTAAACAAAAACGCGATGGGGTACCTTTAACTCGGTGCCTAGAGAGTCTGTTAATATATCTAAACCCCTAAAATAACAACGGTAATAGTAACAAGAATTAAGACATTTTATTGTTATTGTTTTCAACAATATAACATGTTACGTTATTACATTCCGGTAAAATACTTTTTTTTTTTTTTTACCTAAAACGACCTAGGTCCGCCTCACCTTTTGTCCACTGCAAAAAAAGTCTTGTAATGTCAAATCTATTAATTTTTTGAATTATATTCTCCTAAAATGAATTAAAGAGAAAATATGCCAATGGAATGAGATTTTTTTTAAAACCAGTTTTAAATATATTTCGTGAATTTATAAGTGCTCTGCCTTCATGTCTTGTTTCTAGAAAGTCCTGAAACAAGCATAATTTGAGGATAACAGTATTGCGCCCACTGTCAGATTTTTCCCCAAAAGACTTTTTAAGGTTTAATATGAGACCAAATTATTTGATGTGGTGGCTGTTTTCGCAGTGGTCCAGTCTGTCTGTTTTGCACCTGGCCGCAAGTGCTCAATCTCACGCCTCCAAGTGAATTACTTTTCCAAAAAAGACGGTGCTCTGTTCCCCTTCTGTGCCTTTTTTCTTTTCTTTTCTTTTTCTTTTAAGAGCCGAGGTCCACCAGATTAGAAGACATAGGGTTCAGTATGGTGTCATGGTGCAATGAGTGGTGATGGTGCACCGAGTCTGCACCGCTGGGTACCGGGATGGCGCTGGGTCCTGGCGGGGGCGCGAGGCCGTGCAGGGACTGTAAACCGGCGTTTGAGCCAAGGAGCAGAGCCGGGCTCGGAGACGTGTGATCCGGTGTCCCAGAGGGCGTTTTGTCGTCGTCCGAGCTGCCCAATAGAGTTTTATTTCCATTCATGGAAGAAGTCAATGGGTTGTGACTATTGCTGTTGGAGTTCTCGTTGTTTTCTCTGCGTACAGAAAAGAAAATTACATCAGTCAGACAAACTATTGCACCATGTTAGTACAGCAGAGAAAATATGTCAGAAATGAAGTTGTGACAAATCTTTAAAACTAGCTACGGTCACGAGTACACATGAAGTAAGGGGACAAATATGCAAAACGAACATTTAAAATATTTAAAAATGTCTAAATCATAGTTAAAAAAACCCCGACAGAATCATTCTTACAAGAAGCGCGCGCGCACACACACACACACACATACTCACACATACACACACACATATACACATACACACACACACACACACACACACACACACCGTCCACGCTACTGTATGTACTCGGATATTAATTGGGTTACGCTATATTAACAATATCCACAATGAGCATCATTAACGTATGAACGCTTAGTCCAATGATTTATTAATGCACCAATCAGTAAGGCACTCATGCGCACGGGTGCTAAGACGCAAACAATTAGTAAGTCATTAAAATAATTAGAGGCCAGTTCACTACAGTGCAGAGAGTTAAATGGCTGTAGTGGTGAACAGTGACTGAAGGCAATAAATCTATTTGACTACTGAATCTGCGCTGAAGATCTTACTAACAAATCAATTCAACCAGAGTATAGACGCCTATGAAAGCGGGTGAGCTCTCGGCCTTTGATACATTTGAATAAATGACAGAGCTAATTATTGATTAACATGTGCCTGTTGCGTATATCTGTTAGCAGTGGTGAGTGAGGCTTTTCTCAGTGGGAAGACATGATTTACGTGCAGCTTTCAGCCCGAATTAGTGGCCAGAGGGTGAAAGAAGACACCAACCCGGCGAACACCTGACTAAAACACGTCTTCCAAACCTCTCTGCGCGCCTGCCTGCCTGCCTGTGTAATTCCCAAACTTTGAACTGTAGTCTACAAACGACTCCTAATGAAATGTCAACCAGGCTGATATGGAGGCTACACACTCTGCCACATCAATTACACCGCAAAACAACTTTTAAACATGTTCTGAGATGTTTTCTTACAGAGATGTTAACTCCAGGATCTGGAGGGTTAAAAAGTAGTTTTTTTGATCCTAATGTGAAAGTTAAAATTCATGTTATAATAGGTGTGATTACTTAAACATAAAAGTAGAGTAAATGCAACTTTTATAACCTTGTAATTAACCTGACAACAAGCCTTTAATTTTGTGTCTTTCAACTTTTACGCGCGGCCTGCACAATTATCACAAACAACAGTACGGGACGTGAGTTTACTAAGCCTGAAAGTATGAAAAAGTTCTTGCAACTTATACCATTTATCACCAAAAGACAGAGCTAAGTAGAGAGAACTGGGGAAATTAGTTAAGGACTGACACTGTATTAATATTTGGTCAGTGGAATAAATTCCCAGATGTAGGTCAGCAAATTAAGTTACACAGGCGCACAGATGGAACACGTTGTTTTTGACTCCACAACATTTGTAGTTTAAATATGACTTGTGTCTATTTTTGATTTGTGTATAATGATGAGAAAAGTTCAAGTTTGGCCTAATCTGAGATCTGTGTTAAGTGCCTTTAATCTTTACTCCTACCTTTCTTTTGCCTCCGCCGCTCGGTCTCGCTGCCGTCGGTTTTTGAACCAGTTGCTGACCTGCGTGGTGGTGAGTCCCGTGGCCTCGGCCAGCTCTCTTTTCTCCCGCGGGGATGGGTAAGGGTTGTGGGTATACCACTCCCGGAGGACGCTCCTACTCTTCTCCTTGAAGCAGTAGCTTGTTTCTTCACCGTCCCAGATAGAACGGGGCAGGGGGAACTTTCTCCGGACGCGGTACTTCCCCACGGCGCCGAGCGGGCGGCCTCTCAGCTTCTCCGCCTCGATGTAGTGCGCTTTGAGCCACAGCTGCTGAAGCTTCGGGTGGTTGTGCGGCGAAAACTGGTGGCTCTCCAGGATTTTGTAGAGCTCTCGGAAGTTCCCCCGGTGGAAGGCGACCACGGCTTTCGCTTTGAGGACGCTCTCATTTTTGTGGAGGTGTTCGCACGCCGGGAGCGACCAGAGGAAGCGCCCCAGCCGCTCGATGTTCCCCCCTTGTTGAAGGACTTCGCAGACACACGCCACTTGTTCCTGCGTAAAACCAAACGTCGGAAGCATGGACATGGCGACAACGTAAACCAATACAGATTATATTGTGCCTTACTTCCACGTCTCCCCTCTCAGTCTCACATGAAATCAAAACGCATTAAGTCCATAAGCGACAAAAGGTCCCCAAAAGAGCAGCGTAAAACTTAAAGCTGCCCAAAGTAAGGTAATATCCAACTGCGTATTGTGAAATAAACTCAAGTCCATTCAGCCATGCAAAACCCCAGGCGACAATTCCTCATAAAGTTGGTGAGAAAGAGAGAAAGTTGCTACTCCTTCCACCGTCCTCCTCCACCTTTTCTATGCCGTTTCAACATAACCTACTCCCGGAGACCGGGCTCGCTGGCTCGTTTTAATAATATTATTGTAAGCTGGCAAGACAAGCGATTATATGAACTCTGATTGGTCGGTTATCTGACCCGGGGATGGTGAGGATAAGACAATAGCCTTAGTCAAATTATTTGCCATGGTTACGCTGTCACTCAAAGTAACCTGATATGCTTTGAGGTGGCTCCCTAGCAAAGTCAATCCGATTGTTCCCTTCACGACCATCCCGCCTACCAATAGAAATACTGCTCAGATTTTTTCTTCTAAAACAGTTTTTTTTCTTCCCCCTTCACTTTGACAGACACCTCGGGCAGCCAAAGAGCGCAGAGCTGGGGGAGTGTGAGGGAGAGGAGAGGTGCGTTGATCCCATAGCTGGAGGAAGGATGGCGCCAGAGCGCACAGAGCCGGCTGCAGTAGCAACAGTATGTCTTCATGCCTCTGGCAGCCCTCACAAATCAATCAAGATTTCCACAACGCCTGGAACTTTAAAGTTAGTTACGTTCATCAATTCATACAAATGAAATGGCTGTCAACTGCCGACAACAAGTGATGTAGTGTTAAAAGAAACTTTTGCAGAAATACCTGACCTGCAGGGCAAATATTAATGTAAATTGAGAAATAATAATAATAAAACATACTTTCGGAGATCTAGGTATTTGAATTTTCTGATCTTCAATCAACTGAGATTTATTAGATCTAAGTTTACAAGTTAAATTTGTAAAAATAAAAAAAAATTCTGACAGTCATTTGTAAGTGGGAATTTTGGTAAAGTGGGTTTACAAGAGATTTGAAATAACCAATAGCCATATTAGCCATATTAATGGAAATAGACTGTACATGACAATATATAATAGAAATGCATCATATAATAGATGTTACAAATGATAACAAAAAAAAAGACTTAAAGGCCGGAAAAGTACAGAAAACGAGTTAGTCCATCAAAATATGTTTAATTGTGTCTGTTTAGCAGGTTAATATTAATTGTATAGCTATATTTCGATTTTTTAAAATCTAATTGGTAAGAAATATGATATTTCTATTTTTCCTTAAAGGGAATTCACTTTTATGTATTGCTCTAATTCATTTTAGGATTGCCGTTTTTAAAGATAAGGTTATTTTTAAACGCATGACAACAAAGATGATGAGAACATACTGGTATCCCGACGAAGAGTGAGGCAGTGACGGCAGGAGCGCACAGAATGGCAAACAATCTGAAGGTGTGCAGCCGAGCTAATGGTGAAATGAAGTGTGTGTGTCTGTGTTGTAGAGCTTGTTGGACGGAGAGCAGAGGAGGAGAGTCTGTCGGGGAACAGCGGAGGAGAAAACCGGCATCAACCAGCACACCGGTGAGACAAAAAATTCCGTTTGTATTTAAGGCATCTGGCTGACACGGTTTAGTGCAACAGTGGAGAAAGATTGAAGTCAGAGAGAGATCATCATAATTACAAGCAGGATTAGAAGATAAGATTTTGAAGACAAGCCCTGAGTAATGATTTCAAAATGATAATTAAAGATTAAAAAAAAAAAAAAACGATTTAGAAAAAAAAACAGAGGCTACAGGAGAGAGTGAGGGAATGGATTTTAAAGTTGAAGTAAAATGAGTCAGGAGGTTTTATAATTCACTGGGGAGAAAGTGATGAGAAGCACTTGTTGAAACGATGAGTTTCGGCTGATGAAAGATCTCTGCAGCGAGGAGTTTATAAGAAAGTGTCAGAAACACGATGAGCACAAAAAACAGTGTTATATGGTTTGTTGCTTGATGTCAGACATGTGGTCAGGTAACGGTGACGTGTGTCACGCGGACGAGCATGTGTGTTATTATGTGACTGTTGTTGGGCCAAAGATTGACCAGTTGGTTGATTTCTATCGCCTCACCATGGGACCTCTTCATTAGAGATACGATTGTCAGCTGCACCCACACTGCGTATCACATCACTCGACACTGCTGCCTCAAACCACACACACACACACACACACGCACACACACACGCACACTCCTCTGACAGACCTGTTTCAGCAGCTTTCATAACTTAATTTTACCCCTGGACCACAAAAAAGCTCCAACAGATCCCACTTCAGAGAGAAAATGCTGTCAAAGTCACGTAGTTTGCAATTTCAAATGATGATGATTATTATTAATGATAGCCTATAATTTTTATTAATATGAATTATTCATATTAATCTTACTTATTATAATTATTGCTTAATATCTAATATACTCCCTATTCGTTATAGACTCAGACCTCAATTTGATATTTTCAAAAAAAAAAAGTTGAAAATAAATATCACCTTTTAAGTCTAGCTAAAATCTTAGGGTATAAAAATAAAATATAATAAGCGGCTGATGTGAAAATCACTTTGCTCCAAATCAAGAATAGGCTATTCAGTTTTGTTTTTCCTCGCAGCTCCTTTCGTAATTTCAATTGTCTATTTCACATAAGCCCCCCGCTGTTTGCATTTTTTTTGTCTTGCGACACTTGTTGCAAAATTTGGCTCATTGTGTCAAAACTCTACACACACACACACACACACACAAATAAGACACAACATGTGGAGATAAAATCTCACTACTATGTCAAAACTGCAATCAAAACCACCCTTTTTCAAAATGGCATTTTTTCTATAAAATGATACACACGTGCACAATTTGAAGTAAACTCTCAGAGCAGCAACAACACACTGATGTACTTTATACAACACTCTGCTGTCTTTAGTATATCATTTTTTAAAGACATGTTTTTGGATTTGTCTGGCCTTCATACGACAGTGGTGAAATAGAGGTGGGGGGAGAGAAGGACAAGACATGCAACAAGGGTCTCCAGGCGGATTTGAACCAGCGACGTTGCGTTTACGTGGCATGTAACCATTCAGCTATGGCGCTCGTACGTCACATATCTTTTTTAATTTCCTCACACAGGCTTCTGCGAAAGCTTGTTCCAGTACAGTAGACGTCTACTCACATTTCAATGAGCACAAAATTATTATTTTTTGCCATTGCAGGTTTAAAAAAACAAAAAACAAGAGATAAATAAAAATAGAATTACAGTACAGTAATCAATACATTATGTTACTGTAAACTCAGGAAACAAAAATAATTACAGCACAATTACAGTGCAATGGTAAGCAAAAAATAGTATTGTAAATGATTGTATGGGAAGGGGTGGGTGGTTTATGGATCCCGCCTCCTGTTAGAGTCTGGCCCAAAGATTGTAAAAAAAATAATGGACACAGCCACCGTGACATCATCCATTGGTTTATGGACTCCATGGATGTATAAAGAGAACAGTAGACTCCCGTTTGAGTTTGGCATTTTGACTGTCGCCATCTTGAATTTTTGGAGCCAGAAGTGAAGAGCATAGACCATATTTGAATGAGAGGGTGAAGCTGACCCTAACTAGCTACTAGCTCCTAGCTTGGTTAGTATAGTGCATTTACAGTCTATGGTTAACTGTGATAATGCTAGTGGTAATGCTAATTTCGGCTAGCGAAAAACATGAAAACAAAATTTTACTGCAAAATCTGAACATCTGATTCCTTAGAGGGTCTTTTAGTACAACCAAACACTTTTTAGGTGACCAAAATGTTACAATTAACTTTCATGAACTGAAAACAAACTGAAATAGCTATGGCTACGTCTATATTCTGTGAATCTGAGATTATGCCATGGTTACATTACCTAACTAACGTTGTCGCAGTGGTAGCAACTCGTCAACCACAATGTAGCCTCACGCTAATGCATACCCCGATTTATCGTCTATTTTACTCTAAACAGGACCATAATTTACAAAATGAACACCATGCTGTATTGAAGAAGACTGTGAAGACTGTGTGAAAGTGTTTACTGAGGTAATAAATCAAGTAGAAGTAGGGTCATTTTGTGATAGACTTCCAATAGGTGTAGGTGTAGAATGTAAGTTTAAGTCACTTCCGCATTGGCTTGACTTTTCAGACCCGGAATTACCGGCTTGGTCTGGCCACATCACCTCATCTACATCACATGCAATGTCATCACTGGCTAGGGAATGGGGAAAATATTGCCTTATGTGCCGTATCCAACCCTGGACTGATCCCACCTCAATGTCTCCGCATGCCTCATCCATTGCTTGCAGAAGAGGCAGGCGGGCAAGTGGTTGGCGGTCATACACTTTCCAACGCCAAGCCGAAAAGTATTACTCAGTCAGATTGAGAAATGAGGAGTAAGGGGGCAAGTATACAACTGTGAAGTTATTGTGGTTGGTGAACCAGTCCCGGACCAGAGCAGCCCGGTGGAAACTAACATTATCCCAGATGACAACAAACCTGGGCTGCTCTGGTCCGTCCTGTACAACTGCATTACGTAGTGCATTCAGATATGTGATTATTTGTGCAGTATTGTAGGGACCTAGCGTGGCATGGTGATGGAGAACTCCTTGCAGACTAATGGTGGCACACAAGGTGATATTTCCCTTGCGCTGCCCAGGGACATTCACAACGGCTCTTTGTCCTATAATATTTTGGCCCTGACACCTGGTTTTAGCTAGATTGAATCCAGCTTCATCAATGAAAATGAACTCATGAGGCTGTACAGCTGCATCAAAGTCCAGGACCCTTTGCTCTGTAACAGAAAATGCATACACTGTACCATGAATATGGAGGGGTGGGGAGTGGGTTGGGTGAGACACATTCAGTCAAAACTACTAACTACAGGCAAGGCAGGTGCCCCCACAGACAACCCCCTCTCCACCCCCCCACCCCAGAATGGGGGCACCTGCCTGGGTCACATACTGCTTTGTCTCAATGTATCTATGCAGTGTCAACAGGACACAATCTACTACCATTACTATATTACAATATACATAGTTATAGAGAAGGTCTTTGACTCTAACAGTGTTCCTCTCAAATGGACGCTACCGTGTAGCATCTCAGGTTGGGCTTGACTCTCTGCCCAGCCTCCTTCATCGTGAGACCATGATTAATGACGTGGTCCACCAAAGTGGCCCTAATGTCGTCGGAAATATGTCTCTCTTCTTTGTTCTTGCCCTCACCTTCCTCCTACTCTTCTCTCTCTTCCTCTACCTCTTCCTCTCACTCTCACTGTTTGCAAAGTTCTCACAAAAGAGGGGAGTTTACCTGAGGTCTATTTGTAGTGCTAAGGCTCAGACTGAATTGTCTTCAATTAGCATCTCAGTGTTTTCATGTGTGTGTTTGGGTGTTTCCAATTTCAGCTATGTTTTGCATTTTGAATAGAAGTGTTTTCTCAATGATTGCATGACATTTCATTCTTGAACAAAGTGTCTAATATAAGAAACAGTGTGTAGTGTTTTGCAAGAAGTGTGTTGCAGAATTGCAAACGAAGTGCAAAGCAGAAAATTTGTTCTTACTTTTCATGCCTTTTTTTAAGGCATGTCTTCGCATTCACTTTCAGTGTATAAGCAATCCGCAAAAACTGTAAAAGGAATTATTAGTGTAATTATGAAGTTAGTCTATCACCAGAGATAAGTAGTCCTGTAAGAAGAGCCTGATCCCTGTTTCCATGCTGTGTTCTCCCTCTGTTTAATAAATTGACTTGGGTTTCGCCTGAAGCGCAGTTCTCAAAGAGTATTACGGCATTAGGCTGACTGATGGTAATCGTCAGGGGACCGGGGCTCGCCTGAAATGGATAGTGAGAAAAACAAGGAAGCGATTTAACCTTAAACATAGCCTATACATGCAGCTCATATACGAGAAAATCCCATGAATGCACTATGAATGAACGAGTACCCAAAAAGAATAAAAAAATAAAAAGAAATAATAATAATGACAAAATAATAATAACATACATTTAAGATATATAATTAAATCACTCTCTGAATGTTAGATAATTTGTTGACTTTGATTCAGACAGCTCACGAAAATTGGAGTGAGCTCGAGTGCAGAGAGCAGAGACTGATGAGTGAAAATATGAGCCCCTGCAAACACAGTTTGACAGATGTGACATTCTAAACTGATTTCAGATAAAACTTATCATCTCCATCCATCTAACACAAACATCCAAATGCCTCGTAATTGAGCCCAAAACACACATGAGGCTCTCCCACTGGTGAAAGAGGTGCTGCATTTACACTCAGAGTGGCCACAGTATTTTCCAGAGGTTATGTATCGTCTCATTTTTGCGTTTCATATCAAAGGCCGCTCAGATATGCGATCTAAAGTCTGTTAAGCTGTATGAATGATTTTGCACACTGAAAATACTCGTCACAAGCGGTTTTTGGGGAAACAAATATATAGACATTTTGCTATATTTTATTTATTTACTTTATTTTTTTCCCTGATCAAAGTTCTTCACTGCAGCTTTAATAGTTGGCAACTGAGTCTGTTTTCTCCCTGCAGACTGATGTGTCTCATATTTTTAATGAGATGATGCACTGTGTGAGCATGTATGTTTGGATAACAGGCACTTATCACCTCACTAAGCCTTATTACAGGTATCCAGTCCTATTTGTTATCACTGACAACCATAAAATAAACGCAGATGAGTTCTGTATGATAAAATCGTGTCAAATAAGAGTTGTTTTGATATCTTTGACGTAAAAAAACGGTTTCAATCAACACCTGCTCACTCAGCTTTTTTTGCCCCTCAATAAGCTTGTCATACTGTAGATTAGAAAGATTAATGATCGGTGAAGTTGGTTGTTACTGCAGCAGAGATGATATATAAGAAGAGAGTAAATACAAGAGTAGAGCAAACAATTAAAATGTGAACACAAATACACAGCTTCTTCATTGTATTGGGTCGTTCATGCTCAGAACCGCTGGGCGTGTTCACCAGCAGTGACAGGGTAAATCAGGGTCCCGTGTCTGGCCCTTGACAGTGTTTGTAAACCACTTGTTTCCACGGATCAGTTTGATCAGAGGGCTCTGGCTCTGAAACGGTAATTATTACGACCGCTGATGAATGGAGATCGCGTTTCCCCTAATAGCCAACCCCCTATTTTCACAACCTCCCACCGCTCACCTCGGCGGCTCTCCACCGCGACCTCCACTAATTGAGCTGATTATTGCAAGATGTGTGTTTTGCTGTGTGTGTTGCAAAGCCTATGTGTGATTGGGACGTGGCTTTTATCCTGTAAGACTGCTACATGCACCGACCTGAGACAAGCGCAACAAGGGGTTGATGAGTAACATTCTTTTGGACAGACATCCAAATGTTGTGCAGAGAGGGGGAAATTATTAAAGCCAGAACCTCTGTGTCTATACTGGTTAAGGGGATATGAATGAGGGCCTATCCAATAATTGGTTGTTTACATCTATCTTGTTACCCCAGAGGCCAGGGCTATCCTATACAGCAAGGAGGAGATTTCACTAAACCTCACAGGCCAGCAGCAGGGAGGGATGGAGATGGAGGGGCGGGGCAGAGATGTATGTGTGTGTGTGTGTGTGTGTGTGTGTCTGTGGGTGAGTGGGGGGTGGGGGTCTTGTCTTCATTTCCAGAAGGCTCTGACCGGTCGGCAGGTTCATCAGATTGGACGGTTTACGTTTCAGGCTCAAAAACGCAGCAATTTAACAGGCAGTTAAAAGGTGAGTTGAGCATCACCTTCAGTTGATCATCGTCACAGAGCAGACATGTTTTCTCTTGAAACACCTTTTCGACAAGCAGCCTACCCACAGTATGTGGTATCAGCCTCTATTCATTTGAAAGTGGTCTTCTAAATGTATTATCAAGTTTTAACTCGTTAATTTATTGCTGAATCTTCTAAATTCACTAAATGTTCAGATTTTTCTTATTTTCCATTATTTATGAATTTGTTGGTATGGCAAACAAAATTTGCAGTAATATGTATCACTACATTACACTACATTATAGTGTGTTATGAATCATTGAATAACTGTTTATAGGAGAGATTAGTTGATTGATTAGTTGTCAACTATTAAATTAATCGCCAACTATTTTGATGATCGATTAATCATTTTTCAAGAAAAAAATGTCCAAATTCTCTAATTCCAGCTTCTAAAATGTGAATATTTTCTGGTTTCTTTAGTTCTCTATGACAGTAAACTGAATATCTTATCTATCTAATATCTATATTGCGTTGTTGACTATTGTGAGGAAAAAAAACAAGACATTTTAGGTTGCATCTTGGCCTTTGGGAAACAGTGATTGACATGTTTCACCATTTTCTATATTTTATAGACCAAACAACTAATCAATTAACCGAGAAAGTAATAAACAGACTAATCAATAATTAAAATAATTGTTAGTTGCAGCCCGTGTTTATATACTGCTTATAAATGCTAGATAAACAAAATAAAAGCTAAATACACACTGCTAAACTCTCGCTTGAAACTAGCATTAATTAAATTTTTGTTCTTTTGGACCAAATCACCCAACAAGAGAAAAACTGTGACACATTAATCATTTGAATCAAGTAGTAATCACAAGATCTATCTATCCCCACTTAATGAAATACCTGGACAATATCTGATGAGAGATAATCAAGATACATTGGACAGAAATATTGGTAAAATTATGTATCTCTCTGAAACTAGCAGATAAACTGTTTTCAGCATATAAAAACCTTGCTAAAATCAGTTTTTGTGCATTTACCTTTCACATCACATTCAATGGCAGCCCAAACATTTTCTGGAGTGACGTGGACAAACTAAAAGCCTTACACAGTCTGTGCACTCATGCAGTTATCTATTACCCACTGGCAAAAAAGCCATAAAGGTGCAGTGTGTAGTATTTAGTGGCATCTAGGTTGCAGATTGCAACCCCTTCCAAGTGTGCAGGAGAACGTACGATGGCTGCGAAACTCATGAAAAACGCGAAAGGCTCTCTCTAGAACCAGTGTTTGGTTTGTCCATTCTGGGCTACTGTAGAAACATGGTGGATCAACATGGCAGCCTCCGTGGAAGAGGACCCGCTCCTTATGTAGATATAAAGGGCTCATTCTAAGGTAACAAAAACACATTGGTTCTCATTTTAAAGTGATTATACACAAATTAAAACATAGTTATGAATATTATATTCCATTTCTGCCAAGTCCGTTCCGCTAGATGCCACTAAATTCTACGCACTGCAGCACCCCGCTGCCCACCCACCACCACCACCACCACCACCACCACACTGCTGTGGAACAAACTTACACCCAAATTGCAGCTGGCCGGAGCGCTGGAGCAAACAGCAACAAGTGTCTGTTTTTCTGCAAGGCTGTTCATTGGAGCTGATGAGTAGCTGTGTGTGTGTGTGAGAAAGTAAGTGAGTGGGAAAGCGAGAGAGAGAGAGAGAGTGTGCCGCTTGCTGTTGAGGTTAATTTATTCGATCAATCACTCCATTTGATTCCTGTTTATTTTCAGGAGTCGCACGGTCATTTCAACCGCACACTGAGCCCTTTATGCTCTGCCAAGGCGTTTCCCTTCAGCCACTAAGACCGTATAGCTTGCATTTGGCCATAATTTGGAGAGGAGAGCGGTTCCAGCACTTCTCAGATATTTCACGGTTCCTAACCTTTATGGTGAAATCCCCTCAGACCTGTCTCTCGTCAAACCCGCAGTGTGCAGACATGCAGGTATACGAGCTTCACACATACACTGATTTATGTCAACGCTGTGGGCTTGTTTTAAATGACTGCAAACACACTCCAGTGTGGAATTATGTATTATTAATGTCTACAATTTGGAAATGGTACACAGGGCAAAATGTGCAGCCTCTCCATGCATGCATTTTCTTTTGCATAGGCCTACAAACTGTATGCTTTTTCTGTGTAAATTAAAAAAAAAACACTTTTTTCCTTAAACTGGTTAGTCATTACTTTATGTTTAATCTGATGAATACATTCTGCAAACTAATACAGTTCATAGATATTTTCATGTGCAGTTGATGCAGTTTGTATTGCTGCATATTGAAAATGAATTTCAAACCTCTAGCTAGAGCTTAACCTGCTCCTTTGGAGTATTTTGATATGGCAAGCAACTAAGAAACCACCATGGGACCAATATGTAGGATCAGATAAACCTCTGCTTGCACTGCATCAAAGTGGACAGAAGGCTGGGACATGTAATTGGATCATGATAACCAATTGCTTCTGATCATGTAACATTTGAAATAGCAAATAAATGCCTCTTTTGGCCAGAAACATAAGGGAAGAGTTTGCCCCACCCCTTAAATAACCAAAAAGAGGACTAGACTATGATACCACAATGTTATTTCAGTGTAAATAAGCCCAGAGCAAGGAGCAGATCTTATTTTGGAAACGGGGTTTACTAAAACATTGAAGGAAGTAAAGAGATACAAAAAAACAACATGTGAAATTACACACACAAAGCATATAGTTGGAGCTCAGGTTTTATGTCAGCGTGTTGAGTTATTTCCTCTCAGAAAACATGGCTCGGGTGTACCAAAGCCATCTTCAGCTGGTCAATTTACAGCTCCACAAAGACTGAATGAAATAAGATGAATAAGAAGGGAAAAAAATCGGAAAAAAAAGTTTCCCGTTTTGTTTATTTTTTAATGGACTGTACTATAACAACTTGATTTTTTTTTTAGTTTGTAAAGATCTCTTTGAATTTAAAAAACAAACTCCCACATACTATAAAGTAACAGATTTATTTCATACTTGTTTTGTGTCATCTAAGTTTTTATAAAAGAAAATGTGTGAATTCTTAAATTAAGCAGTACTCCCCCTTACACCAGGGGACTTCAGTATCCTGTGTGAATCTTGTATATCTTACAGTATAGTATCACTTTACATACAGTCCAAGCCTTTTCTATACAGCAAAGTCTGCAGCATTGCTTAATGTGTTTCCCTCATGCAACATTCTTCCTTTTTTACAGTGCTGGAACTCGTATGTCAGGAAAGAATTTATTAAAAGCGACCCGCAGTAATTAGCAATGTGCTAATGCTTGAATTTGTATCCATTCCTGTATGCAGGGTTTTTACAACACTTTGTGGTTTCACTTGAAACACAGGCTTGACCCCGTGTCACCGGCCATATGGGCAGTAAATAGTTCCATGATAGAGTCAGCAGTTGTAGTGATACTGTACTGGAGAGAAAGGTCTTATTATACATCATACTACATAGTGTTTTTATGGCAAGAAGATGATTGACTAAAAATGAGTTTTTGATAATGTGAGTGGTGCTTTGTTTTACTGTGTCCTGAAACGTTGGTTTGAAGAGTTTTCCTTCCTGTAATGAGGCTCAGTATGTGTGTGGCGGGTTGTACATTGCAAAATGAATTTCTATGAATATGCTTTGTCACAGTGATGTTATCATGATATTAAACCATTTTTAACATCATATAAATGACTGTAATTGGCATTGAGAGCTTGAATTTTGACAAGTATTTAATTTGCTTTGCATTATCATAAATTACCTAAATTGAAGATTCACCTTACCCAGTATCCTACCTACAAGATACCATCAGTAATTTATAATTTGGTGTCATATGGATTAAATGCAGTTTTGACAGGTTATTTGATACTATCAAGATACAAGACTTCAAGTCTACAGCCATGCTAGCCTGTATAGTAGTGCTTTGAGCTAAATCCTAACGCTAGCGTGGTAACATTCTAACAATGACAATGATACCATGTTGATGTTTGGCAAGTTTAATGTTTACCATGTTCATCATATTAGTTTAGTGTGCTAGCATGCTGACATGCTAGCGTGCTAGATGAAAAGTCAGGGAATCATCAAAGTCAGTAGGATTAATCCTCTGGGACTATGAATGTCTGTACAAACTTTAATGGGAATTAATTTAGTGGTTGTTGAGATATTTCAGTCTGGACACACAACATAGCTCAAAGCACCTTACATCAACACTTAACTTTGGGGAGGGCTGTGGCTCATGAGGTAGAGCGGGTTGTCCACTAATTGTATTGGTGGTTTGATCCCTGGCTCCTCCTGTCCGCATGTCGAAGCATCCTTGCACAAGACACTGAACCACAATTTGCTCCTGATGGTCAGGCCAGTGCCTTGCATGACAGATCATTTGGACCAAAGTAGTGGGTTGACTGACAGACCGACATTGCCATCCCTTGTGCTGCGTTGCTACACAAACAAACAAAAAACATGCACATGAAAAGACAAGTTCTCTCAGGCAGTTGATCCAAAGAATGCAAGTAATTTTGTGTGGGGACTGATTAATGCTGTCATCAGAGCACAGGCCACTGCAGAAAGATCCATGCTTGTTGGCGCTGCTGCCTTGTCTTTACAGTACAGCACTTTTATCTTTTTACAGTTTTTACACATTCAGTGTATTAGTTATTCATTCTCTGTAAGCCCCATTTACACTCTGAAGCCTCCAAGAAATCCCATTAATAATGTGTCTACTTTCATCGCCTAAATGACTTCTCTCTCAATAAAGCAAACCATCCATCCAACTTTTTGCTGTATTCTACTCACTATTGGGCATAATATGAGATATTGTGAAGATGAAGGCAAGTGTTTTCTTTGTAAATAGAAGTATGGCACAGCGTATCGCTCATTTGTTTTTATATGGAAGAATTGGATTTCATGATCGCTTTTTAATTCTGCCTGCAGGGTATATTAAACGCCTGCAAACCCCTGAACAGTTTGTCCAGGAAACTAACAATTATAGTCAATCTGAGCATATGGCAACCACAGCTATTTGAGAGAAGAAGAGATGGGGCTTAGGGTGAGGAACTGCCTCATGCATCATTACACTTTACTAAAGTTTAGTTCCTCCATATAGTGTTGGTGTTTATGCCAGTGATTTAGCCCATTCCCTTTTAAACTTTTCTCTATGCCATGAGAGCTATGAGTATAGATCATAATGTAAAACTTTCTATCTACAGCAAATGATGATCTCAAGGTAAATTCGCAAGTTTGCAAAAATATTGTCTGATATGCACATTAAACTTACTGAACCAGAACTTATTTACATTAAAGTACTGTAGGACTTTCGTTAACTTTTTTTTTTTACCTTCTTCAACTTCTTTAGATCCTTTAGCCACTGGTCACTAAAGTTCTTATAGCCTGTGATTATTTTGCAATTTTGGGAGAACCCTCAATCTAACATTATAATACTATGTTCATGTTCTTTTATAAATGTATATGGCACTATCAAGCCCATGATTTGACTGTAATTGTTTCATCCATTCATCCATATATGGTCTTCCATATATGGATGGACCATCGCTTTTGTTAGGGCTGGGGAGAAGCTAACATCAGCTGCCAGGACCACCTCTTCTGGCCTCCTAGACCGAGAGCTGAAAGTGGACCTGGGTAAGCTACTGAAGTTCCCAGAAACTGTTGCCACAACAACACCAAGGCCAGACATGGTGCTGACCTTGAAAAACTCCAAGCAGGTAATTGTCTTGGAGCTCACCCTTCCCTGGGGGGACCACATTGAGGAGGCCAATGAGAGGAAAAGGGAAAAGTACACTAAGCTAATGGAAGAATGGGTGGTGAGCGAGGTGCAAGCCCATTGAGGTGGGATGCAGAAGGCTCGCAGACCAGTCCCTCTGCAGGGCCTACAACATACTAGGCTTCACAGGGACCATTAGGTGAAGGGCCATCAAGTTTGCTACCAAGGCAGCATAAGTTGCATCAAGGTGGCTGTAGATCAGGAGAGGAGAGCCGTGGGTAGGTAGTTCTACCTGGACACAAGCCAGGGCTTAATCAACCCCGGCTGGGTCACCTGGGTGAGGGTGTCTGATTGTTGAAAGACCCAAAACATTCAGACCCCAGGTAACATCACTGATGATGTGTCCAGGTGCATCACAAGATGATGTATGTCACAAACTTTTGTCTGGAACAATCAGTGACTACCAGGAACAGGTTGGTTGTCGACCATGAACAGAGTGGTAACAGGTTGGAGAGACAGCAGACAGGCTGGAGAGACGGCAACGGGGCAATGAGGGTTAGCAGCCTGACCTGCATCTTCTGAGCGGAAGAACCTACAACAAGCTACAGATCAACTTACGGAGAGATACCATCCATCTGGATGGACCAAAGGACACCAACACATGGCAACTGAAATACAACGAGAAGTACGGAACGCATTTGCGGCAAAACCACTTGGCCTGAAGATCCACCAGGCCAAGATGAAATGGATGTAGACAGTGCAAGTGTCACAGCCCTGAGACGCAGGGGACACAAGCCCCAGATCCAAGCAGAGCAACAGAACATTTTCGAGTCAAGTTGCCCCAAGCTCAGAAAGAGAAGGATTGGCTCCAGTTTGATGAAGAGGCTGATTCCATCTTGGAAGCAATGGCCAAGGGTGAAGCTGATCAATGCCTCCAGGACAATGACCACCATCATCGACAGCCTAGCAGCTGAAAGATTCGATATGGAGGAGAAGAGAGTAGTGAAGCACCCCTACACCATGAACACCAGCTCAGGCAGGAGCTGAAGAGCTCGAGGCACAAGGAGGCAAGAGAGGAGGAGAGGGGACATCTCACAGAGCTGTGCAGCTTCTTCTGCAAGAAGCTCACGACCTTGAGGAGGGCCAAGTGGCATAGGAGGAGGAGGAGGGAGAGGGCCAAGAAGTGAACTGCCTTTCTACTGAGCTCATTTGGGTTTACAAAACAGTTGCTAGGGCAGAAACATAGTAGCCAGCTGACCTGCTTCAAAGCTGAGATTGACCGCCAGAGACACCTTCAGGGATGAATCCAGGGAGCAAGATCTGGGCCACTGTAAGTCCTTGATTAATTCACCTGCACCTACTCTGGACTTCAATGGGTAGGAGCCTGGCTGGAAGGAGATCCAGGAGATGGTCAAGAAGACAATAGCAAGCTCAGCCCCAGGACCTAGTGGCGCACCTTACAAGGTATACAACAACTGCCCAAGGTTACTTCACAGGCTCTGGAGGACTCTTAGGGTGATCAGGAGGAGGAGCAAGATAGCTCATCAGTGGAGGTATGCCAAAGGGGTGTGGATTCCAAAGGAGGAAGAGTTGAAAAACATTGATCAGTTCAGAACCATCTCGTATCCCAGGCAAGATCAGGGACCTCATTTTAGACTACTACAACAGCTTCAGTCTGAGAGTCTCAGCTGGGTTTGTAACGTCAGAGTGGCACAAGCTTCAATCTGGTGAAGTCTGAGGAAAGGAAAGGCCATTAACAAGTTCCACTTCACACTTGGCAGCACCCAGATACAATCTATCATTGAGAAACCAGTGAAGGTGTTTGGGCAAGGTGTTTGGCTGCAGCCTGAGAGACACAGCATCCATCTGAGTGACCAACCATGAGCCGGAAGCCTGGCTAGCTGCAGTGGACAAGTCAGGCCTACCTGGAAAGTTTAAGGCATGGATATACCAACATGGTATCCTTCCACGGATTCTCTGGACCCTTGTGGTCTATGAGGTCCCAATCTCCACAGTCAAGGGCTTTGAGAGGAGGGTCAACAAGTTCCTGTGGAAGTGGCTGAGTCTACTTCCGAGCCTGAGCAGCATTGTCCTGTATGGGCAGAACAACAAGATGAACCTCCTCATCAGCAGCCTGAATGAAGAATTCATGGTGACCCATACTAGGGAGGTGCTGCAATATCGAGAGTCCTGTGACCTAAAACTCTCGGAGGCTGGTATCGAGGTCAGGACAGGACAGAAGTGGAGGGCAGCAGAGGCTGTGGATTTCGTTGAATCACAGCTAAGGCACAGGGTGCTGTGTCTCGTGGAAGAGCTGGCCTGGGTAGCAGCATAACACCTTGCCCTGCACCTACAACATGGTGCAGGAGAAGGACAAGAGGTTGTTGATCCAAGATGAGGTGTAAGCATCAGTTGAGGAGGAGCAAGCCAGATGGATGGCTGGAGCCTGCAGAGCCTGGACAAGATGGGAGGAAGCGGTATAGCACACAGTCTCATGGGCCAAGCTTTGGAAAGCCGAGCCCCATTGAATAAAATTCTTAATGCAGGCGGTCTATGACATTCTACCAGGCCCATCAAACTTGTTTTGCTGGGTGAAGGTGTATTCACCAGCTTGCCCTCTGTGTCTGAAGAGAGGGACCCTGGAGCACATCCTCAGCTGCTGTTCGAAAGTCTTGGGTGAGGGGCACTACCACTGGCAACATGACCAAGTCCTGAAGGCCATAGTGGACATATTCTGCAGTGGGATTAGCCACTGCAAGCGCCTCTGCCCAGTGAAGAAGACCATCACTTTCGTCAGGGCTGGGGAAAAGCTAACATCGACTGCCAGGACCACCTCCCCTGGCCTGTTAGCAATGGCATAAGACTGGGAGCTAAAAGTGGACCTGGGGAAGCAACTGAAGTTTCTAGAAACTGTTGCTGACATGATGCTGACCTTGGAAGCCTCCAAGCAGGTCATTCTCTTGGAGCTCACCCTTCCCTGGGAGGACCACATTGAGGAGGCCAATGAGGGGAATAGGGCAAAGTATGCTGAGCTAATGGAAGAATACTGAAGCAACAGCTGGCGAGTGAGGTGCAGGCCCATTGAGGTGGGATGCAAAGGGTTTGCAGGCCAGTCGCTCTGCAGGCCTACAACATGCTGGGCATCACAGGGGCCAGTAGGAGAGGGACCGTCAAGTTGGCTATTGGGGCAGCAGAAGTTGCGTCAAGATGGCTGTGTATCAGGAGAAGAGAGCTGTGTGTGGGGTAGTGCTACGTTGACACAAGCTGGGGCTTGATGAACCTTGGCTGGGTCGCCTGGGTGAGGGCGTCTGATTGTTGAAAGACCCGGAACACCCAGACCCCAGGTAACATCACTGATGATGTATGTCACAAGTTCTTATCACTTAAAATCAGATTTTGATCACAATGGCAATCATCAGAGAGGACCAATTAGCCTTGTCAGTTACAACTTTCTCCACCTACTCATGGAGGATCTCAAAATATTCTCAGGTCATTACGAGACAGTAGTTCCTCCAGCACAACCATGTCTCCTAAAGATTCATATACAACTAATTTGCGATAACAAATATGTTTTGTAAGACACATAATGATGCCAGGAGTAGGCTTTTTATCAACATATAGGAAATGTTTATATTGAAGATGTCCACAAAATACTCAGTGTCAGCTTTTTCATGATAGAATTCGTTGACTTTTTCAATATCTAACCAAGACCACAATCTTTTCCTACCTTTAACCAAGCTTTAGTAGCATAAACAACATATAGGACACAAACCTTGTTCTTTAAAGTCCTGTGCTTTGAAGGCTACCCCATCCACCCTCTGTACAACTTATGCGCAGCACAGCAGTGTTCATTGTCACTGAATGAAATCATGTTTCCAAATGTATTTGGCAAAAAAATGTAGTAAATAAAATATTCATTCTGTAAACAGAGTTGTCCAGCATTGCCTGGGTATCGGATCTGGTCCTCATTATGGAGGAGCAGCGGCTCAACACACCGGTTTAAATTTGGCCTAACTGCCACTCAGGTAAAAAAAAAAAAAAAAAAAAATTCAACTCCTTTTATTAGTATCTTGTTCTTTCAATTGATGACCACAGGTGAGGGACAGAAGAAGAACTGACTACTGCATTCAGAGTTTTCGCTTTACCACCATGAACCAACCCATGGTGATTTATTCCATAAACCTGTTTTATAAGATGAAGCAATGTGAGAAAAGAACCATGTCTCTACCAAAAACTAAAACAATGTTATAAATTGGGGGTATGTTAGTGAGTTTAGTGTTTTCCATTCATTTCATTAAAGTGAAGCTTGGTTTGAGATCACCATGGCCAGATTCTACTGAGTAAGTCTGAACCTTTTGAATCTATCAGTCAGTATCGTGGGAGTTATGATTAAAGCATATGCACTAATATTTCCTCTGTCATAAAATAAGTGGAACAGCCCTGCGAAGAATTGCCATCACTGCATTGGCAAGAATTCCTTTGTGCTTGGTTTCACTGAGAATTTTAGAGGTTTAGACTGAGAGGCCTCTCCAGACCACCAAGAAAAAGTTTGAGACGAGCTGATAATGATATACAACATGAGCTACGACAGATCCAAATTTTTTGTACCAGCTCTGGAGGTCATCTATAGTGAAGGCGTGCCTGCCAGCATGCAGGGGGATGATGAGCTTTCACACAAGCAGAAAGAGGGGATTATTGTCAATTGCTCCAAAATTGCAATAATACCCGCTGCGGGGCCACCCACACATGTGCTGAGAGACAAGTGATAAATTGCTACACATGTCCATTCCACAGTGGCAACTCCTGACACCAGCACAATGCCCATAACGATCTCCATTCTCATATGCTGTGCGACGTGTGGAAACAAGTGGGGAAGCTTTTAAGAGGCAACTAAAATATAAATATTTACTTGAATATGGAACTTAAAAATACTGTTTTGTTTCATTTGGTTAATATCTGTCATCAGGCTAAATACTTTTGTTAGCATGGTATATTCACCTCTAAATCAGCAGTTTTTCAGGAACCAAGACAACACAAAGTTTAAAAGTAAATTGAATTTAAATTAAAACATCACAGCATGGATTATTGAACAGTAACGTCTCAAAGAATTCCATCACACAAGGACATTTTTTAGCCACTCAAAATGAATACAGCATATCATATTTTGAAACTAAACCCTTCAATGTGTTTGCATGTAGGAATACACAGTAATTGGTTCTGATCATATCATTCCTCTGCCTAAGAGCCGAGCAGATGGCTAATCCAGTCCCAGTATCTAATCAGACCAGTCATTCTAATGACAGTATAATTTCATAAGAGGCCTTTGTCTCAGAATATTCAGGAGCAGCATGGGGGGAGATTGGAGATATTCATCATCAGCATAGATTGGAAACAGGCCCTAATAAATGACACATTTGCTTCCTGCCTGTCTGTGTTAGAGGAATGGCAGAATGCAGTGAATGTGGTACGGTGTGTGAGTGTGTGTGTGTGAGTGAGGGGAAGGAATGACATGGCTGGAGTGTGTGGGTGGACAGCAGCTGCAGGGCTTTTCATGGACTTTTCTGAATGTCCGTGTGTATTGGTGTGTGTGGATGTGGAGGGTGAGGTGTGTGTGGGTGTGGATGCGTGTGTTGTATCTTCAGTAGTGAGAGCAGCAGAGTTCAGTCAAGTTAATAGACAGGGCATTCATGTAGAATTTACACCTTGAGGTCAGGGCACCAAAAACCTGATCAGTGCTTACAATGCAGCTGGTGGCATGAAATGTGTGTATGTGTGTGTGTGTGTGTGTGTGTGTGTGTGTGTGTGTGTGTGATTGTGTAGTCTTACAGTTGTTTTATCTCTCACAGCAGTCTTTTACTGTGCTGACCATCATTTTATATTTCTTTCTAACTTTCTTTGTTTCCATGCAGTAATAATAATGAATGCTTGAGATGTTCCTGATACAGGCAAAGAGAAGGAAAGTAAAAAGAGATGACACCCATAAAATCAGATGTGGCAGTAAAATCCAGCCATGTTTCTGTGTGTGCACCGCATGGAGACACCAACCCGTGAAAAGACATATTATTTACAGCACTGCAGGAAGTCATAGTCCAGCATAGACAGACAAAAATATATAAAAGCACGAGGGCAGGATCTTCTTTTAGCCAACTGAAGGCTCAGAGCTATTTATCATGTTGGATCTCAGCTCGCTGTTTCCTGCAAACTGCATGTAGCCTGACATTGTGCTTCTACCTTGGGAAGGAGTGTCCTGGGGTCAGGAAGTGAATATGGTGCACACACACACACACACACACACACAGATACACAGTGAATCTTTCCCTGACTTCGTCATTTGCTCTCAAATACACACAGGTACACTCAGGCAAGGGTAGTCAGGGTCGTTGCAGTCAGAGTCATATTTACATCAGCCAGTGTAATATTATCAATAAAAGCCAAGAGGACAGCAGCCTGCCATAACTCACGGCAGGCAGGGAGCACCACAGCTGTTCAGAGTTCATCTTCCTCTGAAGCAATGGGGGAGAGATGTTAGAGCAGGGACAGAGAAAGAGAGACAGCAGGGAAGGAAAAAAGGAAAGTAGAAAGAGATAGAGAGAGAGGACAGATAAAGACACAAAAGAGGGAAAGAGGGAGGGAGGTGGGTGACATGGATTTAAAGACAAATATCCAAATCAAAGCTATATCCCCAGGCTTGGAAATAATTATATATTATCATTAGGGCTGCAACTAAGGTTTATTTTTATTTTTTATAGGAGTATTAGTTTATGTCAGCAAAAAGGGACCCAACACAAGTTCAAGAGCCCATTCTCACATATCTTTTTTTGTCTGACTAACAGTCCAAAACCCTAAAATATGAAATTTACAAGGCTATAAAACAGAGAAAAACAGCAAGTCACTTTGCAGAAGCTGGAACAGGAGAGTCTCATTTTTGCTTGATAAATGACTCAAATGAGGAATCAATTATCGATTAACCATCTAATCGTTTTAGCTCTAATTATCATAATTCAACTTTTGGTGGAATCATATCATGACTATATGATCATGTCATGTTATCAATTAACAAAATTCTGTTGTCTAAACAAATTATTTTGAGAAAATTGTATTTTAAAAGTAACAACCTGATAATACATCAGTTTGGAGTTTTTTTTGTATATTGTAATGCTTAACATTCATTTCATTAAACATCAGTTATAACACAGTGTGAGGGAGTGATAATTTTTTATGCGATTTTGCATATGATGATACACTGTATGTCAAGAACAGAAATTTCTGCTTTAGCTATATTGCCCAACATTATATCCAATTTAATAGCTTTGCTTCATATTTCAAACATACCACTGATACCACTGATTTTTTAAGTCATGCACTGTCGTAGACTGATGAATTCAATATGAATCAATAATGAGTTCTACCCTCATGCATGCCAGCAATCGTGTTTTTTTTCCTCCTTTTTTTTGGGTGAAATTAGGTGTCACGTCTTATTTTAGAATGATGCTCTTCAAATACTTCATCACCGGCCTTCTCGGTTTCACTGCAGATGCTGAGTGACCTCATTGAGTGACCTCAACAATCACAGATCAAAGTCGTCGGGTTTCTGGCCGGTCAGGTTAATCAGAGGACCACCCTGAAGAACCAATCAGGTAACATCTTACTTGACTTAAAGGAATTAGGCTGCTTTTGCTTTGCAGGAGTGGAAGAGCGACTATGTACGCTTCCTCTCATGTTGTACTTTAAGTACATGTTTGAGGTTCTTCTGTTTTCTCTGAGCATGTCAGTGAGTCTATTTTGGGGAATTTAATACCTTGATTTCAGTTACATCAGCCATTAGTCATGATTTGATTTGTTTAATTTGGGCTATAAAAGACACGGGTATGCATGCAAAACAAGTGTGAGTGAGTCAACAGTAAGGGAAAATAAACAGTTATAGGCTAATACATAAAGTATTAAACTCTCAAGCACCAAAACTTCATTTTGAAACTTCATGTATTTCCATATTTTGAATTTTTCACATCTAGATTACTTTGCACAATAAATATTTAAATACAAATCTAATGTTTGAAATTATTAAAGAACAAATATTCCAGTCAAATTGGAGTTCGTGTAATGTGTGTATAATGTGTGTATGCGTCCATAAGTATGTGCGCGTGTGTATTACTAAGAATGGAGTTCTTGTATCACTTGCCCCTTTTTGAGAGGAAGTGACATGAGATACTTAAAGACCAAAATTGCCTCACTTAGCCAAACAAACTGGCTCTCCTGACATACACACACACTCATGCACACACTCACTCACACTTGCGTACACACACAGACACACACGTCTAGAGCTCTCTAATGGCCAATAAAGTCAGGATGTTCGTTCCTCCTCTCAGGCTCACAAAAAACGAACGGCGAAATTATTGAGAGTAAACGAATTCCACTGTAGCTCTACTTAATGACCACACACACACACACAGTTTGAGGGTCAGTGAAGGCTGAAGCAGATAGGATGTACATAATAACCCTAACATGGCTTTTATAAGCCTTCAGCTCTTTTGAAACGACAACGGCTGAGAGAGAACCCAGGCCTGCATATAAAAATAGTGAGCATTCTGGAGCAAGACTTTGAAGTTTTTTTTTCTGCTTGATCTTAACTGAAGAGACACTGGGAGTCACTACATATGCATGTGTCCATGCAAACAGAAACAAATATTGCTTTTCTATACATATATGCATGGTGAGATTAGTGAAAAGATCAAAACACGTAAAGAGGCAGATATAAAGTTCAGACTGTTGCAGAAAATTGTCTAGTATACAAACAGTAGCTTGCAGATGAAACCCTCATGTTTTCATGAGTCAGATAGAAAACGCAATGCAATTAATTCTTATCAAATTAAAAGCATTTGTGTATGTAATAAAGGGTTTTTATGGGAATCAAAAACTCAACAATAATACATCCCTCTGTGCTCTGCACATACATAACCGAATAAACTTTAAACAAAGCTAAAATGAAAAACTTTCATGGAGTTTTGATGCAGAGAAACAGACATTGCTCCAAAAAATTTACAGGGCATTTCCTTCCTTGTCCTGATACTCCCATTTGACCCATTTACAAATTATTGTCCCGTCTCAGCTGGTAAATTCACTTTCCCTCCAAAGGACAATTTTTGCTCTAATCCCTCTACAAATTTCAAGAAATCTGTCATTTTATTGGGACGGCTAAAGGGGGGTTATGGGCCATGTACAAAGAAAGTGTGTGTGTGTGTGTGTGTGTGTGTGTGTGTGTGTGTGTGTGTGAGGGAGAAAGAGAGAATCCACCCCCCTCAGTACTTCTAATGGTTTCTTTCGGGACCATATGTCCTTTTCGTCAGCACAGCAGCAGTACAGCCTCTACAGTTACAGTTGGGCTCGGTGTGAAAGACAGACATGTTGTATAATAGAAGGTGGGAGGTGGAAGGTGGAGGGCATTACGTTTTGTGTGTGTGTGTGTGTGTGTGTGTGTGTGTGCGGGTGTGTGTGTGTGCGTGCGTGCGTGGAGCACGGGGAGCCGCAGAGCGTTTTTGAAGAAGCAGATCTCTCCGTATTGCCTTACCATCAATAAATCTTGGAGCTCACTATAGTGCTGACATAAATTTGCCTGCACCCCCAACCCATCTAACGACCAAAAACTTCTCTTAAACACACACACACACACACACACACACACACATTTCCCAGTTGATACACCATCTTCTACCCCTTAAAATCTGGTTGGAAGTCTACATCAATAGGTGATATGTTCTCTACTATGCACACACACTCATACAGAAGTGCACTTACAAGCAAACACATGCGTCTATGCACGCTTTGTACACACACAGCCGCACAGACACCCACAGTTTGCGGTAATTAGTAGTCTTTCTCAGTGGTGACTGTGTTTCCTCCTCAGGGTCACTGATAGCAAAACGCCTGTTAAACTTTATATTCCCTGATGGGGCGGAAAAGAGAGCGAAACAGACGGAGAGTACACTCTCATTAACACAGTGCTCTGTGTTTGTGTGTGTGTATGTGTGCGTGTGTAGCTGTCTGGGTGGTGTTTCCATGTTCAGGCCAAGTCTTGTAAAGGTGAAAAGATACTCTTTAACCTCAATTTAGACTGAGCCTTAAATCTCCACCCTACATATGTGAGCAGGGGAGAGACAATATGTCTGTTTTATACTCTGTATTGTCCCACAGCTGAATCCTTTCTTCAACAATCAGAGGATTCTTTAAAGGGTATGTCATTAAAAAGTGAAAGTTAAAATTATTTTTTATGAAAAATCTCATGTGATGAAACTGTCAGTGATGAAACTGTCAAAACTATTTCACTTCTTTACCATTGAAAATGAATGAGCATGTGTCACACACATGCTCATTCACTAGTCAACCCTGATCTCATATTGTGACACAATATGGAAACATTGTGAAATCCTAAAGTGGGAAGAACATTTCACAACACTCACATGACTGTAAACAAACTAACAGTGAAACAATTTGTCGTTTAATTGATTCATTAATCAATACAGAAAATTTATTGGAAACTAGTTTTGTTATCAATTCATTGTTTAAGTCAGTTTTCAAGCAAAACTTCCAAACATTCTCTATTTCCAGCTTCTCCAGTCTGAGCATTTTGCTGTTTCCATTGTCTTATGGGTGTCGGAGTGTTAGTCATACACTAGAAATGATTTTAAAATGTCACACTGGGCTTTAAGAAATTGTGATTGTGAAAAATTGTGATTCTCCCACTATTTTCTGACATTTTATTCACTAAATAACTAATCAATTCATCAAAAATCAGCAGATTAATCCATTATGAATTTAATCATTTGTTGGAGCCCTAAAACAAACAAGCAAACACATATCTGTATATTATATTGAGCAGTATACATCTGAACACGGCTTTGAAAACATTTCAATTAGTAAAACTGAAACTAAACTGAAACTAAACTGAAAAGTAACCTTTTTTTGTCTTGTTTTTTGTGTGTGTGTTTGTGTGAAGAGGAGTTGCACTGTTCAACAGCACTGAAGCAGCTATTAGGCATGTTATGATAGGCAGGTGTGTCTTGGAATGACATTTAAATTATTATTGTCGAATGATAAAATAATATGTGTGAAGAGTTTGCCTTCAACGTATTTTATTCTGTAATCAACAGAGAATAAATGTTACAGTAATAAACAGCAGTCATGAGAAAATGTCTCAGTGCATAGTGGTTCAAATAATTTTCCTGTTTACAAAAAGAGGGATGTGGGAAATTTTAACGGACTCAGCAAAAAAACTGCTTCGAGGCACTTTGACATTTTAAAACACACACGCTTTTGGTGAATTAAAGAGATTCTGTAGATAGCTCTGAAAGCTTATTCTGTGCACCTCAGCAGATTCTAAAGCCCTTTTTCTTATGTGATCATTTTAGGTAATTGAATAAATTCCCAGAGCTCTGTGCGGAATTAGAAGAAGCTAGACTTTGGTCAGAGGAGAGCTTTTAAGAAACCAGGGAACGTACATCAGAGGCCCAGCAGTCGATGGTAATGTAATGAACGTTTACATTTACCTGCCTCTCACCTTTCCTGTTGGTATATACCCGCAATCTAAACTGCACTCGTCAAAGCACCCGTCCAGTTTGTTTTCATAAATACACTCTCATCTCTCGCCTCCTCGTCCCTGCTTCGAAAATGAAATATTTGGTGTTTCAGTGAGGGGGGTTGGGGTGTGGTGTGTGTGTGAAGGTGGGGGCAGAGGGCTGGTTGCGATGCCAGAACTAGCACTTCTGGTTGGAAAAAAGGGTTGAGTTTTCGTCAGACGTGCAGCGCAGACAGACAGGGTGAAGGAAAGGCTTTTTGAAAGCGCTGTCCAAGAGCAACAGAAAACACTCCCTCTTGACCGTGTGGTCAAAAATGGGTGTAGAGAGAGAGAGAGACAGCATCTGGCGTGTCGTCCGAAGAGAAGGGGGAGCAAACATACCCGCCTCGGCCCGCATTGTGCCCCCTCTACTGCCAGCTGCAGGCCACGGGTATATGGTTGGAGAGGAAGATGGAGGGAAACATGTAGAACAGAGAGGGAAAGACAGGCAGACCAATAAAAAGAGCATCAGTGAGAAAGACAGGCAGACAGAGAGACAGAAACATGTATAAAAGCGCCAGAGAGGAGGATACTGAGAAGCATGGAGGCATATCATGAACAAGGTCAGAAAGACATCGCTTGGCAGAACAGGAAATGATACAGGATATATCCTCTCTCTCTCTCTCGCTCTGTCTGCACTCTCCGAGGCCTGTGCTGTAAGTGACAGCGCTGCAGAGGGAAGTTGACATTGCTGAAGTATGAATTTCACCCGTTTGTGTTTTGTGGAAAACACGGAATCGAGGCTGTCTGTCTGGATCAGGGGCTGGGCCTTTGACCCCCAGATGACCCCTCCGAAACATACGGCAGGTTTTTATTGGCCAGTCAGACTCAATTTATTAAACACTACGCAACTAAATTCTCAACCTTTTAGTAAGTCTTTCCAATGGTGGTTGGGACATGCATTTGGACACAGATATGAAAGGTATTTCAGCTTTTTCTGTGACCACTGATGGTCTCTTTGGGTACATTTTTAGACAACTGGCATGTATGGCAACCTTTAATGCAGATGCTTATTTGAGAAGAAGTGCACACTTAAATACAGACATATGTTTTAAACCCCAGTGATACTTCTCAGCTCAGAATGAAACCAACATGCGGTAAGAGAGACAAATTCACTTAAGGCTGATTACTTATTTGCACAGATTCCTTGGAAAGTAACAGAAGATGTTTGTCTAAAATAAGACAAACAGATGCATCGAACATGATACACCCTTTAACAGCGCAAGATAATGACCAAAAATACGAGGTAAAATTAAACATACTCCTCATGAAGCTTGACTAGGGGAAGACGAGACCTCAGTCTGAGGCACAAACGTTACGCACGTATGCGAGCTTACATATGTGCATACACATGTATATTTACACACAAATACGCACACACACAGAACAGTAGGTAATATGATACGCTCAGCCATGGAGTGGCGGGGTAAAATGAGACCTTCCTGTAATCAAAAGAAACAGCGTGCTACAATAAAGGTTGTTTTGAAACGGTCTGTGGCCTGAGGGATTGATCCTTCTGTTGGAATGAGGAAGAGAAAATGGACACTAAGCTGTGTGTCACAGAATAGAATAGAACAGAATAAAGTAGAATAGAGCAGCATAGAGGTGGCTGGCTGTACAATTTTAACAACACTGTGTTGTGTTAAATTGAGATCTCTCCCTTTGTCTTCTTTTCTCTTCTTTTGTCTTCTCTCCAAACGTTGCAGGGTGCAGTGTATTTGTGAGTCTCTGGGTGACATCCATCAGTTAAATGGATAGGGGCTATGCAACAGCGGCGCTACAGCCAAATGAGGGCAGGGCGTATTCCCTTTCGAAAATCCGAAGAAACACCAGTCTGGAATCAATCTGGTATCACACTACTAACCCCAAAACACACACACACACACACACACACACACACACACACAAAACACAAACACGCTAATCTTTAACCCTGGTGAGACTGGCCCATGCTATTTTTCATCCCTGTACGTTTATGTGTTGTAATGTTGTATTAGGTCTGGGATATGGTTCCCTGCTACATCTTTGAGTTCACCTGCTGCTGAAGCTCTTTACCAGAGAGCTGGGAGTTAACAGCTGCCATAAATAGTCAAAGGAGTGTGTGCAGCGATCTGCAGGGCAGCGCAGGGCAAAGATATATCTGACAGGAAAAGAGCAAATCTCTCCATGCTACCTGCTGTAAAAAGTCACGTTTCGGCGCTTAAACCTTCAGATCAGAGACAAGTTGATTTTTTGAAAAATAAAGAAATAAATAAAGAGAAAGTATGTGAGGTGTCTACGGCACACTTAATTTGATTTGCCAGGTACTGTCTCAAAAATGGATTGCACATGGCCAGAGCATTTACAGAGTGAGATAAATCAAGTCAGTTCAGAGTGGAAGAGTATCAAAATTCATTTTGAATTTGTGAGGCATTTTTTATTTTATCTAACTTATATTTTTTCCACTTTTGAGGCAAAGCTGGGAAGATGTAGCAACTATTTCAGTTCAGATAGATATCGTATATCAACTGAACTCCAGAGCAGAATTTAAACATTTCAGCATGTATCAAGTAGTATATTAAGAACAGTTTGAAGTTAATTATAGCGGTGTAGCAGTGGAGATATTTACAGAATATAAACAGAGCCCTCATTCATGAAAACATGCTGAAGTTTTATCTTTAGTCTTTTCTCAGAATCATTTACAATGATATTCAGTCATCCCTTATAAATACTTTTCTTTCCCAATGGACTGAATATCACCATAATAGTAAAAAGGCACATTTACTGGAAATCTAGTAATTAGTTTTCAAGTTTTATACGACCAACCAATGTCGCCGTCAGCTGTGATACTAGCAGGATAAAAATAACTTACTTTTAGAAGGCTAAAAGTTACCTCTGATTATTTTGTCATGTCTTCTAAATCAAAGACTGATAAAGGCATCTATGTGGGCTTTTAGCAAAGCAAAATCATACTTACCATAAAAGAAACAGGGACAGTTGTACCTTTGATTTCAATTCACAGAATGTTCTTAGTGACTAACTGCTATCATTGCTGCTCATAACTATTAGTGTGCATTGCTTTCAGGTCAAAGATGCCACTGTATAGCCAATAAAAAGGAATTATTGTTTAATTTTAATATGCACCGGACAAGTCCAAGCCAGATTTATCTATCCACCATCAGGCAGTGGCTCAGGTTGAGACTCCAGGGCCATAATACTCCAGTAAATGAACAGACAGCGTATTGTTCCTCTGTGGCTCCTTGCTGCCTCACCTCTGCCTCTGCCTGCTTAATTAAAGGTTAATTGCGTAGAATAAGTATGCGCCTCCCGCCACTGGTCCACATTTCTCTTTCCATCCACGCAGAGCGTATAGGGTGGGTAGGATATCTGGAATTTATCAACTTGTTCAGGAAATGAGGGCCAAGCTTCACCTAACTCAGTGTGTGAGCAGGTACAAAACCAACATATGGGAGTGTGTGCGTGTGTAGCGTGTGTGTCACCCATGTATTCACACACAGGCATATGCACACACACACACACACACACAAAAGAATTCAGCACTCCATGTGTCATTTTTAATCAAGAATATGATCCCTCATCCCATCTGGGTTTTCTGAGTTGGTGGGCTGTAGTGGGCACACAACAACACATCCGCTTATGAAGGCACTAAGAGACACACACACACACATACATATGCAAACACAGACAGACAATCTGTGAGGTTTCTGGAGCTGAGACCACCAGCTGTATGCTGGGAGTCAGGATTTGGCCAGAGCAAAGAGCAGATGGTGCTACTCTTGTGTCAGACTGGGATAGCGATTGTAGCATTCACACTGACACAAACATAGACAAACACTCACATATGCAAAATCTATCTTAGTTTCCAAAAACAATTGCTCTCAAAATTTATCATAAAAGTTGGCATGTAGTGGGAGAGAGTGGAAAATTAGTCCTGGTATATTTTTTAGTACAACCTTCATATTTATCTCAGTCATGAGTGTGTAGTTGTTTGTCTGTCTGCCTTGTGTCTTTGTTCTCCTGCAGGTTGATTTAGTCAGTAAATCCTTGTCGTACTGTCAGAGGCCACCTTATCACATCATGATCCCCTTCGCTCACTTACTGAATTGGCTTGTGTGTGTTTGTCTGCGCGCGTGTGTGTATGCATGTGTATGTGTGTGTATGAGGACAGAGGTCAATAAGATAACATTTGGCGGACCACCTGCCAGGAAGCTCACTTTGCAAAATACAAAGTCTCATCTAACCCCATCACTGTGTGTGTGTGCATGTGTTGGGGGTTTACCTGAATGAGTGGGTTGCAAAAGTATTTGATTACTGATAATGTTATGCTACAAGAACCATGTGAAGAGGAAGAACATGAAAGCTGTGAGTTTTTACGGGTGCAAGTAGATCACACGGGCATGAGGACACGCAACAAAACCAGACACAAAAACCACATACTTTGAACACACGAGTCTTCTCGTTTATCCTTCTTAAGAGTTTTGTCACACTGGAATAAATCTGCATCCTTACCCTAACCTCAATTTACAACCTGTGGGGACAGAAATGAAACAATTTAGAGAGTCTTTTTAATAAGAGTCATCTCCTCTCTTAATTACTTTGTATTCTTAAAGCTGTCCTTAAATGGGGGCCTATGACAGGAACACACACACACACACACACACACACACACACACACACACACACACACACACACACACACACCATAGCCTTTTCTTATCATTAGTCTAGTGCCAGAAGGGAATTATTGGAGTGGACATTAACAAGTTCTGCTACCAGCTCACCACCTCGTAACCTGGAGGAGACGGGTGTCTACATCATTAGCTTTAACCAGCTACAGTGAAGGCAACTCATAGCATGGATCACACACAGCAACACAGGCAGAAAGAGAGGTACAGATGGATAAAAAAAAAGAAAGAGAGAGAGAGAGGATTAAAAAGTTCTTCTGTTTTTGTGTCCATGGGTACATTATAAAATAAACATGAGTCCGTTCAGCTACAAGAGAAAAAAAAACTAAAATGTTAAGTTGCATGCAAGTTTTAGCTCTAAAAAGATGGAGTGAACACTTAACTGTGTCTGTTTGTCCGGTTGTATGTATGCACCATGATATGCATGCACTTGCATTGTGTAGATGTGTGTGCACATACCTCACAACTAGAGGAATTTTAATTGCCTGAGACAAAGGAGGATTTAATTTTTCCCCTGTACATCTATCTTTCACTCCTTCACTCTCTTTTTTTTTTTTTTTTTTAACCGACCTTTCTTCCATGAAACAATAAAATCGTCTAGCCTCTAAGTTATGGAGAGCTTTTGAAGTGGCTGGAGGAGCCAGTAAATTTAGTGGGCACCTTTGGGAGCCGGTTCAGTGCTGCAGTGGCTGTACCTATATTTCATGTGTGTACGTGCGCGCGCCTACGCAAGTATGTGTGTGTTTGTACATGCATGCGGGCTCACATGAGTCATTGCTGTGCCTCTATTTCTGTGTGTGACACAAATGTGCTTAGATTTGGTGTGTGCACTTGGATGCATGTGTGTGTGTGTGTAAATGTTAGTGTGGCTCTCCATTTCATAGTCACGCTGATTTGTGGCCGTCTACATCAAGTTTCCCAGGACGCAGTAAATCTTACTGGACAAACTGCATTAGAGATAGATGTGCATGCATGTGTTTCTGTGTGTGTGTGTGTGTGTGTGGGTGGGTGTGTACTTGCATGAGGCCTGCATATTGTATGATTGTGAGTAACACATTTAAGTAATTTAATTCTATCTTTGACTGTCTGTGGCCGCCTGTTAACCCTATAGTTTTTGCAATGTATCTGTATCTATCTCATTGGCACTAGATGGCCTTTATCAGAGGTCACTCAGCCAACTGAGCAGGTTGAAGACATGGCTGAGATGTTAGATAAAATAAAGGTCTCTTGACTGTTTGTTTAGTCTAGCAAATCAGTGATTTCAACCATTTAATGCATGCTCTTATTTTTCCACTTCTACCTTTTCTTTTCTTTTGACACAATAAAAAGGCAGGAGGTTGACAATACTTCTGCAAAAAAAAGCAAACTTTACAGTGTCAGCCACAACTTTTTATCGCATATTCTCAGTTTGTACTACAAGCATATAACGAGACAGATGAAACAGGTGTTAAATTGTTAGCTGCAGAGTCTGTGCATATCAAAGGTAAGCCGCCTGTCAATAGTAGCCTTTGTGGTGTGGTCAAGCTCAATGTCTAACTGAAGCCATGAAGCAACATAAAGTGCATGACCTGTCATTTTTTGTCACCACTACTTCTTGAGGTCAGCATGGTGAGTCGGGGCCCCTTCTCCCCAACAACCCATTTTAGACTGGTGACTTGATCCTCTCTTTGAACACCCCCTGAAACTCCACATGGGCAAGTCATACAGGAGTTATAGCACCACCAAAAACCTTCTGCCTTACTCTCCACACTGTAATACTCCAGCTCTATATAGCTATTAACTCCAAAGCCTACAACACTGCTCTCGGTTTTGAGATATTTTACGCTTAGCTAAAAACAAACACTTGCTATACTGTTAAGTGGTCAACATGTCAGTTGTCAGCAACAGCATGACAGTTACGCAACCCAACACCATAGACACCAGCAACAAAAATGATCCCAGGTCAGTTTAAGAGAATAATGAGTGCAATCTTGATTCCAAGAGAAAAAAGAGAGTTTCCATTTAATCAGGGATCATATAGACCTATGTGAAGAACATGTTGTTGTATCCTTTTCCCTAAAACTTTATTTTATCCTTGCTGTAATTCAAGCTTTGGCCACAAACAAAACTCCATTTACATCCACACAGTATTTACATTTTAGACATTCTATATGCTGGGCTCCAGAATAGCTTACATTTGGGAAATGAGTAAGGACTTCATTCAGCAGCACTTCAACAACTACATATGGTTGTTGTGGTTGACTGACACTTGAACCTTTGGATGTCTCATAACAACTCACCTCCCCTTTCACCCAAACTCAGAGACCTCTATTCTTCAGGTCCACTTGAACCACCTGTTGAGCCGCATAGCCCAAAACCCAGTCCTCACTCATTCTCCATAATTTTAACAATGCAAGCATGTTTATTTGTAATTGTCCGACTCCCTCCCATCTCTTTGCCAAATTGTGATCATAGCAAATATGTAAATGCTCAGTCACAAATGAAGTTTTTAAGCTTTTAAGTTATGGAAGAGGTATATTGTGACAACAGATAAGAAAGACACACAGATGTGATATTCAGTCGGAGGATATTCATGTATATATATATTTTTTTTCTCCATCTCTTTCTGCTCCTGTCTATCTTTTTCTTCCCCTCGCCCTCCATCTCTCCCTCTCTCTCTCTCTCTCTCTCTCGCTCCCTTGCTCTCTCAGTTTTCCTAGACACCTGTGCAGGTTTAGTGTTTCAGCAGAGTCCCTGAAAAATAAATGCGGAGCTCCAATCTCTTAATCCACTCGGCTCCACGCAGCCACGTCACTTGACACCGCCACGGCCGTCCTGATGCCCAGACAACATTGGAGGAAGAGATTGTTTTGTGTGTGTGTGTGTGTGTGTGTGTGTGTGTCTTTGAAGCACAGAGAGCCAACGAAAGAGAAAGCAACGAAATGAGAGTAAACATAAAGTCTATAGTCTTGAGTCTATCTTTGCATGTTAATATACACAAGTCGTTGTTAAGTCCAGAGTGTATGTGGGTGTTATATACATACTGTATGTGTGTCTGAGTATTGTATGTATTTTAGAAGAGGAACTGAAGTTGGAAAACGGGAGGCAGACTAATCTTTTTTCATTCAAATCAAGGTCTTTGGTCCACTTTGTGTGTGTGTGTGTGTGTGTGTGTGTGTGTGTGTGTGTGTGTGTTTTGGGATGATACCCTATCCACAGCAATCAGTCTGACCTCCACTCTGGAGTGAACGGCTCTCAATGATTAATGGATCTGCCTCCGTGCTTGGTCGCCAAGGCAACCCGAAACCCGATAGCCCTCAGGAATTCGCTAGCTCGCCCTCAAAGTTAGGCTGTGCGTGTGTGTGTTTGTGTGTGTGTGTGTGTGTCTGTGTGTGTGTGTGTTGCTAGGCTGTGGGTGGGAGACAGAGTGAGGCTAAATGTGACTCTTTGGAAAGATGGAGTTGGTTGTGGTAAAGGTGGGAGAGGAGGAGGAAAGGAGGGGTGATTCAGTCAAATAAGAAAGAGTGAGGACAATTTTACATGTTCTAGTCCTCTTTTGTTTTCTCAGTTTTATATTATGCATTTCAAATGGTAGGCCATGCATGTAAAATCACACCATCACCATGGGCCACCTCATAAAGTAATTTGTGGTTTTAATCAACAACACCATCATTCACTGCTCGGCGCTCAGCAGTTATTTGTAAAACCAGCCCCATTCAAAATTAGTATCATTCAAGAATATGTGCATATGTGTCTGTGTGTGTGTGTGTGTGTGTGTGTGTGTGTGTGTGTGTGTGTGTGTGTGTGTGTGTGTGTGTGTGTGTGTGTGTATTATTATTGTCAGACTTTTGTCCATCTGAGCCTCACAAGCCTGCTGATGAGTAAATCCATGTTAACAAGATGGCAGCTCTTAAGGTGAAGTGCTGTTGCCCAGCTTGTGGACTGTATGCTTGACAGACCAACTTAACACTATGATCTTATTTTCAAAGGGCCACTTAGCACTTTATTGATCTGGAGACCATAGGGGCTCATTAGTGGACAGCTACGTAAGGGTTAGTATAGCATGCATGTAGCACAGTCCACAGCTTTTATGCTACTAGACTAACTCTAATATAGATCATTTCTCACTTTTTATATTATTTATAGTCAGCATAAAGTACATCTCTGCAAGGGACCCAAAAGTATACTAAACCATTTCCGCTGTGGTTACACTCAGGCGATTAAGAGACGTTAAGTAGTACTTAGTGTTTTTAGTCTGTAGGTCTTCATGCATATGATTTTGTAGAGTCTTACAGTAATCTTAGGCTCTTAAATTGTCGCTCTCCTCAATGAAGGGCTCAGTGTCTTTAGTGTATCAGTTCTCACATACAACTTGTGTGTGACTAAGGGTTGAGCGTGTGTGGATGGGTATCTTGTATCAGAGCCATTGTGATAGCCGAGGGATGAATCTCTAGCAGGAAACCACACAGACAGCTTCTACCACGGACTGAAACACCATCTCTGCATGTATACTGAATGTGTGTGTCATTAAGAGAGAGAGAGGAGGTACTTAACATACAGTTTGTACATCTTGGTGCCAGTGTATGGAAATATAGCACTCAGCTTCAGGTAATCACATCTGTGCTTTCTCTAAAACATAGACCCTCATGATAAAACACTTCCACTAGAGGCCAGGGAATAAAACTTTATAATTTCCCCTTCCCTCGTCTTTGGAAAACTATTTAAAACTTGTAATAAAACACAGAATATGTGCAACCACTTTGTCTATGGAATTAGCATTTTGGCTATGGGAAAGAATCAATTCACAAGAACAAAGAAATTAGGTAATTTACATGGTAATACTTGAGCTCAAATAAACCTCTCTTGTTTGTATACAAGTCACATTGCCATGGTTATTAATTTTGGGGGATTATAAAGTATGCATGCAGAGATTAGAATTTTCTCATAAAAAGCGACGACCTAACTGAAACCTCATGATAAGGATTACTTTGATTAGTTCAAGAACAAAAACTATCCAAAACCTGTTTCTTATTAATGTTTGTGTGTTTTTACTGACAGATACTGATCGGACATTGGTGGTGTTTTTGTTTAAGTGTACATGTGCGCATATATGTGTGTGTGTGTGTTTGTATGTCACTGTTTGGGTCTGTGTGTGTATGTGCTGAGTGACGGACGCAGCGGGGGTATCTGTGACAGTGTGTCAAGCATGTAAACCCAGCCTGACCTGGTCTACTATGGCCCTCCAGGTCCCTCAGCACACACACACACACACACACACACACTGTGCTCTTGTTTCCCTCAAAGCTTCCTGCATTCTCACACTAGTTGAGACTATTTGACAGGCGGGCCTTTGCGGACCAATAGGATGCTGTTTTTGGTGTAACTTGTCGTAATGTTTTTTTTCTAATGTAACAAGTCATCAAGACAAAAACACAGAATTGTTTGCCAGGTGGTTTTCCCACACCACTGCACTGCTAAAACTGCCATATGGATTTTCTTAAAGGGGACCTATTATGCTTTTTCTTATTTTCAGTCATAAATATAATGTTACAATGTCGGATGTTCATATTAAACATGGCCAACTTGTCAAATAATGAGGTAAACATATGTAGAAGTAATCCCTGTGAGCAAAAAGCACTGGCTTCAGACTGCTCTGAACACTCGGTTTCCAATAGTTTTTTCTACTTTCAGCCCAAGCCGACGTTAGCTTGTGATGGATTTCTTTATATGGTCATCTGCTCCACTCTGCTAACATTATGGCTTTTTGCTATTGTTTTGGGGGTAGTCAAGCTGAGCCATGACTTGAGTCGAGCTGGCACGCTGTGAATGTTTTTCCATTATACAGCAGGGCAAAGTAAAATAAGTTGTTTACCTGTTGGAGGTGTGCCGTTTGTCTGCAGCTCTTCATCAAAAATTATCATCACTGTGGCTGTTTCTGCTTGTACTATTGCTCCCTGCATTATTTCTAACTGACCTGCTGAACATAGAGCTCCAAATATCTCCATATCTTGTTATTTCAACCAGTTTTTAGCGCCGCTAACGAAGCTCTGCTAATTCAGTGAAGAACATGTTTCACTTCCTGTAAATTCTTCCCAATAAAAGTGTCCCGTTATTCAGTAATTTAAAGGCTTTTAATTTGAAGCAGTAAAGCAGAAATGTTGGGTTTTCATCAGCAGTAACTTAACACGACTCTGATGTGCCACCCCTCAGCAGGCATCTGGAAAGCTGGCCAATCAGAATTGAGTTGGCTCAGGCCTTAAAGAGACAGGAGCTAAAACTGCCTGTTAAGAGAAAGAGGCTTAACTGAGAGGCTGCATAAAGGGCCAGTATAAGATATATAACGAGTTTTTTGAACTGTGAATCATGCAAAGCTACCCTAGTGGAGTCCAAAAATAAAAATATAGAGAAATATATGCTAGAGAAATGAGCATAATAGGTCCTCTTTAAATGCCATCACTTTTAAGCAGTCTGTACACTTAAGCAAATACTTTTAGAGGGATGACAAGTTGGCTGTTGGCTAAAGATCTAGTTATGGTTGATAGAGGAGGTTGAAAGTATGTCAGTTTCTATTTGTGGAAATGATGACATTTATAGCAATTTAATAATAATAATAATTTTGTCACAAAGTAAATCTGAAGTTGTTTAAAATTTCTACGCTTGCTGAAATATGGACTGAAACACTCCATTTAAAAGGTATATTGGAACCAAAAAGGACAGACTAAACATACAAATTATCAAAGAAAATGTTTTGTTACATTATGGCCATAATTGAAGCCAATAAAGCAACACAAACAGACATTGGGTGTTTGGTGGGTAGCATATATTTAAGCAGGCAGGTAGGAGCACTTTATATATATCACCACTTGGCCAGGGATAAATAGCTGACCAACACAAACATTTAGCTTTTCAGAAATGTGCAGCATTTGTTTTATATAGAAACACTTGCACTTGTCCTTTGATCGTATAGAATGGAAGGAAAAAGTTCCAAATAGTTGTCAGCTTTTTGTCACTAAAATCATCATTCCTTCTGGAGGATCTGATTGGTCAAATTAAGTAAAGTTAAAGTACTTATAAATCAAATTTAGAACCTGAAATAAGTCTGATAATTTTGGTCTGAACTGAGCCTGACATTGATTTTACTATATATATTTCTTAATATCAATATTTTTGCCATACCCAAGCCCTTTTTCAAGTGAGAAACTCAGCCTGACCCCATCAAACACAAGCTTAACTGTGCACCTTCAATGGAGAATTTATTAGACAAATCATATGCTCAAAACCTAAGAAATGACTTCATCACGTCAAATTTCCATGCCATAATATACACATTAAATATCAAATGCTAGACATATGCAGATTTTGTTGTTGTTTTATGTCAACATCCCTTTAATATTATATTTTTATGAGAAAACATTTTTCTTTAGTGATTATCTCATTATTTACCAGTTGAAGTAGGTACAAATTCAGGAATCAAAATGTAATTAAATTAAAAGATTTTGATCACTCCTACTCTGACCTCTTTTCCAAAATGACATCCAGTAGTTGAAAACATTTAAATTATTGTTCCCAACATTACAAATCCCACTCCAATACGCCGTTTCCTGAATATATTCAAACAAAAGTAAGTGTTGTCTAAGGCACAGCTTGTAAACAGGTGCAATTAAATCATGCAGAGGATGAATGTTGAATTCCCACACACCAAGTTAATTCGATAATAGATAATACACACGATGAACTCAGTGCTACAAGCGTGCAGGAATTTCTTAAAATATCAAAATGCTGTTTCATCTTGAATTCAGAAATTCTTACAACAGGTTTACAACGGGAGGATGTGCAAGTTTGTAAGTTTTTAATTTTGCAGCGTATTGAATCTGTACTGATTAAGAAGTTCCATGACTAACCGCGTTGAACACAGCTGATACCGTCAGTGCCTTCATAATGTCATTCCGGGAACTTTAATCTGTAAACTGAACTAAGACTGTAAAATTACACCAGAAACTTATACAGACCTACAATGGAAACAGAGGCATCGCACACACAGAGCCCGGGTGTAACTCCTGTATAATGTCTTTCATATAGGTGTAGTGCACAGGTACTTTTTATACAGTTTGCTCAACTTGTCGATGTGTTAATGATTTTGGTACCTGTCATATAACACAAACGTAGAAATGTTATTCATGTCTCAGCAAAGGACTTTTGGATAAATGCAATATAAATGGTGCTGGATTTTTATGCCAGGAGTTTACTCATGTAGATTAATGAGATCAAAGTGTCTCTATCCCCGGATGTTTAAATGAATTATTTTATGATAAGTGTGGTGTGATAATTTAAGTAGGTGCAGCAGACACAAGATGTATATATTCACTGCAGAAAGTCAACCTAATACATGTATTAGTGTGCTTCTTCATTAGCATATTTCTATAAACAAATTGGCATTCGATGAAGTCCAAGTGGACATACTGTGCCGTTTTTCCAACCACTGAAGCAAAAGCAACAGAAATGTTAAATAGTGGAACATCTGACACGTCCACTCATCTGAAATAAGGATACATCTGTGTTTCTACTAAGAAAATGAGTTGAGGCTGCTTTGAAGGTTCAGTGAAATGTTTGTTTTTGCGAACATATCAGAGACATGATAATTGTTTGTGATATCGAAGTGAAGGTCTCACGGTAAACTATTAACCCCTGTATGTGTGTTTATGTTTTGACATGGGTAAGAGAATAGCAAAGAAAGGTAAGGGACAGAGGTTAGGTGAGTGAGAAGATGCACCAGGAGGGACATAAAGGGAATAAACTATGTGAAAACATTTAATTTCCGTTTATAAGCTAAATACATGGACATGTGTATGTGAAAATCAGAAGAAAAAAAAAACATGGAACACAGGTCAGACTGTCACATCTCACTTAGACTGCATGACAATCAGCCTGAGCAAATCAATGATTGGATCTGTCATTTGTCGATGAATACCAGAATGGTATTTAGTTCAGTGATATTATGTTTAACTCTGTCTGTCAGCCTGTCTTTCACACTCTGTGGCCTGATGAGTGGCTGAAATTAGTCATAATCATAACAGTGACGTTTCTCCACCTCACTTTCTGAGAAGGGATAGAACAACTCTGTCTCCTGTAGCTATGACCGCAATGACACCACAGTGCTCTGTCATCCCAGTTTAGTCTATTCATGTCAGTGTGCTTTGTGCTATTTGGTATAAAGTATGGCCATACATACATGTATACTCATACTGTGAGTGGAACATGGGTGCAGAGGGTAAGAGTTAAAGGATAAGTCTGGTGATATTCTTCCCATCAAAAGACTAAAACCAACAACAAATTGATCTTCATAACTGTAGTCTTTTCTGTGTAGCCAAAGCCAGATAAAGCTTCTCTGTGCCACAGATGTCCATTGTTGTCCAAAATTGATTAAAAACACAGAAATGAGCCACACCATGCACCAATTGACATGTCGCTTCATTACAGTGAAAATGTGCACTGTAGTTTAGTTTGTGTCAGTTCCACATACACCATCCTGCTGCTGTAAATACTCTTTTTATGGGATTTGTTTACAACAACAACAAAATTTTAAAATATTGCCAGTCTCATCCTTTAACAGCATCACTGAAGGACCAATTTGGACCAATCAAATGCCTCTTTGGAGTGAGACTTTGGAGTGGTTAAGTAAAGGTTTTCTACAATGATCACTTTGGCAATTAAAGCAAAGAGGGCAGCTCACTCCACCCTGTGCACTGTATGAGTGTACAGGATGCAGCTTTACTTCAACTGTATGTACACCGCTACCTTTGAACATATGGAAAATCATGGGTTAATATCTCTCCATGCGTGCACATGTGTATTCTCGCATGTGTGTGTGATGAGAAGCCTGACAAAATGAAAGGCAGCGAGCGGAGCAGGGTTCAGTACAGGCCAGACCTCTAGCCCTAATCAGGTTACATGATTAATGAGGGGGGGAAATGGGCTCATGTTGTATTAAGAAAATGTGTGTTTGAACCCAAAGCGGCGGGTATCAGCAGCCTAATGCATCAGCCATCGACTGGACACCTGAGAACCACGGTCTGCTGCGCTGTTAGCTCGGTCCCAGCGGAGAGACGTTGCATCGATTCTCCTAAAACTCCCTCGCATTCACTCACTTTCTTCCTGTTTCACTTTTCTTTCTCCTTTTCTTTTTTCATTTCTCGTTTTATCCTTCACATCCTTCCATACCTTTCTTGCATTTCTTTCACACCTCTTTTGTTTCATTTAATTACCCCTTTCCTGCCTTTCTTCCCTTTTCACTCTTTTTCGGGTCCCTAATCTATCTTCCTCCTCTTTCCTTACCTCCTTTCTCCACTACGCTAACAGCCTCACTGGGTTTGCACACACTGTACAATAGCATCAGTGTTTTCTGTGTCTGTTTTTTGCTTCTGTGTGATTTAAGTTCATTTCTGGCATTGGAGCGATGGCCAACACTCAGCCCTCGCAACCCAAACACTGCACAGTCATTTAATCTCTGTGACTCGCTGCACCACAGGCTTGTCTGATATATTAGCTAGCGCTGCCTCATCCAATAAAGACTACATCCACTGAGTAAGTGTGTGAAACATACTGTAGTAGCAGGAATACCACTTTTCTGGCCTGGTTTCCATGACAAGGCAAAGGTTTATTCATTATTAATGTACCCAAGTTTCCACTAAAAAAATAAATAAATAAAAAATCATTAGATGGTTTTTTGTAAGCAGGGCTGCAGTTTTACCACAGCAAATAACACAGTGACAGTTACATTTTGACTCAGTATTTGGTCCTGCTGAGTGAAAGTAGCTGTTGTGTTATTGCTGGGAGCCAATTAGACAGTCTCTGTGGTTCTTTGAAGCTGACTGTATCTTGACACTCTCTGGGGAGGTGAGTTGTTATGTGCTCAGTAGCTGTAGCACATACACAGGAGCTGATGAGTGATTAGTCTGGATTCAAACACAAACACGGCTCAACCAGAGCTCTACTCATTTTACCCTAAAACAATATTCAGTTTAGCATCTTATCAACGGTAGCGATTGTGGTGCACTAAATTGTAGTTTTACATTAATTTGTTTGGGTTGATTTCTGGCTTGGCTGTGTAAAAGTGGCTGGTGAGTTTATTACTGTGAGGGATAGTGTCTGTGAGGAAAAGGCCAAAGGGTCACAGGGTCCACAGTTGCAAAAAGTGTCCTTTTGGCAGCATCAGGTGTGTTTCCGCAAAGTGAAAAGTAACAGTGTCAAGCGATGAAAACAGCAAAGCTGTATGAATTGAAATCAGGATACAAAGATGTGATACGGACAAAGTTGAATTTTTCCTCTTTGTGGTGTCATTTTCTCTGACTTTGCTACCTCGGTCATGTGAATGTGCCAAATTTATGAATAATCAGAGCGCAGTCTGTGTTTGCTCTCCTCAACTGAACCATCATCTCCAATGAGATAGTTTACTCTGAAAAGTTCCGTTACTGACTCTAACAAAGGAGAAGTATAAGGCGTTCATTAAAACAAAATAACCCCGGGCTCAGAGAATCAAAGCAATAACGCAGACGGGATAAATAAATAAATAAATGAATGAAATGAAGATCAGGGAATCAAGTCAGAGAAATGGTGAGGAGACCACAAGAAACCCTTGAGATATGGAAATAAACCTGCAATATATAGACAAACGATTAGCGTACCATGTCATCAGTAAAGATGATTCATTTTTGTAGCGTTGCACTCTGACGTACACACATGTGCACACACGTACGTGCACTGTATATGTAAACACACACACACACAAACAGCACGCAGACACACAGACACACACACACACACACTCTCTCCCACTATGGATTCTGCAAAGACAGCAAGGAAAATATCTGTGTTTTGAAAGTATTACCAGTCATATTTTCATATTTCTTTCCCCCCGCTGTTATAATTTTCTCCCCTGTCAAACAAATCAAAACGCCAAGACCAAACGGAGGCTGAGGGAGCGGCTCAGATTTTCCACTGTCAGGTTCACAAATGCGCTGCTCTTACAAACAGGCTCTGTGCAAGGAGACATGACCTGTGTGCGTTTGTGGATCTTTGCACTGTGACTGTGCATGTATATGTGTGTGTGTGTGTGTGTGTGTGTGTGTGAATGTGGGTCTGACTTATCCTACTTTCAGGGACATATTTCAGACTAAAGACCAGTTAATTGGGGACGGCTTGTGCAACTGGGGACAAAAGCGTGTCCCCATTTGGGAAAAAGCCAATTTTTTTTGGTCAGTGGTTATGGTTAGGATTAGTTTAAGGTTATGGTTAGGCAAGTAGTGGTTATGGTTAGGGTTAGGGTAAGTTTCCAGGAAATGAGTACTTCCCATTCTGTTTGAGCCCATATTTCCCTTTAGAAAGGCAAAATAATAATCATTCAATTTAATCTAGTCACTTGTATTAAAAGCTAATATCAAAGTAAAGCAAATTTAAAAATTAGGTTACTGTAGATTGACAAAACTGACTTGATTGATGCCCAGTGTAATTCTGTGTGAGTGTTTGTATGATGTGGTAGAAATGTAGTTTAGATTTCATGACAAGTGATTGTGTCTGGGACACAGATGTTTAACCACTTCAGTATTGGACTTCAGTTGATTTCTGTTCGTGCAGTTAACTTGAAAAGGGGATATTTTCATTCAGAAAAGTGAGTATTCTGAAAAATAAATAGTTGATTTGTACGTTTAAAAATCAAAAAAATGAAAAATTCAATAATGAATACACATTTTTTAAATGCTAAAGATTGTCATTCATGTTAATAACAGACAAAATGAAATCCTCTACATTGTATTCATGCTTTCCTCCACAAGCCATCTGCCATGCTACACCCAAACTAAATATATCATGGCAAAAAAAACTGGGATGATGAAGCAAGAGTCCATTTCATCTCCCAAACAGGATGGCCAGGCGATCGGCTGCCTTCTGGTTACATTTCCCCTCAGAGCGCCATCCGTCATCAAAGGGTCAAGGGTCAGGAGATTCATCAAAACAGTTTGTGCAGCCTGAGGTACACAGAGGAGCCTCTCAGGATTAGAGATGGCCTGCTGTGTTTATGGCTGTCTACATTAAGACCTATCACATCATCACCCAGGCCTGCTTGGTGTGAACTCATCAACCATTCCAATGGGCTGACACGGCAAACCATCATACACACAACTCTCTCACTGCACTTTCTTTCTCACCAGAGGAGGGAAAGAACAATCAAGCTGTACTTTGGTCACTGTACTTTTGAGCACTGCTCCTTTTCTCAGTAATTCTGTTCATTTTCTTCTATTTGTGCTTTCTATTTTAGATATTAACGTCTCTGCTGTAGGCTTACTGGAAAGAGGCAGAGCTATGTTACGTGTTACGGTGTATTCAGGATCTAATCAAGAAGATAATCATTTAATTATATGCAAACTGCTTTGGAACATTCACAAACTCTAGGAATTAACTAGAAGTTAATCATTTTTATTGAGCTATTCTGATACTCTCATATTTCCATGACTATCCTACTGTTTGAGTAAACTTGCAAAGATTATTTTGTCTTTGTTTGAGTCAAGTCAATTTTTATTTGTATAGCCCAATATCACAAATTTGCCTCAGGGGGCTTTACAATCTGTACAGCAATAAAACATCCTCTGTCCTTAGACTCTTGATTCAAATAAGGAAAAAAAAATCCCTAAAAAAAAACTCTAAAGAGGAAAAATATAAGTTTATAAGTTTTCAGTACTTTCCAGTTAAAAGTGCCTACAAATGTGCAAATCTCACTTACTGTCATCAGTACTTTTTGCAGTGTATTTCCTGTGTTATCATCAAAGTTAACACAGTAGTGATGCTCTTGCTTTATGGTGTGGCCAGGATATCTGGTCACATGGTACTCATCCACAGATGATGGTTGATGCCTATTGTGTTTGACATGCGTTGATTGCTAGACAGCCGGTGTGGAAGAGGAACTTGCCTCAAGCATCCGAGTGGCCTATTTAGCACATTATTTAGGTTTTTATATTTTCTATAATATGATGTTTGTCTGGCCTTGTGCAGCAAAGTCTGGAGAGTGAGAGTTACCAAAACTATCTATATGATGAATTTATAACAAATAATGTTTAGTTCACATGCTGCTCAGCGGTGAAAAATCTTGCATTGACAAAATGGAGTCCATATATCTCTCTGTGTGTCTCTTTCTCTCTGTCTTCTTGCCTAAAGATCTCCATTAGCTGGTGTTTGGACACCTGTAGGGGCTCGGGACTCGGCGAGGAGGGCTGTCAACGAAGGGCTTTGGTAAATCGAGAGATTATCCAAACAGTGGGACACTAGCTAATAAAAACAAGCCCCCTGTTCACTGCATTAGCGCTGCATTAGCACAGAGGGTATGGAGAATGGGGACCTGGGGGTCTGAGTGATGCACCGTCGAAAGCTGTTAAAGGGATCTTCTGTAAATTATTAGTGATTTATTACAGGCTTAGATTAGTTATTGGATTGTTTCCTTGTTTGAGGAAGGTGGGGAGGAGTGTTTAGTTGTAAGACAGCAGTGTTTAACCAGAGAAAGCCTGAGAAATCCATAACATTTATTAATGACCAGATTAATGAGGGTAGAGAGAAAAATAATGCTGCAGAGACATGTTAAAAAAATGATGTAAATACCTGTTACATTTTAAGGAAATTGCAATTCACAATTTATCTTTTTGAAAAGGCTGGCCTTAAGTTTTTATTTTAAAGGATTATCATATTCTAAGCCTTTAGTCTTCTGCACTATAGGTGCATTCTTCATTTTTCCAAACTGACAGAAACTTAATACTTCTAGTTCTTCGGATGAGTTTCTTCTATTAGAACAAAAGAAATATATTTGTACCGTTCTGACAGATATTTAAATCCCACTTATCGACCCAATCATATCTCAGTGGAATGAAAAAAAACAAAACAATGACAGCAGGTGACAAAATAATAATTAGGAAGCGGCTTGTTTTACAAGCGGCTGAGCTTTCAGAGTGTGCATGCTGCATATGAACAGGGCCAAAGAATACAGAGGGCACAGTATATTCTCTGCTGCGGTACAGCAGCCTCACTCTGGGTGTGTACGCTGGTCTTGGGCATAAACTTTAATTTCTGGCCATGACATTTATTAACTCCTACAAATACGACAGCTGCTGTTTTTTTTGTTTGTTTTTTTTCCCCTCAAAGCACGGAAAATGAAATCATCTAATTTCCTTCACATAACCTTGGGTTTTTTGTGAAGTTTCTCAGGGTGAATTAAGGGAAAGGTTTCAATGCATTAAATCATTTATTTACACAGTAAAATGCCTCCTTTTCCACCGGTGACCAACACAGCGTAGGAGCCTTAACACACTGTAATCCATTTATACAGTCAGTTAATATATGGGCAAGGGGTTAAGGGTTTAATTTAAAGCAAATTAGATTGGCTAAAATAAATCCGCTTCATGTTTCTGACTAATATACTTTATATGTGCAGAGTTCTTACTGTCCTCATGTTTAGCTTTTATACATTTTGAGAGCCTGTATGTGATATAAATGTCCCTAAAATAAATACATTACATAAATATATTCATTTATTTATTTCAAGATTTGCACGAAATATTTTTGCATATATTGTATGAGCAGTTTTAATGCCAATAACTGTTAGTGAGACAGCATAATGCCATTAGGGTATAATTGTTGGTCTCTGAGGTGCTAAGGACACTGCTGGCAATAACACTTGGAGAGAGGGGATTTGCCTTTTATTAAAAACTGCTTTGGTGACTGGGAGTAAATTCATTATCCGACTCTATTAGCTCAGCAGAGTGGGAATAAACTAGTGAGGAGGTACCACAAAATGCCTCAGGCAATGTGATTGTGCTACGTGTGTGTGCGTGTCTTGTTTTTTTTTTTTGTTTTTTTTTATCATGGCTCATAAACAACAGACAGTCTCTTTAGATTGACTGCTATCTGTTACCTCAGCAGTGGCTTTGCCTTTGATGCAATCTGAAATCAGACTCGGAGTCAATTTTAAAACCTGAGATGACGACCGCAATATCTGTGTATCTTCCTTTGTGTTGTCTACGGTTACACATACCGTATGTTCTGACACACACACACTTGCGTATGCGGTGTGGCCCTTAGCGATCATTTATCATAAATACATATACAGTCATTTATATCAGGGGAAACAGGCAATACTCGGCTCATCTTCTCCATCCCTCTATCCTGCTTGGATTTACAGCACAGAGCCCATTTCAGCCCCTGTAGTGTACATCCACTCATCTCCCACCACTTCACCTACCTCTTTGACTCTACCAGCCTGTTTCTCCTTATAGCCCATAATAATCCCCCAAAAAGCCTCTCTGGGTCTGCGTTTCCCAACTCTCAGACAAGAAACACAATGGCAGCTCAGCCACTAGTACAGACAAGCAGAGGAGATCAGTCAGTTTGATGAATGCATACACATCTGTGGGAGATTTCCTCTGTAGATAAAATGAACACTTACTGGTTTTTAGGGTTTTTTTTTCTTTCCCCGTTATCCTCCGCTGCTGCGAGTTAAATATATAACTGAAAGTGTAGTTTTGCAAGAGACTGATTTGTTCAAGACTAATGAAATGACTTAATGAAGTTAAAATGAATGTCTAAAGTACAGTCTTGTTTAAATCTTCCTTTACATCATTTCTCAAATGTGGAAACTTTTTTAAAAGGTGCTGACACTTACGCTCATAATCTGTGGCTTAATAACGCTGCTCCAGGAACTGAAAACTTAAAGCATACAGCTGTTACAGTCACTACAAGTCCTGCGTAAATGCTAACAATCTAAAAGCGATGCTTTCAACGGCACCCTTGTCAGGTTGAGTTTGTTTTGTCATGGCATCCGGAACCACATAAGAGTCACCGGACCATTTAATAACAGAGAGCACAGTGCAATCCTTATCTGTAAAACACATGCCAGCCACGGCGCTGATAAAAGAAAGGGGTATTATCATGCTTAATTTAACCTCATCAACATGTCTCCTCTCTCTCCTCCTTTCTTTCCTTCACAGTGACTGCGCTGCGGTGTGGAGACTGGAGGTGAATAATTTGTTGGTGAGACTGTGACAGTGAAGGTAGTAGCCTACAGGGGTTTAGGGACCAGACTGTGTGGGCCGATCGGGTTGCAGTATTGACCCGAGGTCTGGCTTGAGTTGTAAGAGAAAGCTTGGAATGAGAAGCAAAGCCATGAAATAAAGAAAAATCAGTCTGTGTGTGTGAGAGAAGGAGAGAAACAGAGAGAAATAGGAGAGAAAAGGAGAGAGAAAAGGAGAAAGAAAGACATAAATAAAATATGTGAATATTATCTTTTTATATTTGTGCAATTAAATCATGAGGAAAGCATGTTGATATTTTAAAGAATTAAATGATAGACTACTACTGGTATATTTCACTGTAATAGGAAAAAAAGAGCATTTGACTGTAGTGAAGCAGCTTTATTTTAAAAACAGTGGAGTAACACGAGCCTTTCAAACTCCAGCAGCACTTTATGGTCGTGACTCTTTGTGGCCAAAGCAGAAATAAATACCCAACAATTCTCAGATTACAGTTTCTTATTACTAGCTATAAATCATCGTGATTAAGCCATCAGAAATACTTCTGCAATGTGAAATAGAGCCCTTTGTATTTAAACATAAAAAATCTTTCTCATAAAGGGAAGCTGCAGATGAATGAGACAATTGAGCATGAATGAATATTCAGCAGTATAACTGGAACCTTAACCTAAAAAGTCATGAAATAATGGAAGTTCATCATTTTCCGCAAAGGCTAAATATTCGAAAAGTAAATTAAAATGTAGTAATATGCTTACAATGTCGTATGACAAACATAAAAGTTTTCGATCACAAACAAGAAATATGCTGCCCAAGTGTAAGTGTAATTAAATGTAAAATATTACAATTTCTGAAATAAATGCTATTTAAGATTTGTTTTGAACTAATTATATTTCTCTCAGGAAAGATCCAAAAATATCCTCACAGACACAATTGTTAATATTCAATTATTTGGCTACAAACAGCTCTTTGATTTCTTTTGGATATTCAGACGACTTCACTCTTTCTTTTGGCGTATTTCATTATTATTATTATTCATTATTATTTTATATCCTATAAATTTGATGTTCTCTGTTTCTGAATTTATTCTTGCAAACATTTTCATTGGGATACTGAAAAATGCTCCCCCAGGTTAACATCACATAATTCAGTATCTAATCATTGAAAAATAAATGATCACGTTAAGTTTTATAATGCTGTGAAAAACCTATACACCTGTGTTAGAATGGAGTAAAAATGTGACAGAATATTGATTCAATTCAACCATAAGACGATAACTAATGTTATCAGACACTTATAACATTGACAAGATTTGTCCCACACCATCACAACTGATAAGGATTATTTATCTCTACCTACCCACTATTTAGTGACACTTCAGTTGTGTCTCTGCTGCAGACACAATAGACGGACTGATGACAAGTTGAAACGCTTTTTCTAATGGCTCAGAGACCTGTTGAGCCAGATTTTAAACTTGCTGCTCTGCACAGCAGTCTCTCCCGCTGCGCTGTGTAGTTCATTTGACCCCAATCCACAACTGACTTTCTCTGTTCTGATGTTTTACATTTACATGAAGCTCTGAGACTGTAAACTGCCTCAAAAGAGAAAAATTCAAACGCTGATCCCCACTTTATTTTTTCCTCTTTTTGTGTTCAAGGGACAAGACTCTGTGAGGCGACTGCCTTTCCACGTCGGGGGCCGATCAGGAACAGATGGACGGGGTGATGACCCCCCCCGGCAGGCGAGAGCAAGCGGCGCAACTGCCACTCAAAATGTCCGTGCATGGATGTGTGTGAGTGTAGATTTGTGTGTCAGAGGACGACGGGGGGTTGTGTTATGGCTCTGAGGGTGCTACGGCAAACAGGGTCCCCATGATACGAATGACTGACACTCCGCCAACATCTGTTCCATGGAAAACACTCTCTCTTCCTCACTCTCACTTCTCCACTAACGATCTCCCTTGCTCGGACTCCGTTGTCTCCCTCTGTCTCCCTCTGTCTCTTTTACACACACACACACACACACATACACACACACACACACAGAGTTAGATGATCTTTTCATTTTACAGTAAAGCCAAGAGGAATGGAGAAATTAGATTAGGGCAGAATAAGATACTCCATTTATGATGTGGCTCTTTGCAGGGTTCTCTGCATGGTTGACAGAGGAGGCTGCAGACGGCACTGATGCCTTTACCCTTCTCTTCTCCTTCCTCCCTTGCTGTGCCCCCCCCCCTCCCTCCCCACTCCTTGCTCAACGATCAGGTTTCTCTCCGTCCATCAGTGGAGAGGGAGAGGAGGAGGTGGGTTGTTCTGATCAATGGCAGGAAACCAGACGATGGGAAGGGAAGACGTGAAACAGAGAGGCCCCATAACCTACCAACCTACCTACCAGGATACCGCAATCACTTTTCTCTCTCTTCATCTATTTCTTGCGCCTTTCTGTGTTTTCCTATCTGTAATTCTCTCTCTCCCTCTCTCTCTCTCGCACGCACGCACTCTCTCACACACACACACACACACACACACACACACACACACACATACACAGAGTCGGTCTGTTGTAACACGGTCCAGACACCACACATACAAACACGCATCTGACCGCAAACATGCTGCAAAAAACACACAGCAGCACCTAGCTTCAGACTGTGATACACCAACACACACACTCATCACTGCAGACTGCACAAAGCATGTATAGTTTTTTTTCCCCTTTAGGCTGAATGCATACCTATTTACCTGTCTCTTCTGGGAGAATAACTAACAATATACAAAATTAGAATTTATTTTTCTTGCAGCTCTATGCAAATATCAAATATATTGCTTTCTGTCTCCAGGGGGCCACACATTCCAACACATGAATATACTTAGAAGCGAACGTGAGGGGCACACCTCACCCAAGATATGTGTAATCAGGGCAGAAGGAGAGAATAGCTGTCTCATTTGAGTTTATTAATTTGAGGTATTTTTATTACTGTTTATCGGCAGCATTTTATGGTGGACAACACCGCTGCTCGTTCTTTGAAACCATTAACTGAAAGAGTATTTGCCGGTTATTTAAATCTATCCCTCTGGATCAAATTATGCAGTATTAGATCTCTGCATCGTTATGAAACTAACACTGATAATACAATGGGAAAAAAATGGAGACTTCATTATATTGAAAGACTGTACCGAACATGATCTCACTGCTTCATGTGTCAAATATTTATTGGAAAATATTTCACAACAGATAAGATGTGAGTGATTGCAGTTGCAAGTTTGACCGTGATGCATTGAGTGCATTCTTGTGTGTGTGTATATGTGTGTGTGTGTGTGTATGTGCACGTGTGCATGCATGTGTGCGTGAGTACATGCATCTACGTGTGTGTTTCTGATCTATACGGTGCAGACTACTGAGCTTTCTTGCCACCCCGGCTAACTCTTAACTCCTGTCAAAACAGAGAGCTTTAAATTGAATTAAGACTCCATGCTGCTGTCCCTGCTGAGCCCCCTAACCAACGCCTTTAACACCCTACACTGCTCTGGAACACACACATACACACACACACACACATTACATTCACAGAACTTTTACATGCAAGTACACATGTAGAAAGATGCACATACATCAACACTAACATCAATCTCGAAATTTTACACATACACCTAAACTTATGACAGCCAATGAAACTAAGCATGCTTTTTAAAATCAGCTAAAACACAGTGAACACACACACACACACACACACACAGGGTACTCAAGTCACCAGAGATTATTTTAAGTAGGATGAGGCCGGCTCAGCCTTGAGACTCTGTCGCTGTTAATTCGCTGCAGATGAAACAGAGACAAAGATGCCTTCTCAGTGTCTGTAATGCTGGAAAGAGTTTTTGTCAACTAAAGATTTTCACTGTCCTGTTTAAAGAGTTTGAATGAGAGTTATTTGGGTGGCTAGTTAAACTGAGATGTACGGTATATGCGCTGACGGTGAGGTCTGTGCTGGCGCTGGGACGGTCAGGTAGAGTGTCACAGAAAAAAAACAAGGCTGTTATCTTAATTTAGATTTTTTTTTTTGGCATGAATGAATCCTCCTCTCATTTATATTTAAATAAGTGTTCATATGTGAATCTGTAATTTGTAAAACTTCAATGCACAAGTTTTTTACTGTATATTCTAATTTTATTGTCATATATTGTCATTGTCATATATTGATATTTGCCAGTGCAGCTGCAAGAAAGATTATCTCTAAAAATCATGCATGCAGGATTTTTTTTTCTTACTGTAAAATAGAGGCTAATATGCATTTCTTTTGTTTGTATCCTGTAAGTGCTAGAAAACCTGCTCACAGGCAGCAGAAGACCCTTGATACTATTCAATTGCCAGCAGTAAATGAAAAACACATAAAATGTGAGTCACGTGTTCCAGAGAGCAGAGATACAAGCCAATAATTCTGCAATAATTCTGCGTCTGTGTCTGTGCTATGTCCACTGCAGTTTAGTTTGTGTTGCATGAGTGTCCAGGTTCTGCGTTTTATCCAAAGATCGCCCTCCAATTTGTTCTGTGTGTTGTTGGCAGTTCAAGTTGCTCTATTAGAAATCATGTTAGAACAATATTGTCTAAGTGAGACGGTCATTAATCATCAGGTTGACAAGAGCTCTGGACATTGTTGACGAGTAATGAGTGTTACTAACCTTTAATACATTTGGGCTGCTGTTAGTCAGCTGGATAATTAGTACATTGATGATGGTACAAAAATATTCTGTATGCCATCAGTTCAGATGATTATAGGTCATTAGTCAACCTATAAAAGGCAGGAGTTCTGTTTCATTTTTACAGTTTAAATATTGGTCTGATTCCACATGTTCAGAGCAAGGATTCAAAGCTTTGTTGCAGCAGCCAGAAAAATATCACTTCATTCCTGGATATGTGCATCTGTGTGTATTTGTGTTTGTTTGCATAATAATTCTTTATTTCTATTAAATTCTGTTTGAACATGTACATTTTAAGAAATAAAGATCACTTGTTTAAATAAAAATTCTACAAACTTGTCGGTAAATTAATTTATACTGAGGATGTTTTTAGCAAAAACAAGTTTCTAGTTTTATCGTTATTCTCTAAACATAAATTTTGCTAAGTGTTACACATGACACAACACATTATTAATGAAGGTTTGTATCAGCTACATAAATTTATGAATGAGCTGTTCAAGTCTGGCTCCCATAAATGAGAGTTAAGTGGTGTGTGGGACATAACCTTTGCTTGGGGACTGAGCAAAAGGTTACCGCAGTGCGTGTGTGTGTGTGTGTGTGTGTGTGCGCTTGTGCATGGTGAGTATTGAGCAAAGGCCACTGCAATGCAACCTAACACCAGCTCTTTGTCTAAGCAGAAGCTCACCCCAGACTGCTAACCAGAGCGCCTCACTCTTTTCCTAATGCAATTCTTTAATAGTATATTTGATTTTCATTTCAAATTACAATTATCTGCTAAAATTACATGAGCTTAAATTACTTAATTACTTATAATTAGTCAAATTAGTATCATTTGTTTTCTTGTCACATTTTGCAGTTTTCAATTTCATTATTATTTTCATTTTTTGCTTCCTGCCCCAAACCTGAAAAAATAATTTTTATATCAGTAATTATATTTAGTTCAAAGTGAATTCTGTGTTAATGTAAAGCAGAGCCTGTTATGCTAAATATATTTTATCACTAACAATAAAATTCACAGGTTTAATGGGCTATACAGAGTTCAAGGATTTCCCCCAGAGACAAAGAAACAACAGGATGTAAAGGTTAAGACCAGAAAACCTCTTGCCTGTTATATACTGCTCTGACATTTAGCTTTTTTTTCACAATTTATAAAGCACCTGTTTTATGAGGGGAAAAAACAAAGATATAAGACTTATAACTTTAAGCAACTTTTCATGAGGTGAAACACTGATACTAAAAGAAGTGAAACACCCATAGTATTGCTTTTAATTTTCCCACACTATATTCAGGCATGTGTTACAATATCTACCATAAAATGTTTGCGTGTGGCTGCGAGTGTGTGTGTGCGCACATGTGTTTTCCGTCCCTCCAGAGACATGATAATTGTTTGTTGTGATATTGTAATGAAGCCCTCAGGCCCTCTTAAACTAATCAGCCTCTCTCTTTCTCTCTGTGCAGATAGATCAGTTGTCAGGGCCGTGGGCAGTACCGCGCAGTGAAGCACAGCGTCTGCCTTTTGGCCTTCGCCTTGCGTGACACACATTCCCTGCCATTCCTGCCTAACATGTTAGCATGCAGCCTGCCTATCAATCAGCCAGTCAACTCTCCCATTCCAAGCTCCAGCTGTCGTTCCTTGTCGATCTGGAGGTGATGATACATGAGCAACATTTTAAGGTAATACCGCTCATAATGCTGCCAACAATTATATCAATGGTGTTTGAAGGGTTTTATACAAATGTTATATGTCAGCTTGTGGTACGGTCATTATTTGAAATGTGTCAGTCAAAAATTCTAATGAGTCTTATCACATTACTCTGTAAAGTTATTAAAATATTAGTCTGAACAATTTTATACCATTTTTTGGAAGAGGAAAAATGTTTAATTTTATAAAAAATCATAATTATTTTGTCCTATGCAGGTGCAAATCTTAGTTCCTTGTTAATACATTATTGCCTCCTATATCAGACCTCTCTTCTGCATTTCTGAGTAAAAAAATAAAGTATCGACATAATACACAAATCATACTGCAGATTTACATACTGAACTTTTCAAGATGTGAAAGAAAGTCAGAAAGAATAAAATAAATTTGAGTACAAATCCAGAATTTGTATTCCTACATATATTGGTTGATATTGTATGTTTTCACTCTTTCTTGCATGGCTATAATTTGATGTTCATGCATTTTGTAATATAATGAGAGATTGCATATTTACATATGGTATTCATAATGTTCAAATCTTTTTCAAACCTGGACTTCAACCATATTTTTATCCACTTTTCTAGAGTAATTTTGAAGTTTTGCCCTGATCTTGCATTTGTTAACTGATCAAATCATACAAATGCATTTAGTTTGCTTGCATGGGAAAATCAGTTTACTCTCCCGTAAATTAAACAGTTAGCGGCCAAAAACATGTTTTCAAACAGTTGCATAACAGGATAATATACTGTACAGAGGCAACAAATGACCATTTTCTGAGAGCGATATATTACACAAGCACACACACACCACAGACACTGTCCATCCACTGACCTCCTTCCAGGAGCAACTTCCTGTCCAAGGTCCTGCACGCATCTTTGACATGTTTTACATTCCATACTTTCTGCATTTGTTTCTGTTATTGCATTTGTGTGTGTGCAAGAGACCTTGTGTGGTACATAATGGACACATTAAATTTCACACATTTGCCATGGGCCATGTGCTTGATCTTACACACACACACAAATGCAAAAACACAAAGACATAAACACATAAACAGGAAGGCAAAGACAAAAAAAAACCCAGGTATGTTAAATGTTTCATGCAAAGAGAAATTCTATAAATAATATGTACAATTACTCAGTAAAAATGTGTGTCCCATTAATAAAATCAACAAATGCGGTATTGCACTTTTTCTTGGCGAGGATCAATATTCAGATAAAAAGTAAATTGTTGAGGACAGGTCAGGGCTGTATGGATTTGGCCAGCGGCTTACCAAGCTTACAAAACAGATTACCCTCCAGAGAACGAAGAGAAAGTTAAACATAAACAACACTGGTGTAAATTAACTCTCAATGAGGATCTGGTTCTGTGGCATACACCATGTGTCTTATATATGTGTGCATGTGTGCGTGTGAGTGTGTGTGCAGTGCTTGTACTTGTATGATGATGATGACCATGATGACGGTGATGATGATTGGTTAATTGTAGGCAGCTTGCAAGTGCAATGTAGAGCTTATGTTGTGTGTGTGTGTGTGTGTGAGTGTGCATGTGTGTGTGTGTGTGCTGTTCACAGGTTGCAGTGCAAAGGGAGTGGCCTGCGGTGGCTGTGAGAGGCATGTAATATGTTTAAATGGCGCAAAGTAGTGTTTGGAGAATTGGTAATTACTTACATCCCTTTCTGGCCATAGGGACACTGTCCAGATCTCCCCCACACACATACACTTATAAGCACATACAAAACATGTATACACCACTATGAAACCCAGTCATACACACAAACATACGTGAGTCACTCTGCCAATCAACAATAATCAACAGTAGCCAGCATGAGAAGAAGACAGAGAACACAGGCAGACAGGAAAAACCTATTTGTAATTACAAATGTGACTACAATGTGAAGAAACACTTTTCACCTTACATAGCTCTGCATCTTCCCTGGGGGGGCCAAAGGTCACTGAAGATGAATCCCATTGCCCTCTACTGGTTGGCTGCAGCACAACCTGGAACTCCACCCACATCAATATCAACCATTGCAGCATTTTTTGTGGGGGGGAGGGAGGAGCAACAATAATTTATGTCTAAATAGCTACTATTTTTTAACTGATTTTATTGTAATTGTGTAATTAGGAACATGTTTGCATTAAAGGTAGAGTCAGTCATTCTGGGGAGAGATTGTTGATATTTGAAGTAAACACCTGAACAGATACACCCCTCCCTTCATGCTCCTTCAGAAGCTCCGCCCCCCCAAATTCATGGACGCACATTGCCAAGGCAACGACAAAAAGAGAAATATGGCGGAATTCAAAACGATGCATCAGCTGTAGAATCACTTCTGTTCTTCTCGCACTTTATCTCCAGTGGAAAAAATTCCGTCTCATGTGAGCGCAACAGTCCATCCACACTCTCCGCCTCTCTGCGGCCTTCCTACTTCTCACTCGACCTGCGTTCAGCGTCTCTGTCCACAGAAGCAGCCGTCTGTCAGCTGCAGCTCCTGGGGAGCTGAGAGGACAAACCGCCTTCACCAGGCTGACTGACAGCAGAAATTTACTGAACTGAAATAGTTTGCATGTCAGCTCCACGGGAAAGAAATAGACAGTGTTTGTATTTATTGATTCATTGATACGGCTAATAAGTTGAAAACACATATACAGCTGGATATTTGTGTGATTTAAACAGCTGCCTGCTCAGATTACGCTTCACTAAATGTGACAGAAACAGACTTGGAGCGTAAAGAAACGTGGGGGGTCTCTGTGAGACTGTCTCGGATCCAGTGTGGATTGATACATTTAATAAAATGGAAGCGTATCTGTTCCATGAGAAAAGACTTCCTATGAGAATTGGCCACAGCCTCTCTATCCAGTTCACCAGCCTATCATATCTTCACACAGACAGCTGCTCTGATGACTTCCCCCTGCCATGTGCACGAGCACAAACGCCCCCTGCTGATTGGCTGTAGTAGTGTTGTGTGGCTCGCTTTAGGCCACGGTGTTTACATGCCCATTTACAGAGCCAGTGCTGTGTATGAACACCAGATTTTTTTTTCAGCGCACACACAGAAGGGACAGCTAGCGGACTGTGAGGAAATATTCACTGAATTTGACAAAAAAGTGCATTGGATTAGAATCGCTGACTTCACCTTTAAGTTAATTGTATTTGGGAGTGCATGTGCAATCTATTCAGTCCTTGGATAACGGTGTTGGATACTTCATGATCACATTTAGATGAAGTGATGAGTGTTATTTTTCTGCTTGACAATATAGCCCAAACTCTGATAAGCTCAAAAATCCAATATACCACTACATTACTTTACAACAAGTTAGTAGAAAGTCAACTTTGACCACTGTTTTGGACAATCTGCCTTTAGTCAAGTCCCCTGGAAGTCTGAACACTCCTGACGTAGCTAATATATGAGTACTGATCCTCACCAATAGCAAGCAAACTGAGAAAACTAGAGACATGTTAAGATTGTGATGTGGTGATTCAAAGACTGTATTTCCCTGGAACATTAACGATTTGATGGCTCGACAGGTTTCCACAAATTGCATGAAATGCACACCAATTACTAAACAGCAAAGTTCATCCACAAGTCCCTACATGGCACTAGCAGCTTGGTCACGTATGACTACTTGTGACGCAAGTTGAACTACTGTCACTGGAGAGCTAGCTGCTAACAAGTCAGTGCTAGTTAGTCACAGTAGTTCTTAAGTAAAAGGAAACAGACAAAACAGTCATTGAATATCTAACATAACTAAGCCTTGTTAAAAGTTTAGGCTGTTGTTCATTCATCCCATTGATCATTTTTGCACAGAATGAAAAAAAAATGTTCTCAAAAAGTCAACTTGAGATAGATATTTAAAGGATAGTGCTCAGAAAACCAACAGAGAATGAATCTTCAATTCAGCAGCAGTCAGGCAGCAAAGTGATTTATAGCTGTGTGCGTGTGTGTGTGTGTGTTTTGGGTGAGAAGGTCACAGGTGGCGCCAAACTCGATTTCGGATTGAGTGTTTAACTTGACTTTCCACTGTCTCTCTTTTACCAGTTCTGGCACTTAGTACAAGTGAGACATCGAGACGTGACCACAATACCACATTCTGCGTAAGAGGACCTTTTTCTCACTCATAATATTGACTCTGATAATGTTTTCATCGCTACGTGGCAACACCAGATCAGATGAACAGCATTCTGCACAGACCAAATACACAGCGGCTTCTACATGAGTGAAGGACAGAACGACTTATGTTCTGTTCTACCTCTAAATCAATAAAAGACACTCTTTCACTTTTCCTGAGTTGAGAAGCATGTGTGTGCTGTTCGCTCATCAAGACACGCGCACTTGCCCTGCTCTTAGAGGTCTATCGTTTTGAGTGTTTCAAGGAAATGGACATGAAAATATACAGAATTGGCTGTAATTATATGTGAAGGTTTATTTAAGTTTGAGGGTAACGTGGAGAAAAAAGACAGACGGACAGAAATCCAGATGAGGGTCTTGTATGCATGTCGAGCAGAGTGGGTTAAGCCTGTGTGTGAGTGTGTGTACTTGTCCATGTATGTGTGTCTGTATTTCACATTGTGGCTTGATGATGTTGTCTGGGCCAATCTGCCGGAGTGAATGGTTTGAATTTACTAGCCCGCGACAGTCAAATTGTCCTAATCACTAAGTAAATAGATACTTCCCCAAGCTATCAGGGCACACACGCCGACAAAACTGCCAGCGAGGAGGAGGTTGAGGGGTGAAAAAAAAAAAAGAGAAAACTTTCACTGTTAATTGTTGTTTTCCTTCTTATTCCAACCTAAAAACACCCGGTGTAATTATTCATAAGTGCCACTTTGATTCGGGCAAATTTGTTTGAAGGAGGCTTAAGGTGTTTCGCTTGAGTTATTCCCTTACAGAGTTTGGGTTGTGCACGGAGGGTCCTTTGCTTGCAGCGTTTTCAGTTAAATTGAAGCTGAGAGCCGGGGGTTGGATAGAATTACACACCTTGTGCCCCTTTCTGAATGACTTGCCTCTAATCTAACCCAATCTGGCTTTCTCCAAACCTTATGGTGCTATATTTCTTTACATGCGTTGGGTGTTAAGATAGGATAACAACTGATGAAGATAATCCACTCAAATGAATTAGATTTGTTAAAAAAAAATGCTTTTAGCTGAAGTGAATCCACCACCTCTTGTAAACATTTAATTAAAGTTTACAGTGGATTACGTCCTGAAATATGAGTCTATCTTGATTTAAAAGCACAAACAAATGCGCACACTCATAACACAGGAAATTTGCGAGGATAAGCATCCGCAACGAGGCAATTATACCACATTATGTTCCTTTGCAAATAAATAACAAGTATAATTCAGCAGTAAATCAATCTTTCAGACAGTTTCGGATGGTTCATGTCCTAAAATTGAATTACCTAAAGGCCTTTTACTGTTAAAGTGAAAACACTGTGTACTGTCATGTAATTTAAAGCATCAACACTCAAAACACCTTCAGTTTCTTTTGATGACACAACTGACGGCATGCGGGTTCTTCACAAAACATAGCAACAGACATACAGTACATACTGTATGTGGTGTTGGAAATCAAGGCATAGTGATTTGAACATTAGAGTGTAGCTCAGGCCAAGCCAGCAACCCTACACCAGAGTATAGAGTGTCTGTCATGCCTGGTTTACACTAGGACCATGTCTGGAACAGGAGAAGTGAGGATACCGTGACATACCAAGGACTAAAACTCTGAAGTTGAGCACATCTCGCACCATGTTGGGGAGGGGATTACAAAAAATGCCACTGAGTACATCTGACACACATCTGATGTTTTGTCATTTTTTTTAAATTTTAAAGGGTAAATTCACAAGTATTCTAGTGTCTGATGGCCTGACCTGAGGGTGAAACTCAATGTATGATGAGCAAAATGTCATTACATGGGGAAATATGAGCTGCAGGACAGTCATAAATCCATTTTTAAAGTTTGCTTGTATTTATGGTTGATAAAGTGCTATAAAATTAAACTGTGGCTAGGCTAATTAGCACACAAAAAATGAAATCTAATTAAAAAAAATAAAACGCCTTCTTATTTTGACATCGTGGGCCGTTATCTGAGGATTCTCGAGCAAAAAAAAAAAAAAAAAAAAATCAGTACAAGATCGTCTAGACACTTATGTATCAGATGTCCACATAATGTGGCTTATAGGAGCTCCCAGTCTTCTGAACGTACCTAAACAGCAGCCATGAGCTTAACAGTCTAACATTAACGACCACAGCAAATACCACAGCCAGCGTTTAAACTGTAAACTGTAAATGAGGCAGTCCAGGTTGTGTGTGTGTGCGTGTGTGTACAACAGTAAGAACTATACTAATAGCTTTTTAGCAGTTAGTAATAGAGACAAGGCTTTTACTGCATGTGTACGCATGTGTGTGTCTATGTATCTGTGAGAGGGTGTGTGTGTGTGTTTATGGGCTAATTAGGATTGGAGTTACACATAATTAGTTTTGTGGCATTCCCACAGCACAGCGTATCGTGTTACAGCTCATATGCATAATTAGGGAAAATAAACATTCAGGGCTTTGGATGGCTTTTATGAATCTTTCAACGCTTTGCTTGTTTTTCCCTCTTTCTCTACTCCCTCCTCTATTCCCTTTACTTCTCTTGTTTTGTCTAACTCACACACTGACACACAAAAACGCAATGTGAAAGTGTACGGGGAGAAGAAGGGGGGGGTAACATTTCCGTTACATCTGCATCAAGACAAAAATACACTTTCACATTCATAAAAGACAGTGAAGACAGAAAGCAGAGTGACTATAAAAATCTAATGGAGGATAAATTAAGATGTAGGAGCCAGAGACAATAAACTGTTTTTTACAGCGACTGACACACACAAACACACACAAACACGCACGCACACACACACAGAGCACTGTCCCTATTAATAGTTAAAGTCTGGTGGTAAGATAGCTTTTTTTTTTCTGGTTCTAATTTTAGAGTACACATCTGGTTTTGGAGATAGTGATAGTGAATTGACTTAGACAAATTGACCTCCTCTATAGCGCCACCTGTGGCATCGGATGACTGACAGTGTCCAAGCTAGAAACAACATTGAGAGCCCATCACACTTTTGTGACACAAGCACAAAAAATAAACTCATGAATAGTGTTGACGTGGGAGCGATGGTTACATTTTGCAGTAAGAAATCGTGAAGTAAAAATAAACCTTTTCCTTCTTTGCCGTTATGTTTCTCTCCGAGTCCTCAGGCGTATTTTTTTTTTTTCATATTGGCGCTCCAGAGCAGACACATGATGTCAATCCTACTATTTATTATGTTTATTTTGCTCTCTCTCTTCATAACATACTGGAAATGTCAGCCCCAAGGTTCTAGCTATGTGTCTCTTGGCTGGACATTAAAAGACATGACAGCGAGGAGTCTATTTTTCCTCTGTGTGTGTGGATGTGTGTTTATGTGTGTGGATGTTACTGACAGATTTTTCTTTACACTTCACGCTGACATTGACATTAGCCATTTAGATCTGTGTGTATTTGTGTTTCGCCAGAATCACAGGCCATGCTCACTTTGCTGCAGCTGACGGGTGTATTTGTTTGTGTATTTACGGGTGTGCGTGTGTGTGTGTAGGTCTGCCGCCATATTTACAAATCTCTCTAATGAGAAATTATTGAGGTGCAGCATTGAATTTTATTTGCCCCAGCTAATTTGTTTTTCCAGGTAACATGTCCATATTTTAAAACTGGCTATTGCTCAACACATGAAATGAAATTTCAGAGCAAGTGAAAAGTTATCCTCCACCCCCATCTGTCCATTCCTTAGAGTTGTGTTTACAAGGTTGATTTTAAAATGGTTGTGACCTGCGGGTGTTTATAAGGCAAGTTTAGCTTGTGAACATCTCAGAAGTCACTGAAACAGACTCACTACAGGCAAAGAAATTAGTTCCAGAGAGGAGGGGTGGGGGGGGACTGGGGGAGGAAATGGGGAGGTAAAGAGAGAGGAGGGCAATGGAGAGATGAGGTAGAAAGGGAGAGCAGGGACTTTATCATATATGTCTGTGTGACTGTACGCTTTTGTTGCGTTATTTAAATGTGACATAACGTGAAATCGTAGACATACAAATGCACATGAACATTTATATGTCTGCATGTACATGTATGTGTGGTAGGGGTGCTGGTGTGTTGGACAGAGAGCAGATGTTGAGAACGTGCTGACTTGATAATCAGCCTGCCATTAAACATGTGGGGGGTTTACATGCGTGTGTGTGCAAACACCCGAGAGGTACATGCTGGTAGCCATGTCATAATGGAGAGGATTACCTCAATTCAGTTAAGAAACAAGTGGTAGCATGTGCACACACACACACACACACACTTTTCTCACCCACTTACCTCTGACAGGCTGCCCCCTAAATGTTCAAAGGTTGAGTCCTGATTTAAGATCATGTATTTCAGGCTCATTAAAGTATACAAACTACTTGGAAAATGTTGAACTTTATGCTTTTTTAAAGTAGATATTAACAAGAATAGATATCGATTGTGCATGCTAGATTGATAAACAGTATACAAACATTTAAAGAGCCCCTCCAGACATGTTTTAAGATGTATAAAAAAACTCTACTTTGAATAATAATTTGTGTCTGATATGTTTTTTCCACAAATAAAAGTTCAATTATCTCATTAAAATCCTTAAAATTACATCTCCTCCTTCTCTCGCATTAAAAATTCCAGGATCTATAAATATGCAAATATTTCCCATTTCAGAAGTTTAACTGCTGGACACAAGATGTCTCCTAATCCACTGTAAAGTCCGTTCTCAGTGTTTGTGCACTGGAGGCCTCAAGTGTCCACATCAGACTTGTGTAAGTTGAATATTGGATTAGGATTGGCTCCAAACTAGTTGTGATGTCACAAATCCTGCTTGTAGGCCCACCTCTTAAAATCAGATTTTCAGTGAGCACAGAGAAACTTTCCACTTTGAGCAGATGAATGTAAAAACAGCCTTCTAGTGTCAAACTCTGCACATACATCATTATGCTCAGTGAAGCTCAAACATCCAACTGGGGGAACAACAAGAAAACATATTTTTGAGTGGAGGGGGACTTTAATAAATGGTTTATAACACACTATAATGTGGCATTAGAACATTTTGTGTTTTTAGTGTTTATTAATGTGCCATATTTGTTAGCAATTATAACTTCTCCTATGAAGACATATTAAATATCATGACAACTGTGTTTACTGTCTTGTCATTCCTCCATATGTGAGTGCCGACAGGAGGAGTTATAGTTAAGAACAAAAACATGAATAAACACTTATATCTGCTAACAAATACATTATAGTGTAGAGTAGTGTGAACCATTGACTGTACATAAAGGTGGACGTCATGACAGCTCCCTGAAAGTGAAGCCAAAACATCTTGATTGCCCCCTGGTGCCCGGCTGCAGTACAGGTCACAAGTCCCGCCTCCTTCATGTTAGCGAATGGGACATGAGCCAAACTAAAAAGTCAAAGTAGACGTCAAATATGTTTTTCCCAAATAAGGTCATTTTAGGTAGTAAAAAACGCCATGACGCCATGATTGACAGCTGTGACAGCTGCTCTCAAACCTCCGACAGGCGGTGGGATGACTGAGGGGGCGTGTCCCATGGGCCGTCATCCCACCACCCGACTTAGACTCTGGCTCCAAATGATGTCACATAAGCATGATGGCAGCTCCTGGAATGGAGATATTTTGGCTTTACTTTTGCATAGCAGTAGGATTGGAGACACACCGTCCATATTTATATACAGTCAATGTTGTGAACAAACACACAATTTATAAAATGTTTGCATACTGCTTATAAAATCTAAATAGGGGGACTTAAAGTAAAGTGTTACCAATCGTTCTTTTCTTCTTAGATTTTTATTTGCCTGTGGAGTAAGATGTGAGGCCTTATATATTGTGTGCTTTTAGTACTGCTCGTTTTGCTCTGATTATGCCAAGCAGGATTACTGTAGTCCATCACACAAAGAATGAATTGGATTTGGATTTGAAGTAGTTAATTTCAGCCAAGGTCACATAAACACCGCCTGATAGAATGGATTTGATTTCCATCATATTCACCGGGGACAGATACACTTAACTCTACCTACACACACACCCACTCACACACAAACACAGAGGCACCTGTAAAAGCTGAACATTAACGTATAGTGATTACTTATTTCCACGGAGAGTTGGGAGGGATAAAGCTGTGAAAGAAGAAGAAAAAAAAAAAGAAAGAAAGAAAGACCATAGACACACACATGTGCACATTCAGTCATTGCTGAGCCCGTTTTGTTTAACAGCTGCACTTCCTCATGACTCCGACTCAGCACATTTCCATCAGCCACCTTTGCCAGACCACAACACACTCCAACAGCCTACTTCAACACACACACACACACACAAAGCTGAGTGCATTAGCTGTGTAGATTAATGAAAATGTCCTGCTGAACAAGGAAGAGAATACCTTGTACTGTGAAACTGTTTGCAGACTGTTGTATGAGTGTGTGTGTGTGTGTGTGTGTGTGTGTGTGTGTGTCAGAGGCGAGAACAGCATGTTTAGTCTCAAACCTTGTTTCTCACTGCTACCACTACTACTCTTTTCTCTCTCCCTCTGCTTGTCAAGTCTTCTTGCCCCTCCCTCTTTCACGCTCCCTTGCTGGCCATTCATTTACACTTGTCAAGAGGTAGCCATTAAGCCCAAAAGCCTGCACCGAAATTTTATTACAAAACCATTTGTATCCCTGAAAGAAAAATAAATTCAACGTTCCCTCCGACTGCATTAGAGCCGCGGTTTGGTGATTTGTTTAGGTTGATAACACTTACGGCCCACCAGCCACTCAAACACTGATGGAAAATAACTAGGCTTTCTTTCTGTCTTCCTTGCTTGCTTTCTTTCTTTCTTAGGGGCCATACAAGGGCCCTTGTCTGAATGTTAACCAGCTGGCTGTAACATAAAGTCATACTTTATTTGACTACTATTAGGAGAACAAGACATCTAATGAAGAGAGCTGTTTATGCACAGTGAGTCTATGTCTGTGGAAGAGAGAGAAAAGAAAAGGAATGAAAGAAAGAAAAAGAGAGGTGGGAGAATTGGTCTCAATAAAGCAGTTGGATATGCTCAGAGCTCTCGTAAAACCAAGTGGGTCCAATCAAAACGACCAGGAGGGAGAGGACTAACAGGGTAGATCTTGTCCCGAAAGTGTCCCGCTGACTGTTTGGTGCTGCTGTGAAAATATGTGTAGATTTTTGTTCTGTTTGCAAGGGTGCATGTGAGTCTCTCCATGCTTTCATATGAGAAAAGTGTTTTATCCATTCAGTGTTTCACCCCAGAGCTACACATTCTTCCATCCCTGGCTCAAAAACTTGAGTTCGACTGATTTCCAGACTATTTGTCTGGCTGTTTCATGGCCGAAGTGATTTCACGACAGTATCCATATGCAGGCGCGGGCGGATTGGGGTTTTATCTTCCCGACATAGTAGCAATTGTACAATGTGATGGCCTTGGAAAAGTAATGGCTATTCACATGGAGCTGCCAAAATGAAACCCAACTCTAGATGACTGGGAGAATGTTCCCACATCTCTTGTTAAATTGTCTGTCTGCTCATTCATTTCTGCAATTGTTTTTTCCTTTCGCTTTCTTTCTGTCTGTCTTTCTTTTCTTTAATTTGTTATCCCTTTCTTTTGCTCTTGGCTCTCTCTCTCCATTGGGCTTTGTTTGAAGTCTGCTTTAGGCCAGTAAAGGGACTCCCCCGTCCTTCCCGTGGCAGTATAAATGACAGCTAGTGAAACACGATACACTGGCCCACCATTTTTTTTTTTTTTAAAGCCCCTGATAACCATGCCGCTCACTCTGTTAATCAAATTCATCGTAATTGTCATCCACAGATTTTTAAGGGGACGCAGAGGGGAAACCATAAGACGAACCTTTGAACCTGTAGCCCCGGGGTCAGCGCTTGTGTGTGTCTTCGGGGATCGTCTGAGAGTTTGTATTTGGTCATGCTGAGTTAAGAAGCTGCGTCTGAGTTCTGGAAGGAGAGTCTCTTAAGGGAGCCTATCATCCACCCACTCTTTGTCTCTCAGTCTGGTTGTCTGTTTCTATGTCTCCCCATGTTAATCCTCCCACCCATTCTGTCTGTTTTTACTTTTTCTCTCTCTCATGACTGCCTCGGTCAGTGGCCTCATTTTCCCTGTGGTGTGAAAAAGCTAATTTCATCCCAACTGTTATAAGATTGACTTGTGTTTTGTGCCATTTTTACGACCAACAAGTGACACAATAAAACACTTTTCTTCACCAAGGCTAACGATTTTGATTAACAGAAGTGAAGAAAAGAGAAGAATAAAGGAGAAGAGACAAGCGCTTATAGGAGATGTGTGCTTGGGTCATGCTTGTTGTTCCATTCACATGTATGTCATCTATTTTTCCTGCTATTTTTTTCCCACTAATTTCTCTATGTCCTTTGGCAAAGATTAACAAAAAAGAGAAATAACAAATGATAAGACTAATATTTACAGTACTTAAGCTTATCTTGTCTATAATTACAGTCATATAATGTACTACTTAAATAACATACAAAGTATTTCCTCATGAACTTATTTTGTAAGAAAAAGAGTCAGGATCACATATTTTAGTGGCCTTGGATATCTCATTTTTGAATGGAACTCCAGATTTTGACACCATGCCACCGCACACTTCTGACCATTTCTCATTTCTCAGATCAGCCGCAATCCCAAACCAACATGTGGCTGTTCGATCATCTGTCTGACTAAGGCTTGAACGGCTCTGCACGAGTGGGAGGGGTGGCTGGTGTCTGATCTGTGAACGATTCAAAGTCGATTCTGAATGTCTCTAAATAGCAACAACTGATGTTTTGCCAGACGCTAAATGTATCAATCCTGTGCTGTGCAACAAATGTTAACTATATTAACTAATTAACTAACCAGGTCAAACAGGTTGCGCACCTGCTGTGCTCTTAAATAAAAGGCCATTCAGATGCTGAATGATGATCTGTGTGCTATTTTGTTTTGACACTGAAAACAATGCAAAACTATCCTTTGTGAGACTAATTTGGATATGTGAGAACGTATTAGTCGGCTATTTTTACACTACACAATGAAGAGTTCAGGGTAGAGGGAGCGACAGAGGATGACAACCAATGAAAGATATGAAACACATGACGGCGCCAATAAATGACATGTGGTTACGCTCTTTTTGCGCCACCAAGAATCCAGCGAATGAAATTGAAGCGAATGAGCAAAACTCCCACCAGACAACCTGCATGACTTCACATCACTCACTGAGTGTTTCACAGTGTAAAAGACCGTATTACAGCACCGAGCAAATATGCACTTTATCGCCTACTCAAGTCTTTGATTTTCCTTTCTGCCCCATTTGGATTGACATAAATTGTGCAATATGGTAGTCTTGATTTCTGCTCCAGGCGGACAGGCAGCTGGCTGGAGGGAGGAGAGACAGAGAGAGGGATGTGGGTCAGTTAACTACAGAAATTTAATACTGTCCATCCCATATGAAGCATCTGAATAGTGACTGTGTTTATGCGTATGAGCGTATCGATTCACACACACACAAGCTACTGACCACGCGTTTAACAAGGCGTTCCAGTGATCCTGCAGGCACAAGTGTTTACCCAAAGTCCTGACCTTCTTGCACCGACACTTTCACTGCTGATATAAATACCGCACGCACACACACATACACACACACACACACCCAGCAGCAGCAACGATGCAGGTAACTTAATCCTTATTGTCCTCCATCCCCTCCATTGGCTGATAGCTGTCACATGTCCTTGCTCTCAACCAATCACGTCCACGTCCTTAATGATACAAGATATTTTTATACCAAGCACTTGTTGTTGAGAGACCTTCTGTAAAAATTGTGTTAGGGTGAGAGTGGGATCATATTGGGTTGCTGTGTATGCGCATGTGTGTGTGTGGTTTGAAACTGGATAGGTCAGTGAGGCCTGTGCTAATATGTCCTGAAGAATGCTTATGACGAGGTGCTAACTCACAGTGATTGCAACTGCTGGTGGCACAGAGAGAGAGAGAGGGGGGAGAAAAAGAGAGAGAGAGAGAACCCCCCAGTTTTATTTGCGTGGCTGTGGAAAGGTCCCATCATGCATCATGTTGACAGGACATTTGTCAAATTGGAATGACGCAACTGTCCTTAGTCTTCTCTGTCATGTGGCCAGTTACCTGATCTTGCTGGAAAAATAGGTGACCCATCCTCAAAAGTCAAAATCGTAGTGTAGGGCTGGGCAATAGCAACGATATAAACATTGATCGCAACAGAATAAACGTAAAACTGCAATATACTGTCGATAACGTACAATGTTTGACAAACGAATCACATCACAAAAACGAAGCTGTAGCATTCCTTTACGAACGGAAAATCTCAAAATAGGCACAGAAGGGTTGGTTGAGTTAGCTAAATAAACCACACATTATTGTTTTGGTATCAAAAGTCAGATAGTTAGACGAGATAGACAAATGCTCAGTCTTAATACAATCGTAACTTCCGCTGAGGAGTGTCGGCACAAAAAGCTCAACAGTCTCAAAAACCTTAAACATAAAGAGTTGTTGTGGATAAAATAGGTGAGATTTTGGTGGCGTGGCGCTGTTTTGACTATAGTCCTGTCTGGCCATGAAGACGATGATACAGACCCAAGCAGGGCTTCTTAATGTAGGTGATCAATATTGTTCACATCACCAACTGAAAAATCTGTGCCAACAGAGACAGGAAATACTACAAACTAAGTGTATCACTTAAAGCTTCATCATCTAATACAGCACACAGACTGCAAGCACTTACAGTCTTAAATATACCAGCAAGCTAGCCTTGAGCTAAAAAGATCCAAATAAATAAATAAAAATACACATATGCTATTGCTTTTGTTAATTTCAAAAAATTCTGTTTGCAGGTAAAACAATTCTTGGTCATTTTTCAGGTTCTGAATCTACTTCTAGGACATTTTAAGCTCAAGAAAACTCTAGTTCAGTAGAAATATTGTCTTGATTTATATGTGGATATTGATCATTCTTCAACATATCCTGAATGGTTTGTTATTGGTGTATTTTGTTGTAATAGTTTCCAGTGTTGTGATGTGACTGATCATCATGTAACCACAATGGTCACATTTCCTCCATTCTGGGAATTTCTCCTCCCATTACCATCATCTATTGGTCAGTGGGGTCTATTGGATTTTACACAATGTTGTTGTTTTCTGCCAAGTCGTCTTTTTGAAACTATTTGAAAAAATATTTACATGTCGTATCTTTTGATTGGTTGACTATGATGTCGGAATTTTGTCATAGATTTTGCATTTATACATATCTTTACCCTTTTTCATGTTGGCGTTTGCCTAATGAAGACTCAGTATGGTGGAACCGTTGCCTGTTCAGTCTAATAAACTTTGGGAGCTATAATCCACTGTCTGGATACTTTGCTTTTCTTCTCAGAGTTTAACATATGCTGACCTTATACACACGAGCCACTCGAGTGAAAAACACACATTGACATTCTGCATGTGTGCAGCAGGCTAAGTAAATGAGGATATTCAAAGAAAATATATGGTTATATCATGATTAGGTGCTTTACAGCTGTAAAACTGCACAAAAACCTCCCAGCTCATCGACTAGTGTGCGCTGGGAATGTATCCACTCTCGCTAACCTCACTGATGGGTTAACACACTCTGAAAGGCTCCTTACAGTGCTGGTAATTGAGGAAAAACCTTCATAGCAAACTGCCACCACTGTGTTAACCACATGGAAACATGCATGTGTACAGTATGGCTGTGTGCATTTGCATTTGTGTGTATGTGTGTGTGTGTGTGTGTGTGTGTGTGCACGCATGGCCAGCCAGCATGCAGACCGACCTGTGTATTAAGAGTGGAATTTATGTAAAAGTTCTCATATTCAGCAGTCATTTCCTTTTGATGTTCAAGCTCACTGTTTCCAGGCAGGAATTTCTGAGCTCTGGAGAGAGAAATGGAGTGAAGGAAGAAAAGAAAAACAGTTGGTACCATTGGTAATTTCTTCACGGGGCTGCAAAGGCAAACCCTCATCATAACCACACCCTTTGTTCTCATGCTCTCTCTCTCCTAACCACTCATGTTTTGATGCTATTTTTCTCTCCCATTCTCTTTCATAATTGTCAAACACTATCATGCTTACTTCATTCATTGTTAGGAATAGATGTGTGTGTGTGTGTGTGTGTGTGTGTGTGTGTGTGTGTGTGTGTTTAAGCCTATCCTCGCTTTGTTGGCATATTTAACTTGGTGTAAGGTATTCAAGAAAGAGTTACTTGTGTGCATTCTAATCCACGTTTATTGACAGAACTAATGGAATCATGTTAATGTCTGTGCTTGTTTTAGTTTTTAAATGTTTGTCCTTTCTTACATGCCTGGTAAGTGTCTGTTGCTCGCTTTGTGCACATTTGTGTGTATGTGTGTACGAACGTGTCTGTCTCCGTCTGCATTTCATTGTGTGCGTGCATGCATTCATGCGTGTGTCTGTGTTTATCGATATAGCTAATGGATTTTCTGCTGGGCCAAAGTTTGTTTGTTCGGTAACCCAATATGGCAGTCAGTTTATAAGGCAAGCCTTCAGAATAGAAGCATGACTCATGACTCTGTCCGACACAACCGTCGATGACCTGACACCCATATCAGGTAGCAGGGGGAGAGAGACAGAGAGAGAGAGAGAGAGAGAGAGAGAGAAGCCGAGAGGGAGGGAGAGAAAAAGGGAGGGAATAGAGGAGGAATTGTGGTGATTGAAAGACTATCAAGGCAGGGCGGCATTTCAACCTAAGACAGGGAAAAGAAAAGTTTGACTGTTTGAATGGAAGAAAGAAAGGCAGACACAGAAAGAGGAAGGTGAGAATAAAAAGTAAAAATTGGGCTGTGTACGAGTAGTATGTTTTTCTCAACCCTGGTCCCACAAAATCAGATTACATTTCAGTGTGGGGAGGATGGAGGTCCCCCACATCTGGCTACAACTGACCTTGACAAACACATATGTGCAAACACACACACACACAAAATTGATTCACATAAAAATAGTGATTCTTCTACGAATCACAATCGATACAGAAATGCCAGAAATCGATTAATAACATTAAAAGGCAAGGGCACAGTGAAGCAACTGGATGGTGCACATATACAATGGGCGCATTTTGGATTTAATGGCTTACTGTAATAATTGGCTTTGTGAGTACTTCATACGCCATCACCCACACTCTAACATTAGCAGAGAGGAGCACCCAACTCCAGCACTAACAAACAAGACCAACACACACTTCACCACCTTGTAAAACTTCAGCCAACCCTAGTGGGGCGAAGAAAATAACTCGCTCCATAATCTGCTTCATTGAAAAACCCTGGGCACAAACATTTAACAAGTGATGTCAGTAAATTACACTTTCATTTCGTTATTTTGACTTGAATTTAAAAAGCTACATACTCCCACTCACTCTTCTTTGCTTTTTTCTATTTGTCAGACATGACCAGTTACGTTTCATATTGCAGTTCAGTGGACAAAGGAGAGGAGTCAGTGGTTTGGTACAGTACATTGGAGCAAGAGCCTAAGTATAGAGCACCCCCTTCTTTTCATGAATCAATTCTGAATCGAATCGTGATGCCAAGAATCAGAATCAAACTGAAACATGAGATTCCCAAAGATTCCCACCTCTAACTTAAACACAAAAGCAACAAGTCATTAAGTTCAATTGTCAGCAATAAAATGAGTGAGTATAATCAGCAGAAAGACAAGCATGCTGGCTGCAGACAAAGTGTTACTCACACAGACCAGGTATTCAGACCTTTCTTTTCGACAAAAGACTTAAAGTACAGAGCAGGCAAATGATTTCAACAGAAGGACATCGTCTCTCTCTCTTAGTACGACGTGACTCACATCTTCCCGTCTACCTTAAGGCCCTTCTCTTCCTTGTCATTCTCTGCCCTTGCCACATGAAAGGAGACTGCACAGCATTTCTTACTCATGAAAGGGACTGGAGTTTAGCCCTCTATAAAATGCTGATGGTGACTGAGAGTTTGAAAAGAGCTCTTGTGACACCGCAAAGAGTGACTGAGATTAAATCAGGGCTGCCCAACAGCATCTGGATATCTACACTAAAGCTGGGCAATGGCTGTGAAGTACACTGAGCTTTATTGAGGGACATAAACAGTAGATATCTGTGCACTGACCGTTCATATAAGCAATGATATAAATGAAAACTAATTAAATTGAAAGGAATTGGACACCTCTGTAATGATCCTGATATGCTCCTCTGCTTTAGAAGTAATGCTAGGTTGCTACTGTAGGTACTTAGTTAGCCAGACATGCTAACATTAGCAGTTCACTGTATATTTGAGCTGACAAACACACTGTTTGGTCCATTCCTAACAATTTTGCTAGTGTTTTTGCTCCTGGAAAGACTGAAAAAGACATCACCCTACAAACGCTTCATATATGGATTATTAGTCTTTTTACAACCCCACACACACACTGCTGTAGCATGTTAAGAAATACAAAACGTGACAGGCCTGCGGTGCCTAGTTTCAGTTGCGTCGATATGATTTACAGTGGAGGGGTTTTGCGAAGTGTCAATTGTCCAAGATAATCTATAAAAATGGAAGATCCCTATCAAGGAAGATTTCGTATCCAGTGTCCAAGTCCAAGTGAAACTGGCAAGATTCACGATTCAAGATTCATATCATTAACATGTTTTGAGTACATGGAAAAAGTACAAGTTATATATGCGTTATAAACGGACGCATTATACGAATGCATAGCCCAGCTGTGATAACATATTAGCAAGAACATTTAGGAGTAAAAGTTAAATAGGGGACAGGAAGACAGCAGATAGCAAGGGATAAGTGAACAAAGAAGTAAATGGGCAGATTAAAAAGAACGAGGGGGAGAGGAAATAAAGGCGAGCCGATCAGAGTGATTACGCGCACAAGGAAATAAGTGAAAGCAGATTAAATCAAGAAGAAAGCATGAGAACAGAAGGGAAAGAATGATGGAAAAAGAAATTGACAATGGAACAAATAAGAAATGCACAGAAGTAAGTGAGGACAGAAAACATGGGAGTCCAAAAATGAAGCAAGACAGCAGATATCAAATTGGGAAAAGTTGGCTAGCTCAGAGTGAAGCTTACATACAGTATCTACACTCGAGGTGGTCTGGCCTGAGCCATGACGAGTCACACCATGATTAGCTTTAACATTTCGCCCTTCCATTCCCCCATATTTATCTATGACTCCTTCTCTGTCCTTCTCCCTTCTTTAGTCCTGCGCCAGCTCCAACCGTCCTCCAGCATTGTTCGGAGAGAAAAAAAAAAAAAACAGAGGCCGGATCATCTTACCTTTTCAGGAAGACAAAAAAAAAAAAACTGGCAGAACCTAAAACTCCCTAAAAACACTGGGGAGATAAGGGGGAAGTGATGGTGGCAGGGAGGGGGGGATGGATTAATAGGAGGTGTGGAGGGTTTCGTTCAAGGGAGGTTGGAGGAGGAAGGCGACAAACATGGTCTTTGATATTGATCACAGTTCTCTGATAAGAAAACATTGACCTAAATTGTAGCTCATGCAGATCTCTGAAAAATGAGTATGAATACTGTATGTTGAGTTGGAGCAGATGAGGGTTCATTAAAAGAGACATTCCAGAGCCACAGTAATGCATTCATACAAAATATTCTGTCACACACACATCTAGATTAGACAGTTCACACACACACACACAGACTTGTCAATCACTCACACTAACCTGTTTGTACACCATAAATACTGAACATTTTCAAATTACTCAGTAAATGTTGTCCCACTGCTTTGGAAATGACTTCACAAGTACACCACTGAGCATGTGTTACTGGAAGTTTTTGGGTTTCCCCCGTGAACTTGTGGTCTAAGGAGCAAACCATGTCATCTCAATTCTGGCTGGGAAACTTTGTTAAACGTCACTCCCCATGTTTTCAGTCTGTCTCTAATGCTACTTTCAAATAAAGGCAAACATGCTCCATAAATCTATTTTAAAGTCCCTCTGCACCCAAAAATGTGTTTTTCTTATTGTTCCTTCACATGGATGTTTGAGTTTCTGTGCAGAATGATGTATTTTCAGAGTTTGACACTGGAAGGCTGTTTTCACACTCATCTGCTGAAGGAGTAAAGTTTTGCAGTGCTAGTAATAGAGACTTTGGTAATTAACATATTTGCATATTCACCGATTCTTGATTTTTCAATGAGGGTGAAGGAGTAGATGTCATTTAAGGATTTTAATGAGGTCATTTGACTTTTTTGTGGAAAAACCATATCAGACATATCATTATTGAAAGCAGAGTATCTATACATATCTTAAAACATGCCTAGATGGTATATTTAAAGGGTTTTCTGTGAAAAATGCAACCTCTTGGGCTTAAGGTAAACATTTTAAATTCACTAAAAGAAACTTCACGGATTTATAAAACATTACATACACAATATTCTATTGTTTCAAGTTACCGCCCATGTCAGCACAATCATTATTAGTGGCTGTGATTTAACCATCCTGTGATATTATAACATCATAATGACAAAAGATTATTTTCATGATCAATTAATTAATAATTTTAATGAATAATTAATGATAAAAATAATTGTTTTTTCTATTAATTGTTTGGTCTATTAAATGTCAGAAAATGGTGAAAATTGTTGATCACTGTTGCACAAATGCAACCTAAAATGTCTTGTTTTGTCTTGAAAATATTCAGAAGAAGAGAATTTAGCAGTTTTTTTCTTTAAAAAATGACTCAAAACAATTAATAGATTAACATTTAAAAAAGTTGCCAATTAATTTTCTGCTGATTGATTAATCGATTAATTGACTAATCATTGCAGCCCTAGTGTGCTTTGTGTATCCCCAAAAAATACATGCAGATGGAAGCAACCACTAAATATTAGTCATATAATACAACTAGAGAAATTATTGATCATGCACAGTGTGGTTTATTGCCTGGACATTTTGCAGTGGCACCTTTCCATTTTATTATTCCGCATTCATACCACACTTAAAGTACGTGTATGACTATAAAACCAACCAACTTCTAGTGATTTCCCATCTTGTGACAGAATTTCATAGTTTTAAAGTGCTATGATATTTAAATGAACCCCTTTGACTTGAGGTCCAGAGTTCGTCTTTGTCCACTGTGTGATGTTTTTGGTGAAGTGTGCCAAAATAAGAGTTCAATCCTTGTCTCACCCTGCCTGTGAGCTATGAGCTCTATCAGGGGGACTTTACAGAAAGCTGAGACTTCTCACACACGCACGCGCGCACACACACACACACACACACACACACACACACGGATACGAAGGGTGGATCTTATCATCATGATCAGGTATGTATGAGAAAAACGACACACACAGACTCACTTGCCCTCTAGATAAGGAGGTACAAGTTTCTAGCTTTCTACTGCAGCCATATCCTGTTACTAATACTCTGTCCTGGGCATGCACACCTACACACACACACACACACACACCTACACACACACACACACACACACACACACACACACACACAGACACACAGATTGCCCTGGGGCACAGGAACATCAACTTCCACTGTGGGCCTCAGTTTCTCACCCTTTTGCTGTCTTTCACCTCTCCATCACCTCCTAGCTCACACTGACCTTTTCCCACCTGTGACTACTAAGGCAAAGACACAGACACGAGGGTGTGAAAATCATAAAAAACATAAAAAGTGCATAAGTATCAAGTGTCGGGACATTATACATTTTACACCATGAATAAACATGCAGAGAAAGAACTTAATTAAGTGCAACACATACCAGCCGTGTAAGTACACCAGGTGCAGCGGCAGGATGTGCCGATTCAGGGAGCAAATGTATTTAAACTGCAACTTTCCTGGAGCACTGACACACACCTACCGCGGTAAATAGGACAGCGTTGTATCCTGAGGCGTCGATGCATGTCAACGCCAAGATGCTGCCAGTGTGTTGGCTTTTTGGTGTTTTGACCCACTTAATACACCACCGATGTGTTTTGCTCTTTACACCTAAAATATTTAAGGTGTTCAGAAACCACGTCATGCAGAAAAATTTAATACAGTGAAAGAAATACGAAAACAAAAACTTTACAATACAGTAAAATTATAGGACAGCAGGACAGCGCTGACACATTTCAGTTAATCATTCTGGGTTAAACCCACACGTTATCCACAATGTCACGCTGTTACAAAATATTAAATTAACTATTGCAAACTCAAGAGTAGAAACTACTATACATGACTTAATGTGAGGTTAGGCAAACATCTTAAACAAAAGACTGAATAGTTTCCTTTCCCACACACTTATTTGCCCTTTTGACTTCAATAAATCAAAACAATAAACATATGACTGATTTATAGCCAACACATAAAGTTGCAACAGGATTAGTGACTTTGCAACATGACGCTAAATTGTGGACAGATGTCTCTCATTAAGTATCACTCTTGCTTTTCATTCTCTCTGTTAGTGTAACAGTTTCGCTGGGGTTAAATACACGCGTGTTGATTCGTATGAGGTAAGACACACAAGCCGGCAGGCAGGCAGATATTAACAGGTATAGGCAGACAGATGGAGTAGGTTGGGACTGCAGGTGACAATTAAGAGAATGAAGGTGAGCGCATTTTGGGTCACAAATGTCAGGAGATTTAGGGCTTTTCTCTTCCCCTGCACCCTCTCTGCTTCTTCTCTACTCTGGAGCAGGTGCGATTCACTTCCTTGAGGCCAGGTTCAAAGGTCGTGAACTGAAATGCAGTGTCACGACAGGGACATGTGAATTTGACAATGAAACCTTATATTTCCTTAGCTCAGTGACACAAATTCTGCTTACCTGCATCCTTTTGACTGTCACTTCCAACTTCAGCTTAATTTAAATGTCTGCTTGCCTTTTAGTGGGGAAGTCAAATTCACAAATTGTATGAATGGATGTATTGTTTCATTATTCACTTCCTGTCTAGTGGTCAGTTGAGCTGCAGAGCTACTTTCTGGTTCAACTTGATGTAACTTATCTACTTACCGTATTAATATTTGCAAGCTGTGGCAACACAAAAAAGTAGGAACAGACATCAAACTAAAGACTCACCACCAACCTCATAATCATCGGAGCATGCGTCCTTTGCAGCAGTTTTACAGGGAATCAAATTTTATAGTTTATGTAAAGATGAGTCATCCAGCCATAATCAAAACTATTAACAGGGTTAAGTAGTTCATCCCTGAGTTGAAGCTGAACCAAGACGCAGCTCTACAGTTCAATGGACTGACGTTATTGCTTTAAAGTGAAAACTGAGAGAAATGACATTTAAGTTTCACTGTCTTTTCCACTTCCAAATGAGTGTTTTGGATAACTGTGTTCAATTTGAATTACTGTGGCCAGTATTCTTTGGCCACAGCAGATCAGTTTTTTTAAATGTGTATAGTAATGAAGCCAGAGAGCAGAGCTGAAAAAGGACAATGGGAAAAAGTGTAAGAACTAGAGGAAGTTTGAGGAAAAAGTACCTCTAGTGTTGATAACGTCCTGTCAATCGAACAACATTAGTAATTGTAACTGACAAAATATGTTCATTTGCAATTGAACGTCACTATATGCATGCTGCAATACTCACAAAAAAACCACACTACAATGCAGCATGTTTTTCTTATTCAAATTTTCAGTTTTCCTTAACACCTTCCACGTTTTTCCTGCTGATAATGTCAACACTAAGCTTAGCAGAAGCACCTGGATAACATGACAACCTGTCACTATGTGCCTAAGCTTCCTAACACAAACACATACACATATACACAACCGAGTAAGGTCTTGACATGTTCACTCAAAGCTTTTAGAGTGAGATTAGATGGGCCTATCGATAGTTAACACACACACATGCACGCACACACACACACATTGAGTAGTTGGATAGACAGGTCCCACAGCACTAAATGGTAAACAGCAGGTTTTGGGTGACATGTCTGGAATGTAGAAAATGCTCTTTAATAATAAGCGGCTCTCTAACACTGCAGGGCAGGTCAATCTTTCTGTTTCTGTGAATGTGTGTGTGTGCTGTTGATCAACGCATAGAGCTCACCATTACTGAGTGAACTGTATGTGTGTGTGTGTGTGTGTGTGTGTGTGTGTGTGTTAAAGTGGTAGACTTAGCATGATTAAGTGGTTTAAGCCAGCAGAGATTAGATGTGTGAACAGCTGAGCACATGGTGGCAAAATGGGAAGGTGATAAATTTAACTTACACATGTCGACCCATATGCTCAACTGTGCACTTAAGGCACCTATAGACTGTGTGGTAACAACAATCCATCAAGTTTACTGCATGTCTTGCTGGGCGAGATGGGTCCAATAAAGTCTTGGTTGCAGTCTTTGCCAAACTGTCAATACTGAGGTTTATCAAGTGGTGCTATAAATGTCTGGTGAATTGTTGAAAGCAGAAACATGTCATCAACTCACATCATCCATCTGCACCTGTCTCATTTTTTTGTGAATGTACTTAAACAATCAAGAAGCTTTAACCATATCACTGGCACTTCTATGCATCAAAAACCCTCAGAAGAGGAAGAGGATGGACAGTGGGGACGAGGTCACGACCAGGGGAAAGAGGTCAATATGAAATTCAAATTATGCAAAGTTCAGATACTGTAAATATGTTTTTAGAAGCAGCATTGTGCTAGCTAACCAGTATATTCTGCAGACATTTTTTTGCCATACTCCAATTGGTTGGTTTGTAATAGACAGCAGTTATGTTGTGGGATTTTGAGAATGTTATCACTGCTATTAGTCTTTGGAGCCATTTATAAACAAACTACGGTATCCATTGCCTTCAGGGCGAAGGAACAAGTCACCCAGTGCAACGGTGTGGCTCACTGACATGTTTTTAATAGTTTTTGGACAACGACGGAGGCACAGAGGAATAAGATATATCAGGGCTTAACTTGTAAGTAGGATGAGTTCATTGCTGGTTTGGCTTTGCACATGAGATTTATTGACAACTAGAAAAATATGGAAAATCACCAGCCTTATTATTTAAGCATATAAACATGTACATCAACACACATTTACATAACACAAACAGACACAGACACACACACATGTTTGTCTTTATATCTTTGTGAGGACACTCATTGACATAATGCATTCCCTTGCCCCTTACCCTAACCATCACAACTAAATGCCTGAACCTAACCTTTACCCTAAACTGAACCTAAACCCAATTCTAACCTTAACCTTAAAACCAAATCTTAACCCTCAGATTGCCCTTTGAAGTTGCGAGGACCAGCCAAAATGTCCTCACAACACAGAAATGTCCTCACAATGCTGGTTTTCAAATGAAATTGGTTCTCTGAAAGATAGAAAGACTGCACACACACACACCACAAACCCCTACACATACAGCACAAAGACATTCTCACACTTGGGAACAGACGCACTTAATTGCACCCATATAAGATTGACAACTGTGTATGTACTGTATGTGCAATCTGTGGGTGCTTCTGGGCAAGTTTGTGCATTTTAAATACTTCCACACACACACACACAGCCTTCCTTTGTCACTTTACCTGACACATTATCTGTAACAATTGTGCAACTGTTAATTAGATAGACAAACTGGTGTGACTACATCTGTCAATTTCAGTGGCCAACAATGCTTCTCTCATTTTCATATTCAGCCGTAAACACAGATGTCTGAATGTGTGTGTGTGTGTATGTACAGTACACATACTTACAGATTATCATTCTCTCTAACAACAACACTGTACACGCATAGACACACTGGTTTGGTTGTGTGGTTTTCTGTCATCGCAGAGGATCTATTTCCTGGTTGTTACCTGTTTCTTAGCCAGGTGGGACTGTGTGTGTGTGTGTGTGTGTGTGTGTGCGTGCGCGCTACGTGAGTAGTGACATACTCCACGGAGTCAGAGAAAGTTCATCCAACAAGAACAGGAGGATCTGCCAGGACTGTCATGTCTCAACAACTTTACAGGAAGGCTGACACACACACCCACTCACAAACGTACTTCTACAAAGCAAACAATGCCCTCTGTATTCTGTAAGTGTCAAAAATGAGAGATTTTTAGTCTTCAATGAATCAAGAGTGGGAGCAGGAAAGAAAATGAGATTTGCAGTGGGCGGTAGCCAGTAAGGAATAAAAAAAGCACCTCTGAGTGTACATAAATATGTCTAGAAACCACATTTTACATTCCTCATTCTATTCCTATCCTTTTCTGCCAACATTTCCTTGATCTGTGTATAAACCAGCCCAAGTATTAATTGAAAGAGAGAGGGTGCAAGGTCACATATTTGGACAAAACGTGAACTTATTTTCCGTATCTTCCCCATGTCCCTGGAGGTTTCTGGAAGTCCCCCCATGAAAGCTGAGAGGGGCTGGGTCTCTTACTCTGGTCAGGGCTTCATTCCCCTGGCCCATCCCCATCAAAGGCCTTCTGTTTGGGGGTAAAAGAGTCTAATTTCTGGGCCTCCCAGAACCAGGCCATATGTTGGCATGGAGTGAAGGGCCTGGATCGGGGAGGTGCTAAGTGAGCGGGGGCCAAGCGACAGCCTGGGGAGCGAGTAGACAGAGCGGCCCGACAAATGATTCCCTCGCTGGGGAGAAGAGGAATGTCTGCTGGGGGAGAGGAGGGGAAACAGGGCCTAAATAAGAGGGATATGTGTGTGTATGAGTGTGTACTATTTGTGCACACGTGGGAGATAGTGTGTGTTTGGACTATATTTCCCCAAAGTGCCCCCATTAGGGAGACCCTGGAGAGAAATACATTCAGCACTTCATTCATTATACTCAGCAGTCAGCTGTCTTCTGTGTACTCACACCTACGAGCATGCGCACAGACAAGCGCACACACACACAGTCATTCCTACATTCTCAATAGCCATGTACGTGCACATTAACGTGGTCCTTCACACATCAATATGTAAAGCTTGTCACTGATACAGACAGGGTTACACGTTTAATTCCCAGTTGGTCTGCTCAGGCTTAAACTGTATTCACTCAAAACACAGAAGATAAAGCAGCTTTTTCCCACTTATTCTACCAGAACACATACAGTAAAGACAAGTGACTTTAAACCATTAACATCTAAACATTCCTTTGTAAAATATTGATCATATCACTAGTAGGGAATATTGGACATTGAGATTATAACTATATATGTATATTCTTTTTTTAATGTGTCAGATTGTTTCATTTGAATAATTGTTAGTGGCTTAAAGAGATCTATATCCCATATTTCACAAGAAAAAAGGCAAAGATTAGAGAAATGTCAGAAAAAAATAAGATTTGTGTAGGAAAACTATGTATTCTCTTCTTTTCAGTTGTCTCAGATTTATCTTGTGACCCCTTGGAGGTTCCTAACCCCAACAGTGGGAGAGACTGAAAGCAAGGCAGTAGTGGAGCGACTCACGGGCAACTCGAAGCAGACAGTGAAACGCATTGTCTGGCCACAGAAGTGGGCAGCTGCCAGGCGTGTGTGTGTGCACACTGGTAAATGTAACCACCCACCATGGATCCATGACACAAAAGAAAAATGAATAGCAATCCATGTCAGCCGGTTATAGTAAAGCATACATTATGTGACATGTCGTGTATGTGATGCGCTGTTCTCTCCATTTTTTCCTGTCAATCTCTCCATTTTGCAAAGGTGAAATACTAAATTAAAATCTAACAAAAATCTTTTGAACTAGTGAGAAAAGATAGATGTGTCCTCAGAGAGTATCTCACACATTGGGTTTTTAAAAAATTCTATTAAAGGACATTCACTGAAAGTTATTAAAAATCACTGTCACTTATCATAAACCATCATCAAAACGTTCCTTCACTAGACTATGACAGAATAATAAAACACATTTTCACAGTATAACATATAAACATACTGTAGATACAGACATATAATTGTCTGTGCCACAAAATAACATCTACTCAACTATTATATGTGTGCACGGTCACACGTACACTCATGTATTCTTAATATCTTGATCCTCAGCTCACCCCACTCACCTCTGCAAATCTATGCAGCAGACAATAAAAGACGGAAGGAGGTGGAAGGATGGAGGGGAGGATGCGACTCTCCTGTGAAAATAAACATGTGAAACAAACACCGAGCGCGTGGCGGTCGGGTTTCGCTGTTGTGACGACAGCGAGTATGAGACTGAGGGCCATCGTAATCGGACCCCGAATTTGTAAAGTGATGGCCATTGAAATATATTCAGTCACACACGTGATTTAGTTCTATTCATCAGAGTGTTTTTGAGTCTGTTTCCAAGACGTGTGGTCAGAAGGCAACACACTGCAGGTTAATAAAAGCACATGCTGAGAAATACATGAATGTATGAACAGTACAGTACATGCAAAACAGCACAGACCAGCGTAATTTGATCAGAACCCACCTTGGGATCACCACCCACATGAGTGGGAAAAATAACACTGTCAACACAGTTCTGGGAATCCCCATTCACAACAACAACACACAAAGACACACTCAAGAATAAACATTACATGCGCCAGTACACCTGAACTTCCACACTCATGTATTAAATTATGTGACCTACCAGAATTCGGTAAAGTATGTAAAAGTGCATATTTTTCCTCGACACTGTACACATTTTTATTGACAGCGAAGAGCTTATAAATTCAAACATAATATTGTAAATGCTTATAGATTTAAGAACTTCTTGAACAATCAGACGCCATTGTCTGTGTCATATCCACTGCTTGCAAATGTTTATATACTAGCTCCAACCATGGTTTAAAAAATCATGTCCTAGAAACCTGCATCCCTTAAAATAAAAGAAAAAAATAAGCCCTTAAAGGAGAAATGTAAGAGATTAATTATAGTACAGAGTGGATGAACATACAGGCAGCACACTGAGGAGGAATGTGAAAAGGTGACATAAATCTAAACATGATACCGGATATAATATCAGGTATCAGTACGGTATGTGTGAGAAAACATTACTCTGTTTCTCTTACTATTACTACCTCTCGCACTCGTCTTCTCTGTCTCACCTGAGCTAAAGGTCCTGGGAACAACACGCTTACTCCTGTGGTGAGTGACAGCTCATGGCCTAGAGGCAGCCAGCTCCGCCTCCAGGTGAGGTCTGGACATCTCAAGTTTCCATCTCAACCCCCTCATTCATCTCCTGCCTTCGCCTACTCACTCTCATTCTCTCTTAATGCACCTTAAGGCTCACTCTGCCACCTGACAACACTGCGTGTACACACAAACGCAAAGTTTCACAAAGACACACAAGCATGCATAAATTTAGAATAATGTTAATACACACACACAGTGGACTCATCGTGACTCAAACACATTCACACATAAAGAGACGTACATGTTTAGTGTAATATGGACACACGATCATGTGAATGACACACATACTGGGACACAAAATCACACACACACACAAAGACAGAAATACTGCAGCAGAAAAATAAACCCAAAATGACACATCCCCCCACCTCAACCAGGAACAAAGTTCAGAGGGCCAGAGCTTGTGTGCTTCTTTATATGTGTGTGTGTTTGTGTACAGAGCCTGAGGTAGTGGGGTTTCTATTACAGTGAAGCTTCCTTTCCCAGGTGAAAAAGCCAAGAAGAGAAAGGCAGTGTAAAATCTCACAGCCTCAGGGGGCTACAGCACCAGTAGTACTCCACAAGTACCCCCCACCTGTCATTAAAGGCCCCATGAAATGAAAAATACATTTTCCTAGTTTTAATTCTGTGTGTCTGTGTCAATTGTTCATTTATCCCTTCTTATATGGCAAATATATATCAAAAAATCAGAGTATTTTAACATCCCTGTCTTTTCTCTTCCTGTAAAACGGTTTCAAATGTTTGATGACTCATCCTGCACTCAGGGGCATTTACAAAAGTTCATCCAATCAAATGTGAGTTTGGGCGTATAACTAGCCACACCGGTCATGTAAAACCGCACTTCACCATTTGTGGGTCATATTAGCTAACAGAGCAATATGGAGAGAGATTGGAAGAGATGTCGATGGCCAAAGCACTCCTATCTGCAGAATTTTCTGATTGGCGGATTTCACTTTGGATGATGAGAACAAGGAAGGCTGCTCATAATCAGTCTGTCTGCAAGACAACCCTGCCCTTCGTTGTGACAAAAAAGTCACACAACAAAACAAATACACAACGCAGAGTCCCTGGGTGTGTAGAGAGGCTACAGCACATCACTGAACATTCATTTCCAGTGGACAAGGAAGCAAATACACTGAATTTAAGGAATTTCCCACTTAAGGAATTCTGACCCAAGTATACTACAATGTAGTAATTATTACATTTACTTCATCTTTTTACCTGAAAACAAACTTAATTTCATTTTTAATTTAATTTTAATTATTAACTTAATTTAGAGCATCGTTTCGTGGAACCTCTTCCAACTTGCACCAAGTGCAAAAGCTCCTATCTGCACTTTGCGAGGCATTAATATCTAGTCGGTATTGTTAACACATAATATAATAATATTGTCCAAAAACAGTGTATTATGTATTGGTTATCCTTAACAAATAGCATTCTGCAAGAAAACAAGTTTTTTTTAGTTTTCTCAAAAAAGTGCATTTTTCAGATAGGAGGTTTTGCTCTTTGGCCATCGATGTGTGTTTGGATATCAGTGGGCAAAAACTTTTCATTTCCAGGACAATGTGGCTAAGGTCTAATTCATTCATGTCTCCCTCATCTTCCTGTTGATCTAACAACAAATGAGGGAGGTGTGTGTGGAGCCAACAGTCCTCTTTAGCTAAGCCCCGCCCACTTTTTTAGTGATCTAATCAAATGCGAAAGATTTGATTTAAATCCCACTTGTAACTGTACACCGCTCAAATAATCTGTTTCACTGGGAAACACGTCACAGTACAGACGCTAAAGACGCTCTAACTTCCGTTTCATGGGGCCTTTAAATCCATTTACATTTACTTTGATAACTTGATTATAACCACAGTAAGGCAACACTGCAACATCCAACTCTCATGTTAACACTTAAGTTATCTTACTTGTATGACGGATATGTTCGGAGTAAGCGTAGCTGAGTTAACATCGTTGGATTAGTTGTCACTCTTGTTACTTTTATCATACAGTTTATAGTTCATCTGGTTTCCTTCTGTGTTTTGATTCTGTGGATGTAACATCAACGTGACAAAGAAAACCAAAAGGACAAAAGGAAAACAGTGTATTGGTAAAAAAAAAAAAAGAAAAAAAGAGAAGATTGGCTAGTCTCCAAACGTAACTCATGTTGAGAACGACATCAATTTTCCTTCATTTATTTTGTGGTGATTGGGATGTTAGCTACCGCACGTTAGCTTCTGGACATTCAACAAAGAACCATGAAATTCTGGTTACTTTGAGCATTTCAGGAAGCCTTTAAAGAGCTTAGATCATCATTTTTATGATGGGCTGTAGAATAGATGGACCAACATGGCACTAAGATATCTTTGGTCTTTGCTTTTTTAATGACATTGCCTGGAATAGCTGTTAAATTTCTCTTAAACTAGTTTCTGAATGAAAATAAAAGAGCATGTATAGTCATGATTCTTTTTAGCTTTGAAAGACCTAAAATGTTGTTCACAAAGTTCAGGAAATTCAAAAAAGTGCCAAGTTACTTCCCATAGCTCATTGAGTGATCCAGCTTCTATAGCTTCCAGGCTGCTGCCAGGCATGCTTTAAAATGCAGAGCAAAAAACGAGTTTGTGTGATCTACGCCAGCTTTGTGAGGCTATCATATAAACCCTTTAGTCAACCATTGCCTTTATATGGGTATTTACGGTAATCAAGCTATCTGTATATCTGAAAAGGTACAGTACTGAACTGATTTTTTGCTGTTCATGTGCATGTATGTGTGTGAGAAAAGAAGCGAGAGAAGGTGGAAATGGATTAAGGAGTGTATGTAAGGATGAGTGTGTGAAGGACTGTTTTTGTAGGGTAGGCTGAGGTGAGAGGGTGAACATGTGGGTGCCTGTCACTTTCTTCGAGCCAATCAGTGAGTCTTGGTACTTTGGTAGAAAGGAAAAAGAGGAGGCCAGAGGGACGCACAGAATGAGCAACGAGAAAATTAAACAAAGGGAGACAGGGATAATGTTCTCAGCCAATGAAAGTGCCAAAAAATGAGGTCTGAAATATGTGTAAATTGAAACGGCCGTACTTCAAGCCATTCATTTCCTGCGGTATCTGAGTAAATATTATGAACTTTACTCCAGAATACTGAGCACACTATCCATCATGACTCACACAAGCCAAGTTTGAGCTCACTTTTACTCCACTACCATCATAATCAGTTGGAGAATTATAGAGTCCATACAATTGTATGAGTGTGTGTGTTTGTATATGTATGTATGTATGTGTGTGTGTGTGTGTGTGTGTGTGAGTGATGATGTTGTTTTTCTCCTGGCAAGTTCTAAGGTAGAGAAACATATTGCCTCATTCCAGGATACTGAGTTCCTGTAACTACAACAGAAAGGCAATGAGCCAGGACCGCACACACACACACACACACACACACACACACACACACACACACACACACACACACACACACACACACACACACACACACACACACACACACACACACACACACACAGTAGATATGTATCCTTAGTGTTCATAACTCTCCATCTCAGCAGGTGTTAAATTAATTTGTTGGTTCCTCTGCTCCTTTTTTTTAATTTCTGCATTCAGGGTAGATTAGTTCTCATGGTATAAACTGTGGGAAACACGTATTTTTTTAAGGATTGATGAAATTTTTTTACCAACCCACTCTCCCCCATTTTTCCTGATGCACCTGTGGGCATATACGCTTGGGTAACAAAAGGCTGTGACAGTTTTGCAACAGAGCAAAAATGATGAAGTCATATTTAATATGCTTATATGTTTATACTGCAACCCTGTTATGGATGGCCTGTGCATAATGTGCAAAAGGCTCAAGGAACATGAACACTTATGAACAGTGAAGTTTAACCCATTACTAGGCAACGCTCTTTTGCAGGGCTTGTGCTAGGTTGTAGAGTACAGAAGCATAATGCATTCATTTGGGAACATTTTTTATTACTCTGTTTGCTCTGTTTTTCTGAATTTATGACATACCTCAAAATCCCAAGAGAAGCTCCCTTTCCTACTTGAGAGCTCAATTTCATGGAAGTAAACATGTTCCACCTGTTTAGTTTAATCTAGTTTTATTTTGGTTTTGGTTTGAAACATTGGGAGACACTCGTGTCTTTAAGTAAAATAGATGGTATCGTTATTGGTTTGTCAAGTTAGCGCAGGCATCTCAGGACAGGCAAAATGTTTCATCAAAGCCCAAAAACAGATGAAACAAACACACCAGACTGCCTACAGAGCTGAGAGGTTATTTCAGTTTGCAAATTCCACAAACAGGTACAGCGGGATGACTGGACTTTAATTCTGTTAGAGAGGACATCAGGACCAGCAGTCTTTAGGATTTATATGATAGCCTATTGGCAAAATAAAACTAACAACTAGTAAAACTGAGAAAAAAAGTAAAATGCATTATGTTCATAAAAGAACACAGAAAGAACATGAAAGAAAATGCATGTATGTATTTCTCAGGACCTTTGCCTTGCTGAGAAGCCGTCCTTACCGTAATTACACTACTTTAGGCGCAACAAAGTTCAGACAGTGGTGTTACCGCAGTCAGTCTCATTAATTTTAAAAAAAGAGAGCAGAATGATTTTTCTCCATGAAAACTTTTCTCAGAATTCTGATATAATTATCTCGTTAATTCAGAAAAACAACAAACATTTTTTTCACAAGTGAATGCATTACGCATCCGTTCAGCTTAATAAAAGTTAGATGGTTAAACAATTTCTAACACATGTGAAGATGTTTAGTGATTTCTACTGTAATGTTGTAAGTTTACCAGCTGTTTATGTAGCAATTTACCAGCGAGTTTATATCGAGTGACATGTGCAGCCTATCAATCAGCATTTCTGTTGTAGATTATAGTGTTTAGTAACCATTTAGTACAGTTTATTCCCTGTAATAGTAGGAAGTTAGTCCCACTTTTGAGGTTTATGTTAATTATAGAGATAGATAGTACAGCCTGAGTAGCGTAATGTTGATGTCTTTTGTCTCTCCCTCATTTAGAAACACACTCCCACAGAATAGTAATAGTGCCTGTGCACCTGTGTATCTGCATTTAGTTCACAATAAAACCCTCGAAGGACATTCCTGCCTCTTGTGTCCTGACTAGACACCCCATATCGGTGACTGCATTTCCTAACCACCAAGCTTCAATACACATAACTACCCTCATCAGGTACGTGTTGGGACACTGATAATTGCCCATATGATTGAGCTATTTAATATAATTTAAAAACAATGCTCTGAAATGTACTCTGGCTATGCTCTTTCAGATCAGCAAAAAAAATAAATATTGAAATAAACAGTGTTTCAACCTCCAGGTTATCTACTGATCTACTGTAACTGCCAAATCCACTAAAAGCAAAAATTGCAGCAACAAATTAGAATCTTACAAATCACTGTTACTCACAATTTTGCTCTTATAAATGCAGTTATTTTTATCCCAACATATGATTTTTCACCAAGTATTGTGCAATGCCACTACATGCCGTGGAGTTTTTGTGCAGATTTATCTCATTCTCCCTCACTGTTGCTGCCAATTTCATGATAATTATATGGGGCCACTGACTGTGAACGTGTTTGCACATGAAACATGTCAGTGTGTTTGAAGCACTTTAAAATCTGTCTATCACCTTAAGAATATATCAAGAATTAAAGGACTTATGTCTCAGCAGAATTTAGAAAAACATGCCCATGCTTTTATCTTCAGTAGGCTGTAGCTGCACTGTAATTTTTATTCTCCTGATATATCTGTCTTATTCTATTTTAGCTTAATTTTATTTTCTATTTAATTGTTTTAAATTTTATTTGAATTTGTCTTTCATAATGTCTTGTGTTTTTTTTTACATTTTATATGTTTTCTGTAAAGCACTTTGATTTGCCATGTTGAAAGGTGCTATACAGATAAACTTGCTTTGCCTTTTAAAACCAATCAAATGTATAACAAACCTCGACATTTCCACCTTGAAAATGTGGTTGCTCTGATTCCGCCCTATGAGTGTATTAGTGCTCTGTATGTACGTCACAAAAAGTCTGAGAAAAAAAGAGCCTATAATTACAGCTGTGTTAACACAAATCATTTTAATGCCAACTTTTTTGACGCCATTAATGCAGGTTCTGTTATGGGGATTTAGAGTGTAAGTCTGTTGTCTGATCCACACTCCGGAGCAGAAAGTGGCGGTAATGCACCAATAAGCTGCATGCCAACCACCGTAAAACAAGAAGAAGAAGAAAGTTCTGTTATGATGACCTCATAACCTCACCTGTAGTTTAGCCCTCTAGCATTAAGTTGGATGGCAACTAGCAAGGAACAGTGGATAAAGAAAAACGTATTTTGAATGGCAAGTTCAGCTTCAAAGCCCTGTCAGATGGGTCTGTCGACAAGACCAAATTTATTTGTAGTTACTGTCAATGTAACTGAGTTACGACTGGAGTAAATCTAGTCTTAAATACCTGTTAGCAAAGCACACAGCTAATGCAGACAGTCTCATTAACCCTCAACCATCCCGCCTACAGCAAACCACGCATGATAGTATGCGAGGGAAATCAATGGACAAACCTATAAGCAGCAAGCTTATGTGTGAAATAATTTGGTTGGCATCCAACGACTGCGCTTGAACTGCCATCAAGAGCCATATCGAAGATACACAACCTGTATGATGACGAACGAGCGAAAGTAATTTTCTTTCTAATAATCCCTTTCCACTGTTTCCTGCTCACTTTATTTATTGTTTGTTTTTTTTTTTGTATTATCTTGTTTTGATCCCATGCACAAGGGGATGTTTTTGTGAGCCTTTATTTTTCCCATGTGAGGTTGGACACAATTACATTGTGTGATTTGCTTTTGAAGTGAGGGATCCAGAGAGTGATCTTTAATCAGTACTGAAGTAATGGAAAATTTAGCTGGCCAATGTGCCCATCTGTTGCCTGTTGAGCTTGAGTTTGCCATAACTTATGATTTGAGCATATTTTTGTAAAGCTAAACGCCGTACCTGTGAGGGTTTCTGACAATCATTGTTTTGAGTTGTTAATTAATTTCAAACAATGAATGCAACATTTGCATAAAGCAAACACATCTTGTCCACTCCCGTGTTGATAAGAGTATTAACACGTGAAAAATTTCCCTTTACGGTAAATTTTGAATAACTAAAAAATTTGCAATTAATCGCGATTAACTACACAAAGTTATGAGATTAATCACGATTAAATTTTGAATCACTTGACAGCCGCTCCTATAATACATTCCTTCAAACAACAAATTAATACAAAAATACATAAAAACAAGGAAAAACCCTCCACTGATTAGAAGAATCTATGCTACCAACAGCTGCTTATTCTGTCCTTGAGCGAGACACTGAACTCCTGCTGAGTAATTGTACGGCGCTCTAAATAAGGGTGTCAACTTCTGTAAGAGAAAAATAAAGAGAAAATTGGAAACTCTCTCTGCAGGCTAGCACAAATGGGAGACGAGGAGAGGTAACTTGATGGATTTCTCTCCCCCATTCCAACGCCTCCAACACTACCTGCCAGCTGGCCAGACAGAAGCAGAGACTTCTGGGATAGATTTATGTGTAGTGGTGGGTCTAAATTGGCCCCACATCAGGATGGCCTCTCACTAAAGTATTAATAATGATGGTTCCTGTTGGAGTGTGTGTGCTGGGTTCTGGCAGCCTTTGCACGTCTGGCTTGCCCTCTCTAAGCTGTTCTCCGTCAGCAATACCACACAAGCACACACACACACACACACACACACACGCACGTACACACACACACAAAGAAGCACATTACCAGAAGCACTTGCATAGACCAACACACATGCATGCATGGACACGGACACACACACACACACCACCTCCTCATCCCCACTTGGCTCTGGATGAACCGACCGCAACACACAAAGAGGCTCAGGAGATAGAGCGTGATGACTAAAACTGCTTCTCATTCATCACTCTCTTTTCAACCCTCTCTCTCTCTCTTGCCTCTTTACTCACCCATCATAAATACCACTGGTGTGAGAAAATCTATTTCCCCCATGTCCTCACACATGCACACTAAAATAGAGTCATTTCAATGCCTGTCTAAACAATCATTTTCATGTCTGAAGAGAGTTGGGTGATCCTCAGCTGAAATGTGCTCAATGTGCCCTGCAAACCAGTGGCTTCTGAGCTCAAGTGCCAATATTGAATATGTACACAAAGAAGTGTTTATCTAGCAGATGCTGAATGGTTTGATGCTGACAATGTGCTTCTATTACTGTACCAACAGATTTCTTAAGGCTTTTGAAAGCACAGCTAACCCAGACAGTTGCAAAACTGTCCTTTGTCACCACAATTGGACTACTTTTATAGATCATAAAAGCTTGAAGACTTATTTCTTTCCATGTCATTTGAGATAAATTCACATAAACAAATAAAGTGTTCATATGATTAAAAAAAGATTTAAAAAAAGCAGCATTTTGTGCATTTGTCAACTGATCATAACTGAAGATAGATACCTATTTACCTGCTGTGTTTACAAACATTATAAATGTAAACAGACTTACAGACAACTGACAGTTACTGTAGAAAACATTAATAATCTTTTAACCATTAAATCAATATGGAAGTGGTGGTGTATTTTGAATTTTGGTGGTGGGGGGCGAACCATTTCCTTGTTAAATATCACAGACTGTACCTTTAAGACTGAGGCATTCAAGTGCAGTTGTTGAGTTTGTCTTGAAGAGCTCTTGAGGGAATACTGTAACATTTACTGAAAAAGAAACTACATAAATGTGGAAACATCATGTAATGAATAGCAGTTTTGTTTGCTTTCTGTGAGACCAACTGAATTCAAACCGACTGAAAAGCACACTTTCAGAACAAAGCGGTGTTAATGTTCAAGGTTGTGTTTGAGGTAGAGTGGGTGAAAGTTGTGTCTGTGGTGAACAATACCATATAGTATTGTACCATATAGATTCGTTCTTGGAGTCTATGAATGACCAACACAGAGACAAGAAAGACGCTCTCTCCCAAACAAAAAAATAAATGCCCCTGATCTTTGCACTTTCCACAGTGTAGAAGTGCTTTACACTTCAGGATATTGTGAAACTAGTACAATTACCTGCTGGATGCCTCTCTTCAATATAAGCCGAGTCAAGTGATAAACAGATACCTCTCCCCTTGTCTCACCATCTATTCCTCTCTATTCTCCTCTTCACTACCTTGCTGTCCCATTTCCCATATTTTAGCGCCCTCTCTTGCTTACTTTCTTTCTTCTGTATCCATCACCCTCCTTACTTCCACACTGGCCATGTTATGTGGTTCTGCTCTTTACAAAACACCACAGCCGTCCACAGTGGCAGCCTGAGAACTGTCACTGAGGCCGTTAGAAAACCATTAACAACGGATCACGCTGCTCCACTGTAATCACAGCCTTGTTTGCTTTGGAAATGGTGGGTAAAACAACAGTCAGTTACGACAGGGCAACGTGGCCCAAGTCTTTTTTTTTTTTTTTTCTTCCTTTTCGTTTTTTTTTAGATTTCTTTTTGGGCATTTATGCCTTTATTAGATAGTGGGCTTTGAAGAGGCAGACAGGAAACATGGGGAGAGAAATGGGTACGACATGTTACAAAGGTCCCCTGCTGGAATCGAACCAGGGACACTGTGGCATGCGCAGTAAACATTCAGGGCACACTGCAAATCTTGATTAAAATGACTCAGATGTGAGATTCAGGCACTGTTTGTGCAAATACATCGGGAACCAACAACACGTGCAAGTGGGACAGAAAGAAAAGGGAGAAAAGAAAGAGAAAATTCTAAAGAGAAACTAGTGGCCTTGTGGTTAGAGAGCACAGTTTTTTTTTAATCTGTGCAACAGCCAATTTGCTGACCAACAGTGGTCCAAGTAACGATTTTCATGACTCCAATGTTAAGATTTATGTCCTTTAAGCTTCTGCACTAAAGCAACTTGGGGCAACATTGCCCAAGTCTTGATTAAAATGACTCAGATGTGAGATTCAGGCACTGTTTATGCAAATATGTCGGGAACCAACAACACATGCAAGTGGGACAGAAAGAAAGAGAGAGAAAAGAAAGAGAAATTTCTAAAGAGAAACTAGTGGCCTTGTGGTTAGAGAGCACAGTGTTTTTTAAAATTCTGTGCAACAGCCAATTTGCCAATCAACAGTGGTCTAAGTGACGATTTACATGACTCAGATGTTAAGATTTATGCTCTTTAAGCATATGCACTAAAATAGAGCTCTTTTTTGTGCAATCCAGCAGAACTGAACATTAGTGCCATTGGCTGGTGACTAAAGCTGGATGCAAAGCCACATTCCACCTAATTACTGCATATACTAACATGAAGTATCTACTGTATTACAGCTATAGGCAACTGTTCTGACTTATGATGCATCTACATTATGCAGACAGAAATACAATGCGATATAACTTGTGTGCAAACATGTACACACGTATACATGCAATACTGTGAACTGTCAAAGAGGATCAGAGTTATTCTGAAGAATGCAAGAGTGGACCGATGATTACAGACAAGCGCACACACGCACACACACATAGTAACTCTAGTGGTTTCCACTGGAGGAGAAATACCATTATACAGTTAACTGTACATTAAAAATGGGCTGCCAACTGTCTCTGGAGTATCACATGACCGCCATTGGCTCCTACGATTGGCTGGCTGGCAGAACGGCATGAGTATCAGGTTAGCGATTGATTGGGTGACGTGTGGTGGAACAGATGGAACAGAGAGGAAGTGTATTCCCAGGAAACCACACCAAACTATTGGGTTTTTCCACAGGCAGGCAGGTGAGGTGGACACACACACACACACACACACAGTCTAACAAGACAATTCCTGAACGTACACCTCTCTCTCTCTCTCTCTCTCTCTCTCTCTGGCTCTCTCTCCAACCCTCACAGGCTATTTGGTTCTGCATAGATCTTCATTATATTTAATTACATTCTCAGGTTTCACTGGAATGAATCCACATGTGAATGAAGTTGGGGGCATTCTTTTCCTTTCCTGATTCTGAAGCCATTTTTTATCTGTCTAAAAGGTACAATAAATTAACAAAAGACAAAAAGCAGAATTGACATATTTTTCCATGGATAGATTTACAGTATATTGGAGCTAAACTGAGAAATCAGACTGTAAGCCTGCTTTCCCTAGACAACATTCATGCTGTTAATGGCTGACCAAAGAAAACATCAAACACGGCTGGTAATGTTGAAAATGAGGAAAAATCTGACATATAAGCCAGCATAACTTCAATATGTATAAACAAGGAAAATATCCATGCAGCTGTGTAGTAGCCAACAAAAGCTGTTGCCTATATTCAACTGTTAAGCCAACATACCTCAGGGACCTATTTTTCTATAACAGTTTACTAGTAACTTGACACTCCAGTCAATTTTTTGTCCTCTCTTTTCCTGCCTTTTTGACTAGTTCAGCAGGTGGCAGTAGCTACCATATTTCCTCCAAATAGTGGCCGGGGCCTTTATTTACCTCAACTGCAGACAGACCCAGGCCTTTATTGGAAGCAATCTTATATTAGAGAGAGATTCCCTCTGTTTGATAAGTATATTTGGTCATATTTTAGTATGAAGCCTTCATGTTTTCTGATCTGCTTCCATTTGCTTTGTTAAATTTTTGTTACTGCGTTACTGTTAACCTGGAACGTTTTGGCAGTCCACCACATAGCTGTAGCATGTGGGCAAGGAAACCTGGCTTTTAATTGACTACCATGTTTTATTTGAGGAAATATGTTATTCCAGTTAAACCATCAAAAAGGTGGCAAATTTTTGGCATTTGCAACACAATATCACTGCAAGCAAGGTTGTTAATCGCTGGCGTGAATATAACATCTTGGATACATTTTTGTACTGACTATAATGCAAAAGGAACATAAGAGAAGATGAGGAAGTGCCTGTCCCCATAATATGACACCAGTATACTGTACTTAAAGGCATACTATGCAGGATTTGTCGGTGGGTGTTTGTAAACACAGCATTCAAAGTTGGCCCCTCAACTTTGAATGCTGCTTGGAGAGAGAGATGGAAAGAGAGCAGAGAGATGGAGCGAGAGCGGCGGTGGCTTTTAGTTTTCACAGATTTGTGCAAAAAGGACGCAAAGATTTTTGAAGAAAATTGGTTTTTAACGGTTTTTCAACTAAATTTTATATCCCAATGTATATAGAGGTTTATGTTTTGCTTGTGGTAATTAAGTTCAGAAATTAATTAGCATCTAGTCTGATGACTTCAGACTAAATCAGACACTACACCACATATCTGTCTTTTAAGGTTCTATGTTTGGCAATCTGCATATATATATGCACTATAATGCTCACACCTTTCACATGTTTTTCATCTCCACATTTTCCTTCTCATTTACAACCTACCTAATTAACATACATCAAAGAACACATACAGGAAATCACAATCAAAAGAAAAGGTCAAGATGGATCATTGTCTAGTAGAATTTAAGTCCCCAGTCAGTGTGTTGACTGTGCTCTCTCTAAGTGTAGGCTGGAAACATGGCCCTTAGAGGTCAACCCCAGTGGAAATCCCAATATTTGATGAGACTGTGCTTTCAAATATGAATGACTGAATTAAGTTGGCTGCAAAATGACTGAAAAAGAGCAAAAGTATATAACACATTGGAACTAGGACGAAGGACTTATGGGATTGGTATTTGGAAATTACAAATGGGTGGAGAGCACAGTACGGGTCAGAAAGTGAGATTTGAGAACCAAAAGTCTCAGCACCTGGCAAAGTAACTTTTGAGTCACTTTACTATTAACACAAACAAACTCCCATTATTTTATCAAAGCTACTTTAAGGGAAAGAAAGGCCTATTTCAACTTTACTTCCAACTTTAAAAATTGGTGTTTACGTCTGCCTACTGTGAACATTAAGTGATGTTTTTCCTGTAAATAGATTGTAAACACTATAAGATGTGAAAACTCACTTGACTAACAATGAAGTTTTGGTGTACAATACATTACAAAAGCAAACTGGCTAGACAATATTGGCCCTATGTACAACTGTATCATATTCTAGGGCACGCCTGGTTGGGAAACACTGTGGGAGGCATAAGAATTGCTCAAGACGATGGCAGGCTAGTGATTTTATTTACCAAGAGCAATCTGAGCCGGGCTTCTGAAAATAGTCTCATCTCATTCCTCCTTGGTGAACTATATAGTATACATTTCAATATTTACTTGGAGAAAAAAAAAGACTTAAAAGAAAATCCATCTGCATAGCTCCACTCTCCGGGTTCATTCAACAATGCCATTTTTCCTCTGAGGGAAAATAAATTGTTCAATATTTCTCCACCATTACACGGGAACCAAAATGCGGGAAAAATAAACAAAAGCAACTGGAAATAGCCTCAGGGGCAAACAGCTAAACAAACGCTTTGTGGAATATTCTTTTCGTTGATGCCTTTCTGGTTTTCTGTCCGGTAGGGGGTCGGCTCATTCACTCTCTGAAAAAAAGTATCAGATCTTGTCCCTTTGGAAAAGCCTCTCACTGCAGTACATGTGCAAGTGCACTATTTTTTTTTCCTTTGAAAGTATAATTATGTACCCAGAGTGACCAAAATATACTTTTAAACATATTATTTTTTTCCATTTAATTTCATTAGCCTTTTCCTCTTTTTCTCCCGATTTGACCAATGCAGTGCAGTTCTTGACACTTCTCCAAAACACTAATACACACAGACTCACCAGCTCTTTCTTTTACCTGCTATGCCATAAGGTACCACCTCACAATTACCCAACCAGACGCAGTCACAAGGAAAGCAATAAGTCAAATCTTTCATCACGTTCCCACCCACGAACACTGCCAGTTATGTTCAGTGGACCACCCAGCCAATCCTTGAGCACCATGGCAAGGGATTAAACCTTGGTCTCTGCAGTGGTAGTGTGGCTTTATCCCCTGCACCTCATGGGCTACAGTCCCAGCTGTCCTCAACTATTAATTTTCTGGGGATGCTAAAAAAAAATGCAGATACAATAAAGCTTTTAAACTTGAGAAAAAAACTTTCAAACCATTTCTATCAGATTACAAGTGCCAAATAGTCATCACTAATACAGTCGTATACATATTACAACATACTCGTGCCGGAAAATTGCTATTGTTTACTCCTTCAGTTAAGACTTGATTGGTAACAGAAATTACTTAATACTTCTATGGTGGATGAAAGGGAACATATCAAGTCTCATGAGAGCTCAATACTCGCCTGTTATTAAACATCTGTGAAAAATGCGCCTTTGGGTACAAAAATCTACTTCTCCTTGTACCAATATTTTTGAGTGTGCTGCCCACTGTGTTGAATTCTACTTTGTGCGAGTGATCTGTGGGGGTTTACAAAATGTCCTATGAAATCCAGCTGCTGCGGGCACGCCAAATATCACTCACCAGATAACAATACGTATCTGCGCTGTCGGTGCACTGTGTCTAAAAGACTTACAGCCTTGCAAGCGAGAGACTGCAACATTAGAGAGGGAATGATTTCAGGTGTAAATCTTAGATATGATGAAATTTCTTGGTGCCTGGGCAGGTAAAAACAGATAAATCAATGATGGATAATGAAAATTATCACAAAAAAAAATCTGTTCCATTGTTATTCAGAGCTGCAGCTGTTGTACTCAACACCTTCAAAAAGTCTGAATGCTTACCAAAATATACAATAATTTCTTGGAACATGAGGAAAGATTAAAGCTTTTCTGAGGATTATCTAAACTTTCTTAGCCAGTAAGGCGATGATGCTGGTATCTGTGTAAGAATGGGATTTTAAGCATCCTTTGAGATCCCTGTGGACACCCTGTTTTACCTCTGAACAGTCTTCAACTCAGAATTACTAGCTTTGGAGTGCAGGACCAGATGGACGGCATTATGATCTCAATCCCCAAAGGGCATTTTAGGATTACAAGTCACAAGTTTAATAAATGTTGATATCAGCTGCTTTTTCTATTACAATTCACTAAGTTTGATATTGATTTCATTCCTATAATTTCACACCCTCTAACCCAAAATATGAAGTGTTTTCTGTTATTGGATCAGGTCATCACATATGCAATCACTTTAGTCAAACAGCTTGGGAGAATGACCACCTTTTCAAAAACAAGCGGTGACTTTGTTTTACTAAAACTGTAATGGGAACATGCATTTGACGGACCTGCAGGGTTTAAAATAAACTATTTACAGAAGGTGTGAAAATATCCTTGATGTGCCATCAATTATGCTTTTGTGCAACAATCCTAATGTGTTTAGTTCCTCTTGCAGGTGCAATTAAAACATAGCTACTGGGATTTTGCAAAATCACTTTCACTGGGTTTATTATCTACACACCACACCCTTAAGATTTAAACCCAGGTTAAATCCATGTCCAGGAAGCACTACTTTGGTAGCCTAAATCCATGTGTAATCTGTGTCAGGGAAATTGCTCCCATGTGTGTTAATGCTACTGACAGCACTATTAGGCTGCAGTATTAATGGCTTGCCGAAACACACAGCTAAACAAACAACTGCCACAGCTAGCTAACCCTGCCTTTGCCCTGAGGGGTCTACACAGGCTAGAGATGTTACTTGGCACTTCCTATAGTGGCAGCTGTGCTAACAGTCACAGCTTGAGTGGTCTGAAGTGCTAATGGTTATGACACTACAGCGATAGCATTATCACCAAAATACCGGCAAAGTTTATTGTTGTGTTGTACAGTCATAACGATCTCCCAGTTAATGAACTCCCATGAGGTAAACTCATAACCCATAATGACTTTGTAATGTTTCATTGAGACTGTCTCTAAAAGTGTTTCAGAGCATCAGCACTCGCTTAGTTGCTCCCCATCCCTCAGAAAGACACAATATTCAGTGCAGACGAAAAGGTCACCCGTGTCGATTATCCATTAAGAATCTCATATGTGCCTTATTCAGAAGTAAGTCATTTCATAGTCATTTCATCAGTCACCACATTTTTGGCTGCTGCTAAACTGAATCAAAACATAAGATCTTATCAAAGTTCTGAGAAATTTTACTCATTTCACCCACAACAATGCTCAGAAAAGATCATTGTATTATGTATCTACACGTATCATTCTACTAAAAGTACAGAGATGGAAAATAAAAATGTCTACACAAATAAAAGAAAAGAAAGTTGAAGTCTTGCTCGAAGGAATAGTTTGTAACAAGGCCTTATAAATTGATAAAATAATATTGGAGATTATCTGTCCCACAGCACCAGGTGAAGAAATATATCATTCACCAGTGGCCAATATTCATTTAATGCCAATTTATGTACTATAAATATATTTGAATATATCAAATATTTATTTCAGTGACTGGAGAATGATGCTGTTCAATTAGGTAAAATTCCTAACCTACAGCTTTTTCATTTATAAGACATCAGTCTCCATGTTTCCATCCATTTTAATGGACGTAAAGATCAGTGCAGCTGAACCTTTTCTGAGTAGTCAGCCCTGACACAAGTTGTTGAGTTACAGTTCTTGAGTTTGTTTTGAGAACAACACCTTGGGGGAGACTATAATTAATGCAGCATATAATATGTTATTGTAGTGGCTGGGTCAGCAGAAATTTACATGGCGTCTGAAGGTTTTCAGTGTTTGCGCTCAGCAGTCAACATTACTGAAAATACAACACTGAACAACAATAAATGGCTGTGATTAAAATAATCTTTTTTTTCCACCCAGCTTCCCATAAAAAGGAGAAACAAATCATAATCCAAGAGAAACCTACAAAAACAGAAGAAGTTTTCTGGAATATTCCAAAGCTTAGCTGTTTCGATGTGTAAGTGAATTCCCCCTAAGCTCCCACTTCCTTCCTCCCCCTGACACAAGGTTGCTATGGTCTCAGACTGGGTTCCCTGTGGGATGAACATGAGATATGTCTCTGAGATATGGTCATACACTCTCACTGTACTGTATATGTGTGTGTGCCAATAGGGAGGATGTTGGGGGTATGCCTGGACACTATGTCTGTATGTGTTTGTGTGAATGTGTGTGTTTTGACACTATAAATCTGTGTGTGCGAGAGATCTTGCCAATGTTATATATTGGATGTGTATGAAAGCTTTGCCTATAGTAAATCCCCAGAGGTGGCAGCCTAACCCAAACATTCGGCTGTCAATCACTATAAGCCACCAACCACGGTCGTGACCCGGGAACAGGAAGAGGCCTGTTGTCCCTGAACGGATCTTACTGTGCAACTCTGGAGGGAGCCATGTATATAGAGATGTATCTGTGTGTTTAACTATTCAGTATAGTGAAGGTTTGTGTGTTTCAGAACCTACTAGTGGGAGCAAAAGTGGTAGACTTTTTGCATCTGACTTCAATGACAACCTTCACTCAACATAAGCATATTAGCTTGCTGCCACACAAGGCCGAACTGCAAAAATTTTAGATATGGTATAATGTGATTATAATGTGATGTCAGTGGAATGCTGTAATTATTCAAACAGCATCTGAATTGGACGCATCTGCACCTTTTTTAAAATGCGTGATTACAAAGCAGTTAATATTCCTGGTGGCCTTTGATCAACAGTTAAATCCCCCTTGAACACTAAAAATGACCCTTAGGTTGGAGCACTCTTGTCTGACCTGACATGGTCGAGCTGTATCACATCTCATGACAATGTCGAGGGATTCAAGAAGTAAATTTACACAACCTCATCCACTGTAGATGCACAAGGGGGAAAAAGCTTCCAATCTAAGAGAATAACCACATTTCCCTGGCTTACATGCAGGTGGATCCCCCATTGTATAATGTTTGGTTCTCAATTTCTTTCCTGGATTCATAAAGCCTAATGCAATGCTCTTATTTATTGCAGTGTGCAGGGTCCATTAAAACGAGAACAAAATAGGCTGTCATGAATATAGGGTGGCCTCAGTATGTGTGTAAAACGTTTGATGGATGATGCTGCTAAAGTAGGTCATTAAAACCTTAAAAATGTCACTCTCTTCATCTCATCACCATGTTTACACAACTTTTTCTTTCTCTCGGTTACCTGTATCTACTGTTTTTAACGAGGTCAATAGATACCATGATGATGTACAAATTAGCTTAATCAAAATATTATTTCCTACATTCTGGGTATCAGAGTGTGGAGGATGGCTGGTGAACAACTAGCACCTATGAAAATATTTACCCAAGCAGGAATAAACTGCTGAAGGTACTTTTCTCTTGACGTTCCCCGTTCTCCCCAGTTTTCCACTTTACATCCAAGGAGTCTTAGCACTGATTAAAACAAACACACAGTCTTAAGGCATCAGCCACTTAGCGGAGATAAGTGGTGAAGCTGCTGGGGACTGGGAATTATAAGTGACGTACTGCAGTTTCAAAAATGGTTGGCAAAGAGTTGGGTGACGAATAACAGCATAAGAGATGACCTGGAGGGAAGAAAAGCAAGAGGAAAGGAGGGGAAACACATACATACACTGGAGATGCTTTCAAAGATGGGAGCTTCATCTTCCCCCAAGGAAATTTAGCTAACTGCTAGCTACTAATCACATGCTTGCTCATGCACTGCCATTTATCTTTCCCCTCACTGGGGAAGCCTTTATAAGCTTTGTTGGTGAGGCGCAAAGCAAAAAAGCCACATCATCTTCTCTCAGGAACACCTGTAGCGTTTCATTGTGTGTTTTACGTGCTTCGAGAGTTTATGTCGTGGGATATGTAAATGTTATGACTTTCATATATTTTATCAACTTTGCTTAGTTAAAAGGTTTTATTTAATTACCAAAAGCCTCATAATTTCCCTGCAAAGGCTTATGCCATCAGTAATAAAGACAAATTTTCTTCTCTCTGTCAGTATTTGTGTGTCAGTGGCTCTAAGTGAGAGTCGGCTTTGTTGGGTGTCCCGGTGTGTGATGAAGTATGTGAAAGGTTGACGGAGAGAGTGTGAGAAAAGGAACAGACAGAGAGACAAAAACACATGTTCTGTGTGTTTGTCTCTTAGCCAGTGAATGAAATATACGGCCTGAAGTGTGTGTGTGTCCTGGCACGTGTAAGGTGGTGTGTGGGCGTCGAGAGGGAAAGCTCATAAAACCCATGATCACACTGATGAGGTCACGGGGAGTGAAACCGGAGAAAGCCTTTCATTTCCTGTCTCATTCCATCCCTCTCTCGTACCTCCATTCATCCATCTCTTCTTTACCCTTCCGCCTATACTTTACTGCTGTTTTTCACCAGTGATGCCAAAGTCTTTCTCACCCTTTGGCTATCTGGAATTTGTCATGCAACACTGGAAAACAAGAATAAGAGATAATTTGTGTTTCATACAGTGAGTACTGATTTACGCATTCAGCTTTAACAAATGAGACAAGAAAATATTATTCTTGGTTCTCATATTATGACTTTTTTTTACCATTAATGAGCTCACATGGAGCATTAGTGTATAAGTATGAATGCCTGTAATGTTATAATCTTACACTGCCTTTTTTTTAAACACAGAAGTAAGTAAACAGTCCTATTTCTCCTTTTTTGTTTCCTCCAAAGGATAATTTCAGCCAAAGCAACACTAACCACATGCATTTTATAATATATTGATCTACTCATCTAGCTCTCTGCCAGATACAGAACAAGCATAGTTCCCAAAACATCCAACCATTCATTTACAATGATTAGGACTGTGGGAAAAAAAACAAAAGACTGTTAAAGAAGAATCCATTGTGCCCAAAAATTTGAATTTGGATCCAGATGTTAGACATGTGTTGGAAGTATACAGACAAGGTCAGTGGAGAGCTGGTTGCAGCTTGCTGTTTTGCAAGGCCACGATTCAAGGAAGCTACAGGGAAGAAAGTTTGCTAAACAGTTGGTTTCAGCAAAGTGAAATCTTGATTTGAGTCTGCCACCAGATGTTGTGAAGCAACATGTGAGTACAATCTTTGTTAACACTGTCGGTATAAGTGTGTGTAGACCACAGAGAAAAGTATTTCCTCACAAAAAACTTAGATCTTTGGCCAGGGGGGAGACCGCGTAGATGTCAGTGGTCACACCACTAACCTGGAGTTATTTTGTTAGAGCAGTGACCATTGCAGTCACACTGTGGCAATCATAGCCATGTAAGAGCATAAAGGAGAGTAGAGGACAGAAGACTGTGACTAGACATGTACTTTAACCTTCAGTAGCAGGTAGTATAAATGTCAGTCAACTATGCATTTTTATAGTATTGCTTATTGCTAGTGCAGCACTATACATGTCCATGTAAAATGATGTGTGCTTACTCTGATTGCCTGTCAGAGTCATAGTTATGAGTCATAAGCTCATTCTTCCAGAAGTTCTCATTGTTTTGATAAAATTGCAGGAGGAGGACCAATATACAGTACAGACACATACTGTTGATGGTAACTTTTTGTCCCCTTTGTTAAATCTGCTACAACATTCACATACCACAAGTGTGAGAGCGAAGTAGTTTAGTGGAACTTGATATCTAAAAATATTAACAGCTAGCTGTACATGTGATGCTTGCCTTTGGGGCATAAAGATGGTAATGTTGGTCAGTCTGTCTAACCATCAGTTCATCTTTCCATCCAACATTTTGGTCCTAGGCAGATACATGAAATTTGTTATGGATAATCATGATACAAGAAATAATATGACAGATAACTTGCTGAGCACATTCATGTTACCAAGAGAATAAACCTTTTACACTAACCCTCAGGGAAAATGATTTTACTTTTTATATCAGATAGCAAAATCATCAGTATGGTGTTCGCCTGTCCAGCAGTGCTTCAGGCTTTAGGGGTTGTTTTTGTTGTTCTTCTTGTCTGTTTCTTTTTTTGACAGGTGGTCTGAGAAATCAGAGATCAACAGAGAAAACTATGTTCTCCACTCAGTGTTCTCTTAGCATGATATATTTACTAGCTGTGAGGACATTTCTCTGTGCTACTGTGTGGAAAAAGTTAAGATGTTTTCTGTCACCCCGGTTTTCTCTACTACTGGATTTTGAACACAAGATGATTAAAGAGAGCCCTGCGTGACCACATGCAATATTTTTCGTGTTAACTTGACTTTTAATAGCCTAGGACTTGTGAAACAACAAATAGCCGGGAGGTGTGACATTCACTTAATAACTTGCTTACCATCAATTTTCTTCACATTTCAACAAAACCTCAAGGCACACCTGAGCTCACTCTGTAACACAACAGCTGAGAAGCAGTGCAACAGAGGACAACTGAGAACTACACAAATACTCCCACAGTCGCTCTGCTTCTTATCACAGGCTCATTACTGGTCAGTGTTTGACAAAAACTCTGAGGGGCAGCAGTAGCAGGCTGCCAGATTGCCTGTCCCATCTGTGTGCTCACGTTTAGCACAGGGAGGGAAATTATAGGCAGGAAAAGCAGGTATGATGCTGAGGGAAGCTGTGTCCACTTGTACGAATGCATGTGTTCTCCAAGACAGAAACACTGGAAACATTAAAACAAAGGCCTGTGCCAAGCTACAGCACATGAGATCAAAACAAACAAAATACAACAAAATGACAAAGGATGTTAGCATCAAATAAAATAAGGTATCTTGATTAGAAAATGCAATTCCCTTTGAAAAATGAGTGCGCAAAGACAGACAATGAAACACAGTATGTGAATCTAGTCTGCATGTGTGGTTTTCTCAGATCATCACTAAACAAACTGCCACTTCTGATTAATCTTGATCGAATATCTCTTTGTGTTTGTGTGTCCAGAATATATTCCATTTGTTCCCCCATGGGAAGATAGTGAAGCAGCAGCCCTAACAGTGATTAGGTATTCAACATTCAGTATAAGGTTTAGCACTAGGGACCTCAGGCTTTCTCAGAACCATATTTTATGTATTTTTTTTTTTATTTATTCCAGTTTCATAAAAACAAACAAATTAGATAATGTGAATGGGGAGTCTGGGATTAATTTTGAAGCAGCTGATTAGTGTGTATTTGTGTATGTGTGTCCTGGGATAATTGTGTCTGGGACCATGCCTAAAAAGCCTTCAGGCTTTACTGCAGTCTGGGAGATAGAAACACTCCCTCCCCCTCCTCCTATCCCTGTCTCTGCCCATCCCCCGTCCAGCCCACTCATTCAGTCTTTTCATATTTTCCTGTTGTCTGGAAGAAAAACATATTCTTTAACTGGTGTCTTATTTCCACTTTCCATAACTCCACACATCTACCTCTCCCATCTTCCTTTCCTCCCCGGTTTCATGCCATTCTCCCTCTTTTCCATTCTCATCCATGCCCCTCCTCTCCCCACGTGAATCAGATCACTCTGCTGGCTGCCTAATTTGCCGAATTCTGCATTTTGAGAAAATATGCATCAAGAGTGCAAGGTGAACAGGAAATATTTTTAATGTCAAGTCCTCAACTGCATATGTAGGCAGTCTTTTTTACAATTTTCTTACCGTTTGAGATGACATGTTGAGTCCTTAAGTTGGTTTTTTCCCCAAGTGTCCACAAAAACAGTAAACAAAATCTGCTTTGAATAATGGATACAAAGAAGTGTGTAGACAAACTGTTCAGAGCAGTACAAAACACAATAAATCCCTTGAAGAGCTGAATTAGAACGTATGTATTGAACTATGTTAATAACATTTAGGTAGTATTATATTTATAAACAATAGCAACTCAAGTATGAAATTATCAGCACTACAGCTGAAGTGCAAATGATCAAGCAGTCCCACCAGAGCCTCCTATTATGATCAGTAAATGGCAGGTATGTGCAGATAGCTAGCCAGGAAGTTGACAAATAAAAGGGACATTTTTGCCTTGAATTAGGCAATAAAATACACATTAGTGTTCAACCCAATGCAAAGTACCTCTCCCGATTAAACAGGGAGCAATAAACAGGCTGAGAAAAAGTACTACTTAAAAAAAACAGTACTTCAGGGGAACTAAAAGTTTCTCAGCCGTTAACGAAACTGTAAGGAAGTTTGGTTTGAGGTTATTTGACCTGGACCTTTAACACTTGAATAACATTATTTTACAACTACAAGCATTTTTTGCAGAAAATATGTAAGAATTGCAGTTTAAAAATTGCAAGCTCTCACAAATAATACAGACATTGGTTGAATGTGTGTTATTATGATTGAACAGTAAAGGGCCACTCCTATAAGTACACTTAACATGTATATGGCTTGTTCAGCTCTGTTTATCTGCTTGTAGGAACCGTATCACTTTCACCATCATGGAGTAATTTGCCTCTCAGTAGCTTTGTGACTTCCTCTCACAAATCTTTCTCAAGCACCAATTATTAAGTATTAATAATGGGTAACTCATTGTAGGACCCGGATCAGGTCCAGGCCGATCCGTCCCCTCTGAGGGTCCACATTTAGGACCCGGACCTCCACCCGTTCCCCTGGTCCTAATGCCAGGCTGCGGCGGCGCTGGCTGACTGGCAGCTTGTCCAGAGTGATGTTGCTCTTGTGGATGAGGCCCGAGCGGCCAACACCGATATCTACAAAAGCCCCGAACAGAGTTGTGTTGTCCACCCGGCCCGTCAGCACCGCACCCACCCGTAGATCACTCATGGACACAATGCCCCGCTTAAAGTCCGCCTGCCCAAAATCTGGGGATGGCAAAAAGAGAGATTATCAAAAATGAGATGGCTTGACGGAAGTCAGGGGGAGACATCTATGACAAAATCAAGTATGGGTAGCAACTAGCCCCATTGTTTGGGAGATGAGACATGAAAAAGGGATGCAGGGAATTGAGGGGGAAGGAACAAAATGACAAACAGATATTAAATTTCAAGCAGTAACCCAATGCTGGTCTCTGCATACTTCCACATTTCTCAGCATTCTATTCCACCCCACTTTCCATTTCGCCTGTTCATGAGAGATCTTTTTCCTTTCTGTAGCATTAACACAAACAAGGAAGGCTCGTGCCCCAGGAAATAGTCTGGTCCAATTATCCTCCCCACAGCACTGATTTCATGCGGTAGCCTCGGCCCATCTGTTTACTCAGCTGAGCACTGGCTAGGAGGCCAAGCGTAGTGTGCTGCAACCGAATAGGGCCAACCTGAGAATGAACCTTGAAGCTGCGTTCCTTAATTTTGAGAGGAGTAAGCCAGCCCTAACCCGGTATCCAGGCTTGATTTTTTTTACTCTGCAAATGCAAGTGTATGAAAAAGGAGAGTCTGGTAATAAGGTATAGACATGATTTAGCATTTAAATGAATAGTCTGGAAATCAGACATCAATTGTAAAAATATTTTCTATACCCACGTTTATTAATTTACCTGATGAAAGTTTTTTTGCACCTTTCAATCTTGTTTTACAGAAAGACAAAATGCCAACCAGCCTTGTCTGTGTGTTTTTATAATGTAGGACAAGGCTACATCAATGGCTAATTTACTTTTCTGAATCAATGAGTTTAGTGTTGAACAGACACACGATAAAAGCAATTATAACTTTGGTCTATAATGTTTCTGAATTTTGTATTATTTTCAATTAGTTACTGGTACTATTAATTGGTACCATCTTCTAAATCCCAGCTCTCAGTGTCTTACTATTTGTCCAACAGCCCTGAAAAAACATAGACTGTTCATTTTTTTTTTACATAGCAGAATTACAGTCTGAATTAGGATTTGAATCAGGACTTTAGCACCGCATACATTTGTTAAATATTAGTTCCATCATCAACATGAGGCTTTGGGCCACCTGCTTTTTAATTTTATACACCTTTTTTTCAGAAAACTGTCATTATAAATGAGAGAAAAGAAGAAGTAAAAGCGATATGACATTCATTTCGTTGGAAAAAAACAAATTAGAGCTGCAGCACAACTGGTAAAAACTTAAAAGTTTGTGACTGTGTATGAGTTTATTGGTAAGTTTATGTGTGCCTAAACTCAAGAGTATGAGGTTAAGGAGAAAAACAGAGGTCTTTGTGTATGTGTGTGTCTGCAAGATGTTCTGTCCAATAACACAGTCTGCTGGACCCATCACACCCTGTCAGAAACATACTGCTAGTGTTGTTGGACTATGGGGAGGAAGCCACAGCACTGTCAGACCCTATCAAGTTACACTGCCAAGACATGCTTATTATAATAAAGGCACAAGAAAACTCAGTGTGTGTGTTGTGACTAGCAAACCAGTCGAGGAACTGGACAAATACAAGTTCAACTTTCTATCAGTCAGAGGGGACCTATAAAAGGTCACTATGAAAGGAAGATGAGACACTACGAGAAGTTACTGCAGCTCCTAGGTTGCAGATAAGCGTGGTCTATGAAATCTCATATAATTCAAAACACTGATAGTTTTGTGTTCTGTGACAAGATTTTTCCACATGTAGGAATAACAGATGTATAACCTAGGGGACCTACGGAGAACAAAGAATTTAACTGTAATTCTACTTGTTTTAAATTCCTGTTACCTGATAGACAGGGGTGTTTAATGAACCTAAACGCATATAAATATTGTTTGCTTCCTTTCACAATCTGAAATATCAAACTGTTGCAGGCATCTGCATAAATGCTGAGTTTACATGCTGAGTTTTGCTCTTGGAAGTTTTTGCCTTCACACTTCGTATAGTATTCTTCGCGTTCATGCTCTTCTACAATTTTAATCACCCCGTTAATCAGGTGTTTGATCGCAAGAATGAATTCCGGCCAAAAAAAATTAGTTGGTGACTGTGAGTGGCAGGAGTCTTACTTTGTCGTATGTCAAACCCAGGAGGCTGCGTGAGGCCGTCTATGATGAGTTTGAGGGTCTCAAGTGTGGTGTCCATTGTCCTGGCCAGTTCTTCGACACTGCTGGTCTTAATCTTGTTCTCCACACACTGTCGCAGGCCTGCACTTCCAATCTGGTCAGCACTCCCACCCACAAGGGAAAGAAATCTGGACAGGAGGAGAGTGTGTAAAAAAATTATGTCAAATTAGCGTAAAATTGAAACCTTCAAAACAAAAAGCTAACAAAAACAAACTGATTTTTGTGCGGTGGGTAAGTATATGCACACATGTTTGTATGGTGGCCAGAGTGTGACAAAGTGTTCATACATGTCCTAGTTGAGCTACAGCATACGCACCACATCCCTCAGTGACTGAAGGAAAGCAATGAGGGACGGAGTAGGAGAGAAGGAAAGAGGATAGGATGGAAAGACGGCGGAAAGGTGACGACAGACTGGGAAGAATGATGAGGAAAAAGACAGAACTGTAAAAAAAAAAAAAAAAAAAAGAGCAGATACTGTAAAAAATGAGAGAAACAAAGAAGCAGAAAGGAGGGAGGGAAAGAGCATAAGCTAATGAAGGTAAAGTGAAAGGGAGGTGGGGGGGAAAATAGGGAGGGCAGGAGAGGTGTGAGAGTAATTGCACACAAAGTCATGGGCTGTTGAGGTGGGGCTTTCTGTTCTTAAAAACACACATACGCACAAATACGCACATTTATTTTACCCCCTGGTAAATCAGGTAAACCCACAGTGGGCCGTAAACGCTCTGACACCTTGTCTCATGAAACTGCTTCCACTTTGCTAAGGTTGGACTGTTTGTCTGCCAGCCGCCTGGAAAAATCTCCTTCTATCACTTTTTTTCTAGTAGGATGTCCCACCTCGAAATGCCAGACAGTCAGTCAGGTTGCACCATTTAAAATTCACTGACCCTGAGAGTTAAATCCAAACTAATTAGCTTGTCTACATTCTAAACAGACTTAGTAACAAACTGGCATGAGAGCCAGAGTGGTAAATAAAGGTTATGGAAAAATGTAGTAGTGTGTGTGCCTGTGTGTGTGTGTGTGTATTGTGCGTATTGTATATATTATTTACAGTAGGCACTTTCCACAGCTGGTGATAGATGTGAATGTGTTTGCCTTCTATGCATGTGTTCATGTGTGGACCAGCTGGGTAGCGTCCGTGATGGATGTCGCTCACTGGCAGCCTGACGCCAAACAGACTCCGCAGCTGTCCCCCCTCCCTCCAACATGATGGACAGAACAGGTGGACACACACACAAGAACACACACACACACACACACAAAGTTGATTCATACACAATGTTGTCCAGAAATGCTCATTTGTTTTTATTTATGTATTTATTTATTCATGTATTCAATTTATTTATTTTGCACTCTATATTTGTACTCCAAATTGTACTTATGCGCTATTATTTTTTGTTATTATTGTTACTGTCAGTACTACTATTTTTGTTATTACTATTTCATTTTTGTATAAATCTCGAATTTTGGAAAATCTGCAAAGTATACTGTCACTGTTGAGATTAAAACTCTTCTAGAATAAAAAGTATTATCCAAAAAAAACAAAAAAACAACAAAAAAGAAATGCTCATTTGGCAGTAGCGGGCACAGTGCGGATGTAACGGGACACAGCTTGTGTACAAACTATGTATGAGACAGCTGTGAGTGGAGAGGCCCCTGCCAGTGAAGTCACTGTCTACCGTCCAAAAAAACGAGACGAGCGGAATCAATCCTTCAACACCAGCAAGCCAGATCGGTACAAAATAGTAGCTGAGTATGTGCCAGAAATGGCTTAGTAGTGAAGAAACAGCACCTCTGGACCAAACTGTATGCAAGTCTAACATTAGGATCTTCTTTCTGTTCCTCCCCAGGCTTCTTAACTTTCCAACCATATATCTCTTAACAGGAAAAGAAATACTTGCGCCTTGGTGGCCTAGTGGTCTAACACACATACCACATATAGCATCCCCTGCTTTGAATCCAACCTGGGACCTTTGTTGCAGGTCATCACTCTCGCTCTGTGTCCCAAGATATTTGCTGTCTTTCTCTACTGTGTCAAAACAATACCTCGAAATTTGTAGGGATGGCTCCAGAATAGTATTTATAAAAAAAATAAAGGTTGGATGTGAATGCACCTTCCACAAGAGAATGGATAGAATGGCACAATAAAGGAAGTATATAAATGATACCCACTCATCAAATCTAGATGTCTTATGCCCATTAAATGAACAAAATTGAACAGTAAAATTAATGTTAAGGTTGTGTCAAATGCAAAAAATATATTATGAATCCATGAACTCTTAATATTTACCCACTTTTTAGGCGTTTTTGTTTTATGATTTTTGTTTGTTTGTCTGTCTCATTTCAGGAGTTGCATTTGTAAGATAAGATTTCACTAACTGCTCTGAGAAAATTAAATAAATGCCCACAAATAATCTTAAAAAAAGAAATACTTTGAAGGATAGGAGGTTGAGTACATTTTGTTGGGTGTTCATCTTAAGCCTTACTAGAGTATAAAATGTAGCACAGGAAGAAATATTTTCCCCTGACAAAGTATAACAAGCGAAGGTATATCATAAGTCTCATTTCTCATTTTATAATTCCCTAAACACGTTTACTTTTTCTCTCTCTGGGAATTCATAAAAAAGATGATCTGTGGCTTGAACCATTTTGAAACATTGCATCTCCTCATATATGCTGAGGCAAAACTGCAGTCTTTTCTCTATGGATACTCACTCATAACAGCGCCTCAAACCAAACCTCAGATCTCTAAACTCATGAACACACAGGTGCAAGAGGGCGCATGCTATCGGTTCACAAATCAAATTTGGGAGCATCCATTTAACCTATAAGTAACAAAAATATTTAAGATTTAAAACACAACGATCGAGGAAGAAGAAACCCGGTGTTGCATTCTGAGTCTGGATCTTACAGTGGAGTTGGTGGGTGGTGGGTTTCTACTTTCAGGTGTGTGTGTTGCCCGTATCATTTTTCCAGTGGTGCATGTTAGTATTTAAGGGGTGCCAGGAGTCCAGAGGCCTCCCCAACTGTTGAGTTCATACTCATATAATTACTACCAACACTGTGTGTGTGAATGTGGGTTTCGGTGAGCTAGACTACAGATTTTATCCAGGCCCACAGCGAGAACCCACTCTGTCTTATATTATAATAATATTGGGCCCCGACTGTTACAGATCAGAGAAATATTCTTCATAGAGTGGACCCCCTCCACCTCATACCAGAGAAATACTATATATTTCATGGAATGGATCCAACCATCTTAAGTAAGAGAATGCCCCATTGATATATTGATTATTTAGTTAATATCATACATATACTTGCTCTTAAGCTAACAAATCCTGCTATTTCTGAAACAATGGTGGACAAATTGCATCTGTGCCTGTGTTCTTGCTTATGTGTGTGTGTGTGTGTGTGTGTGTGTGTGTGTGTTGTATACGGTTACAAAAAGGGGATGATGTGTGGGCTGTGAGCAGTAATGGAGGATCCAGTTTCTCTAATGTGATGAACATGATATTCCTTATACACCATAAAGACATACAGACACACACACACAAACAGCATTCCTCCACCATCCTCCCTTCATACCTCCTGTTCTCGTCAGTTGTAGTTGAGGTTGTGAGATGAGCTGCGAGGCATCGCAGTGACGCCCCGACATCTACCGTAATCCTCCAACCGATTTGAGACTTTTCACTTGGAGTTGGGTTAAATGTACACTAATATGATCTATTAGTAGAACTGAAATGATTTGTCAATTGTCAGAAATTTAATCTACAACTATTTTGATGAATTATTAATTTTTTCGGTCATTTTTCAGGCAAAACATTCTCTGGTTCGACCTTCTAAAAAGGATTTGCAGCTTTTCTCTCTGATATATCAATGTAAATGAAAATCTTAAAAGCAAAACATCTTGTGAGGGTCTGGGAACTTTTGAAAGGCATTTTCACTATTTTCCTATTGAGATTAATTGAGAAAATAGTTTTCAGATTAATCGATAATGAAAATAATTCTTGGTTGCTTGTTCTTGTTAGAAATGAGGCAAACGATACCAAAATGTCACTCACCTCAGGAAATGACGACTTACATAGGCTCAACCACAAACTGACCGAAGAGCAGGAACAGCGTATTTTGCAGAGGCTTGCTGTACCTTCTGTTTTAAAGTGAAGTGGACAATGTTTTATTTTCCATCCCATCAATACTAAACCAGGCTGTGTGAATCCAAGGAAGAGCATCCATTGACATGTATGGCTTTCCCCACTGACCATCTTCAGTAATGTTTAAAGAGGGATGTGACATATGACATACTGTAAAACCACAATACAAGCTTTGGGATGTTTGAAAAAAATGTGATTCTCAAATTCTGCAAGACCTTGAACATTTGGAGCAATTACTAAATATATGTATCAAGTGAGGAATAAATCAGGACTGAATTGAGTAAATTCCCAGACTTGGATTATAAGATAGTCATAACAAAAGATAAAACATTTGCCGACACAGCGTTAAGAATTCTGAACAGCAGGAACAGAAAAGCAGAGAATGATAAGTAGACTGGTGAGCAACAGGAGAACAATTCAGTGATGGAGTGGGAGAGAAAAAGAGATACAGGAGCAAGAAAACAGAAAGCCACAGCAGATATGTGAGTTTCTACAACATAATACCACCTACTCAGTTAAATATAGGATATTTAATGTGCAAACAAAGCAGCTGAAGTGTGTTGTGGGCTACAAAATAAATCATAAATAAAGACTGAGCAAAGAAGAAGACATATAGCTATACATTCCTTCTGAATTACATTACCTGCAGGTAATATACTCATACTCTACAAATGTTAAATCTATAAAATCTCATCAAAACTGTCAAGTTTTATAGTAAAAAATATTTTTTTTCATTTAGATTTGTTAGAGGATAGTGCTATCAGTTCAATTGAAATATCTAGATATTATTATCCCGACACCAACCACACAAAAACACACACATACACAAACACACTCTGCCCGGTGAGGGTAATGGTGAGTGACGTTTAAGAGGGCCCCATTAGAACACCATAATTTTGGCACCTTACTGAGATGTGATAACAAAAACCACGGAGAGAAACACACACACACACAGAGGAGAACTGGATGGAAGGATGGAAAAGCAAGAGAAAGCCTTTGGTCTGATTCAGTAAAAAAAAAAACAATAAATTAAAAAAAATAATAAAAAGTAATAATTTAAAAGCAGTGTAGCTGTGTAGATTTAGAGAGGAAAAGGTGTGCAAGTGTACAAGAGATAGAGAAGAAAACAAAAACTAAATAAGGAGACAGGAAGGGAAAGGAAGAGAGTTTAATTAAAAAGAGAAAATGGGGGGTTTAGGGTGATAATTAGTACTCTAGTGCTAATTAGGAACTAGTACTCTTATTTCAAGAGGCTTTTTAAAACCTCTGACGCCTTACTCCTCTTTGATAAACAACTGTACAATAGTCTATGCTGAACACGCAGACACATAAACCACAAAGGGTCGTATAGTTGAAGTAGGAAAGACGAGCAAAATCAAAGTTTCATACAAGCGGCATCAATCTATCTTCACACATGTGTGCATAGAGACACATCCACCCACACACATACACTGAGGCCATTAAAGGCACATCAACATGAGGGAAGCAATGCTTAGAGCCACTAGTGTCAGAACTTATGTAGACTAAACACAGTTGAGTGACTACAGCTGTAGGAGAGAGGGCCCTCCCTCTCTCCCTCTGTCTGTGTGTGTGTGCGTGTGTGTGTGTGTGTGTGTGTGTGTGTGTGTGTGTGTGTCTCTCTCTCTCTCGCACACACACACAAAGACAGGACACACAAGTCTTGGGCAGATGTTCAATGTGCTTTTGATATCAGCATCAGCAGCGCTAACAATCATTTCTCACACAAGGACACACACTCATACAGACGTGCACACATACAAAAGCCAATGCCTCCTCTCTTGTATCCTATGACTGTGTAAATCAAATCATAGCCCTCCACCACTATAACCAGCCCCATATGAGACAGTGTCAAAATCAACTCCATCTTACCCTGAACATGCTTTGGCCAGTGGGGTAGGCTGCTGTCCAAGTGTGTATATGCGAGTATGTGTGTTTGTATATTTGTGTGTACCGTACCTCTGTGCAACATGGTAGGACTCGGGGTGTATACAGGTCTGGTCCAGGGGGTTAAATGAGGTTGGTATGTTGACACAAGCCTTTCCTTTGCCCTTCTTGGCCGCTGGTTTCTCTGACACTGCTGGTGCAAGGTGAGGTGTGGATTTGTCACTGTTTTGACAAGAAAAAAAGGGTATGAAATACGAGTCTTAGAAAGGCTTTATATCATTACACAAATTCGCACTGAAGAGTCAATTCACCAGAAATGACAAATATTTTCTTCTACATCTTCCTTACTTATATAGCCATGCAGACTGCTTTTTGGTTTTATTTTGTCTGCCTCTGAGATTCCTGTTTCCAGCCGCTTACAGTGGAGGTTACTTCATTTTGTTTGTTCCGATCGCAGAATTGAAAACTTACATTAAAAAAAAAAATTAACAGCAACAGTATCTTTATAGAAGCAGTGATGCTGTTACTCTGGACAATCCCAGTGCACTCAACTTTTAAGTTAAGATATATATTTTAAGTGTATACTTTCTACTGAAATGGTCCCTTGAAAACTGTTCATAACGAGATCTGTGGATTATCCAGACCAACTGAGACTCTGTTTCTGGGAAGAGATGTTGTTGAGGTTTATAGATGTAAATTTAAATGCTTTGAGCACCACAGCCTCTATTTTATTAAGATTGAGGGAGAAGTCAACTGTATGTGTCTATGTATCTGTACATACAGTATAGTATGTGTACGTACCTGTGTAGGGTTTGCGGGTTGATTCTAATGAAGCCGGCACACTGCTGGTAGGTCTTGGGCCCCATGCCTTTGACCAGTTTGAGTTGCTCCCTGTTGATGAAGGGACCATTCTGCTCTCTCCACTCGGCAATATTCCTCGCCCTGCCCACATTTAGGCCCGCTACATGCCTAGGAGATAAAACAAAAAGGGAAAGAAAAAACGTCTTAAATTGGCTTTTTCATCAGACTGATTTCTGCACGTTGTTTAGGTCGGTGTGTTTAATTCTGAGGTCCCTTTTGTATATTTGATGCTAATGTTAGGAACGGTACAGTGAAACATTTAATTGTGGGAAAACCAACTTCAAAATGAGATATCTACTGTATCCCTAATAACGCACAACTCTTGTAGCAGTTGCTTTACACACTATCCACACCAGATTTCTGTAATATACAAATAAACAGAGCAGATTGTGCAGACCGTGACCTGGCATTTAAACAAGCAGGAGCGACGCTTACAAGAGAGACACATAAGCCAATATTTAGTGAAGAGAGGTGATTTGAAACTCAGGTCTGCTCTGTTAATGTCCACAGTGACTCACTCACTATAAAACACACTGCTATGTCAACACTCCACATAATACTTCAGTCATCAGCACGTCTGTGTGTGTGTTTTTGTGTGTATATAAGTGTGTGTAGCATGACTTCTGGCAGAAATGGAAAAAGCTCACTTGCAGAGCAGACAGGTAAACAGATGACCTGATGCCTGCCCTGCATCTAATGCCAGCTCATTTCATACTGTTTGTGTCCACTGTGAGTGTGTGTATCAAATTTGTGCACATCCTGTACTTGTGAGTTGTGCGTATGTACTGTATATGTCAGAGTAAACGTGTACACGATATTCTACCTAAGATATTTTGTGACTATATGTACCTAAGCGTTTCCTATGTGAGAGAATGTGTGTGTGTCTACTTTGCTTAATCCCCTCTGTTGATTCCAGTCGGCCCAGTAAGTGAGGCCAAGGTGTGAAGCATTAGTCTCAACAGAAAGCTGGCAAGCCGTCTGTGTGTTTGTGTGTGTGTGTGTGTGTGTGTGTATATGCATCGAGCATGTGCCTGTGCGTGAGTGTGAATGAAGCTTTGCCATGTTGTGACTGCTAAAGGAAAGTATGTCAGAGGTCTGGGCCCTGCTTCATCTATGTGAATGTGTGTGTGTGTGTGTGTGTGTGTGTGTGTAGGAAAAAGTGCTTGTGAGCCCACATACAATTGTTTGTGAGCATATGCAGACATGTGTGTGTGTATGTGTCATCTACCTCATCAGCGTCTCGGAGCAGATGTTAATGTCCACCCCCACAAAGCTCACACACTCTTGCACTACGCTGTCCAGCGCCGCCTTCAGAGCTCCGGCTGACACATCGTGCTAGAAACACACAAAAAAGATCACGTTAGGCCAAATACTGGATTAGTAGCAAAAAAACAACAAAAAATACTGCACTCTATGTTGCACAGGGTAAATAGTTAACCCTATTCCAAACCACACACACACACAGAGTATATAGGCACATTTACTGAAGGAATTTCAGTGGTTCAGGATTTTTATAATCTTTTAGAGACAGAATTACTGCTGTTATGTGCAGTAATCTTTTCCAAACATGTCTACTTGGTGTGTTTAAGTGAAGGCTTTCCATTTTTGCTATGTACTATTATTTGGTGCCATGTAGGCATGATTTCCCCAAGGGGATTATTAAAATGGCATCCTAAAAGGGATAAACAGCATCATAAAGTTCTGGCGATGAAATACTAACACACTGAGAGAAGTTTGATTGACAAGTAGTGCAGCAAGAAGAGGCAGAAAGAATCAGACAGGGAAAGAGAAAGAGAGCTGATTGACAGATAGAGGGAGCACAGAGCGGTAAAGAGCGAGAATGTTTAGTTTGGCTTGTCAACAGTCTCTCTCTCCTTCTAACACAGTGTTCTCGTTAGTGTGGCTTGCTATAGATAAAGATCCCCCAAATGAACTCTCAGACGTCTTAACCACCAGCCAATCAACCATTAATCAGGGCATATTTTCCAAAAGGATTGGAATCTTTGTCCTAATAAGGAGCAGGGAGGAGAGCCAACAATGCAAGGAGGAAGAGAGGAGAGTAGAGGAGAGTAGAGGAGAGTAGAGGAGAGTAGAGGAGAGGAGAGGAGAGGAGGAGGATAATGTAACAAAGTAACATGTCAAAAAACAATTTGCAAACAGTAAAAAATGACCAAAAATAAACTTGTGTAAAACAAAACACAAAAATAACATATGAGAAATTCTATCAGGTCTAGCAGTCGTCTCCTGACAGTCGGAAGGCCTGGACAGGGCCAAATAACCGAGGAGCTGGACATTGATACCTCAGCAACTGCTGGAGGATTAGCTGACACTCTAAACTAGACTACTGTTGGACTATGTTTGTGTATATGTGTGTGTGTGTGTGTGTGTGCTGTGTGTGAACGTGACCGAGACTAGCATGGGTTGTCCCGTAACATGATCAATCTCTGAACAAACACTGGCTTGTAAACAGATAACAACACCGCCAGCTAGCAAATGCACCCCCTCTCTGTCAGCAGTAACAAGACAGCAGGACAGATGAGTACAGAGAGGGAGAGTGAGACAGACAGAAGTATGTGGGAGTGCGAGAACGGACGAGAAGAAGTTTTGCTTGGCCCTTTACTAGATACATTTACTGGTTTAAACCAGCTTTCACCCACAGTAAGTCACTGCAAAGGTTCAGTGCTAACCTATACTCATAAATACTACCTATTTCATTAAAACAGAAACCAAGGATTGCTTACTCTTTCCCTCTCACTGAGCTGCAGTTATACTTTAATACTTTTATTTTCAGATTATGTATTGGTACTCTTAATTAAGTAAATAATCTGAATACTCTGCATTGCTCGTTTTCTTTTTGCAATAAGACCTCAGTGATTAATTACTGTATTTAATCAACCTTAATTCATGTATTTAATGAGGTAATAATTCATTTTTGTTTGTCCTGCTGGTGTGACCATACATTAAAAGGTTTGAATGGATTACTGTGAAAAATATAACCTACAATAAGTAATAATTCAGCAGAGCAGAGAGCTAGATAGAGACAGCACTCCTTGCGACTCCCCACGTGACCTGAGCTCAGATTCTTAGTGAGAACCTTGAGAGGCACTACAGCCAGAGGCATTTTGAGGACAATAAAAACAACTTTCCAAACCATAGAACTAGGACTGAAAGATTTATGATTTCCGGTGAGTGGCTGTACAAGGAGGAGAGAGACAGAGATAGTCAGGCAGAGTCAGGCAGGTCAGAGAGGAGAGAGAGAGGAAATCACCTGTAATGTCACACCGGAGAAGAATGTTTTCACACGAGAAAAGGTAGAGGTGTGCAAGGCTGTGTGAGTTTTAACCTGCAGTTAAACTCCAATGAATGTGTTCTCACATTCTTATTGAAACGTTATAGAGGTGGGAGCAGCACGAGAGGATCTGAGGTGTTGTAACTGGTAGCGGAAGTGTACGCGCACCGCACTACGGAAATGTGCTCCGTCAGGGATGGGAAAAAGTCGACCGAAACTGTAACTTAACTTTAATAGGTATTCATTTCATTCCAGTTTTCAAAAAAAAGGAATGGGGGGAGGGGGGGAAACATAAAAACATGGTCACACGTGTAACAACCAGGCCGACTGAAACAGTTACAGGTCACACTTCTTATTGATCTGGAAACACGGCTGGTTTATGAAGATTTTTTTAAGCAAACCTACACAAATATTTTATTCTAAATGACTGGCGTTTTTAATGTTGGCACTTGAGTTAGCTGGTTAAAATTTCCTATCCCTGTGCTCAACTGTGTATGTATTCATGTCTGAGTGTACAATACTTGAATTTTAAAGTTATTCTTTTTCTGTGAAGCTCATTGTATTTTCCTTGAAATGCGCTCTACTGTATAAATAAAGTTTTGCTTGCAAGCTAATGATTCTATAATGATTCCCTAAAAGACAAGGAGTTCAGGATTTCCCTCTGTGGCATACAGTACCACCAGTCATTTGGCAAAAACTAAACATTCAGTAATGCATTCATGAATTGAGAATAAATCTAAAGCCTAACACTGAAAACTTCATGTTTTAAATATCATGTAGTATCAAAGGAAGAGGAAAAAAAAACTTCACAGGTTGGCAGAGCTGATCTCAAGCAAGCTGGGCAATAACTCAGATTTCCTCATCCTTCATTCATCACATTGGAAACCTCAGCTATGCATCATAAAATCACATTGGCATGGTGAAAAATCAGGCTTATTATATTGCACTTCAAGGAGAAATATCTTACTTTAAAATTTACCCTCCGTCAACCACAACCTGAGGCCAAGGTTAGATTTCAAAACCAGACGTGAAAAGCTACGTTTATTGATTGTTGTATATAAATAAATGGTATTGACTGGTCAAAAAAAAGGTCCAGTGGTATTCATTCCCTAACTTCACCTTGTGTGGCCAAAACCCTGTGATATGGCTTATTAATAATAGCAATCTGTACTAAGTAGTCACTGACTTACTCCTACAACTCTCTCTCTGATACATGTCATGGCACATAACCAGGATTTCCTGTAATGCATGCAAATATATAATAAACACAAGCATGGACAAGCAGTGCAAATACAACCAAGAACAACAAGAATGAAAAAGAACAAAATCATGTTTTTACTTTCAAAAGTTTGAACAGGAAAAAAAAACTCAGATGAACAGAAATGTTCAATTAAGAAGAAAAACAGAACAATCAGGCAAAGCAACAGATGTAGGTTTTAAGAACTGTGTCTCTGGCACCGACAGCAGTGATTGAATGTGCCAGAGTTGGAGTGGAAGAGAGTTAGTTACAGAAAACAGGCAAGTTCTGCTCTATTAAACACACATACACACAATTCAGTACGCATGTGTCTGTCATGACTTCCAGACTGCAGAGGCCCTCTACTCAGTTTACAGTGGCTCTAACTGCACCAATGGAGCATGTCGTCCTGCATCTTTCTATCTTCTCTCAGTCCATCTATCCCTGTTTTCTCCCTCTTTCCTTCCTTCATTCACCTACAAGTACTTATGTATTTGGCTGATGGGTATTATAATAATAATAACAAACTATTTTTTAGATTTTATGACTGTTGCATACAGTCCACTCCAACCTAGATTCTCCACACCTATAATCTTAAATAACATCTTCCTCTCCTTCATCTTTACATTTCTTCATATCTTCTTCCTCATTTCTGCTCTTTCCATGTCTCTGGATTACTCTGACTACATTTGGATTCAATAAAAGGTATTGAAACACAAGAGAGATAGAGAGCAAGGGAATAGTAACAGAGAGACAAATAGAAAGACAGAAAATGTCAGTTTTCCCAAGACAAGATCACAGTGCCACAACACCAGGAGAATTTAGACTTTTTTTCAGGGAATGTATCCCGATTTACTTACAGAGATATATACACACCTTGCCCCCTTTAAGCAGACCTTAATACCAACTCTAATGCCATCCACCCGACAGATAGGCTGTCGCCCGTTTTCAAAACCACTCCCTCATTCCTTGGCCCCAACGCCCAGATCCCCAAACCTCAAAAATCACCCACCACCAATGGACTGGGACCCTATGTGTGAAGGTCATGTTTGGATTGGCCGGAAACCAGCTGAAGCCAGCCAACCAATACATAAGAACAAAGTGCTTCTGTCTACACCTCGAGTACTTAAACGCTGCTGAGTTACCACATGTCAATCAGAGAGAGATAGAGAAAAAGAGAGTGGTGAGAAACGCAGCGCAGGAGAGAAGGCCAGAAAACCAAAACAAGCTTCTTCTTTTTTTTTTGTGAGTTATTTCACTGAGAAACTGAAAAACATTAACGTCCTTTTCTCTGATACAGAAACACACACAGACAGAGAGGTTTCCTCTGTAATATGAGATATACAAAATATAAAGCCACAAATTATAAATATAGAGAACCAGAAAGCCAGAGAGCAAAAAGCGAGGCAAAGCAACTGCTTAGAGTCGAGGTGTTGACTGATGATGATGGTGGAGGCCTTCAGACTGACACCAGACTAAAATACCATTAATGAATGATGCCACTAAGAGTTTGGCAAGTGGAACCACAGTGGAGCCAGAGTGGCTACAAATACTAACAGCCTGAGAGCCATAAATGATGGAAGGCTAACTGTAAGATCTGTACTGTATTGCAGAATCCAATGACATTTGGCCTCTTTTCTTTGTATTCAGCCTGAGACATGAGAAATTTACTCTCCTGTTTTGCAAATTAGGCTTATTTTCATGTTTCTATTCCTTTCATGTGGGGGGCCACCAGCCAGTGAGGGTCCTCACCCATGATATGACAAGTAATCGTGTTAATGTACTGAGGTGAATGCACTATCAATACACATTTTAATGCACATTTTTTGTTCATACTACATACCATTTTTTGCCGAGCATTTAACACATTCCAGGAATACACAGTAACTCATGTGTCATTGACCTAAAAAAAGACTTGTTTGCAATTCAACATTAAATCAAATTGCAAGCAGCACATTCAAGTTTCCTATGTTACTTAGTTATCTACAATTTGAATACTGTTTGGTTTCACTAGAGATGCTAACAATGCTACAAGTTTTTCTTTTAAAGGGACTAGAGCTGCAACAATTAGTTGCCGACTTTTAAAATAATCGCCAACTATTTTGATTGATCAATAATTGTTTGGAATCATTCTTTAAGAAAAAAAATGTACAAATCCAATGGTTTCAGCTTCTCAAATGTAAATATTTTCTGGTTTCTATGACAATAAATTGAATACCTTTGAGTTGTGGACTGTTGGCCAGGACAGAAAAAGACATTTGAGGACGTCATTTTGGGCTTTGGGAGACAGTGATAAAAATTTTCTGGCATTTTATAGACCAAACAACTAATTGATTAATTGAGAAAATAATTGACAGATTAATCAGTTATAAAAATAATTGTTAGATGCAGCCCTATAAGGGACCACAGAACTATTCCACAACACACGACTGGTGAATAAATATATTACAATACAGAATATCATTATAAGTGACAAGTGAGGCTACAGAGGAGATTGTTGAAAGGTGGATACAGATGAGGGGGGACATCTGAACCCCTTTAACTTACTTAAACCTTTAGGTGAAAGGAGAGACTGGAAGCTGCGATTATCCTCAGAGACTACGATTGTGTCTGCTTGAAAATGTTTGTAACTCCTCAATAAATAAATAGAAGCTGGTATTTGGGGAGTACTCTCTCCAAATGTGTGTTTCCTTGTGCGAGTGTGTGACAATAATGTGGAAATGCTACTTCACATGTTTAACTCTCAGATAATCTACTGATAACAGCCTGAGGTTATCTGAAGGTCATGTTCTCATTGAGTGACAGCTTCTATAAGGCCTCTGAGAACTCACTCATGAACAAGCTTTATACTATTCTAGGCATGTAGGCTTGGCTTATTGTCTGTGTGTGTGTGTGTGTGTGTGTGTGTGTGTGTGTGTGTGTGTGTGTGTGTGTGTGTGTGTGTGTGTGTGTGTATGTGTGTGTGTGTGCGCATATGCGAATATGTGCATAGTTAAATGGTTAAAAAGCTGGTCATAAATCAGCAGCTGAAAGTGATATGACAGCAAGGAGATGGTTTTATGTTTTTCCAACACCTTTCATGAATGGCTATTTCTCAACTTCCTGCAAAACAATCACACACAGACACACACAGACACACACACACACACACACAGACACACACACACACACACATACACATACACACACACACATACACACATACACACATACACATTACCTGAGGGACTGCAAAACTGAGCATGAGAAAATGGGAACAGAACAGCAGGAAGTCAACAACACACTGACTTGAGACAATGAAGTTTCAGTTTAGACTATTAAAGCAAAGTGTATTACCAAATATTCGGTTACATAACAGGAAGAGGATGCGGTAATTTATGCTTTTTTTATTCTTTTTTTTGTGGCCCAGAAGTTAGGGAATAACTTCCACATAGAGTAAACTCGGATCAACTGATTCTATCAACATTCAAACATCCAAAAATGCACCTTTACTTCCTTTTCATAGTGCTTCTCAGTTTCAAATTGTTTAATTCTTGTTTTACCAACCTGCTTATAATGTGACTGATCTTATTTAAACTTTACATTTGTTTTCTGATGTGTATGTGTTTTGTCCTTCAATCATCATTTTCCCTTCATTTAAAGCATGCTACAAACTAGGTATTACAAGGCACCTATAAAAACATATGTTTACTTACTTACAAACTTTACCACAAACCACAGACATCCTCACTTACTGTAAACTGTGAAGGACTAGAATACGTAGCCTGACATGACAACAGCCAGTAAATGTTTTATAAATTGTTGAATAAGTGGAGAATTGGCATGAGCCTTTGTAAATCCATTAAATGAGCTAAGATGCAAGCTTGGCTCATCTCGCAACCTCACTCAACACACAAACACACAGACATACATGCACATCAACAGACCGAAGGGAAATAATTAAAATAGTAGCACATTTTTTACTTCCACATTACCAACATTATTGTTTTTGACCGAGTGCTGCATTCCCTATTTTTTTCATCATTAATAGTGATTTGGGGTGAAGTCTGGCGAGTTGCTCCGTTCTGCTCTTCCAGAACGTATATTGAGCTTTGTGCACCCAAGATGTCACAGACACCAAGTAATGCATGATATTGGATTTTTTGCCAATATGCTGATATTTTCCAACTCATTTTGGCTGATTGCCAATTGCCAATACCATTGCCGAAACCGATATATGCACATATTTTTTTCCACCTGGCTGAGGAGGCTATTATACATACCATCATAAATTGTACTTAGTATGTTTAAGAAAGACAATATATGCAATATAAACACAGCCAGGTGGAGGAGAAGAAGGCAAGAAATCGGCCTGTCATATCAGCAGAGATGTTAATTTCGGGCGGATGGCGATATTTCACTTTAAAGCCTTTATCAGCGGATACAAATGACGTGCCAATATTACCGTGCAACCCTACATTTTTCTTTACCAACAAACAAGGTAATGATATCCTTGAACTCTATTCAGCATGGATTTATCACAAACCACTGAGGCACAGGCCTCCTATCAAGATTTGGACTCCTGGAAAAGGACAAGAAATTGGAACTATACGCCATAACACTTTCCGACTACTGGAGAGGGGAAATGATCCCCAGAGAAGAATCACAAAGTTTCCTTCCGTTGGCAAAGACAATACAGATTTTAAAAACAAATGGGAGACTATCCTTAACAAATGTTCCCTGGATTTGATGTAGCTTTTTATCAAGGAAGCCAAAAAACAAAGGGTGGAGCTACCTAATCACATTGAGGAGGTAAAACAAAAGCTCGCACATATGGCACCCTAGCACAGTGAACAAACTGAGTCAGCGGAGAGGAAACACTGACAAACTTTCCAAAGCCCTGGTAACAACTAAAAATGAAAAGTTCAAACGAGACAAGCAGGACTTCAAACGAGACAAGCAGGACTTCAAGGAGATGGACGAATAGATGTGCGTGACGCACATCCCTCAGCATTGTCCATCATCATAGAAACAAGCTCGCTCTGTATCGTTTAGTCTGTCTAACAATGCCACTGCTAGTGAAGAGGAGGAGGAGGCACTACCATCCACCTCCGCTTTGCCTTTTTTAGACAATGTAACGGACACCCTTTCAAAGACAACATCAAGTGGTACGGGAGATATATTGATGATCTTTTTTTCATCTTTTCAGGGTCTGAACAATAGCTCATTGACTTTCATCAGTACCTTAATACCACTAATCCCAACATTAAACTCAGTTTAGAATACCGTAATACAGAAATAAACTTTCTGGACCTGAGAATCACTGTCGATCGACATGGACATTTGTAAACCTCGATTTACAGGAAAAACACTGACAGGAACACCATTTTAAGGGCAAATAGCTTCCATGTACCACAGATTTGAACATAGGGTTACACCAAAAAAGGTTTCTCAATCTAGCTTTGACTAGAGCCAAATCCTCAGATAGGAAGCAACTTCTTAATAAGAGACTCCATGAACAACAACCCCCCAGAATCTATTTCACCACACAGTACAGCAACATGGCCTATGATATCAGACACATCACCACTAAAAACTTTCGCTCAGTGACCCCACCCTTTGCTCAGTGTTTCCCGAGCCTCCAGCCTTCTCTTTCAGAAGGGCACCCACCCACCCGGTCCCATAACCCTCTGGCACATTCAAATGTGACTCACATTCAAATGTGGCTGTTGCAATCACTGCAACAACATCAACTGGAACAACACATTGCTGGATGTTTTTAGTCAAAAGACATTTCAACGCCAAAGCTTTGCCAATTGCAACACAACATAGGTTGTTTATAGACTTGAATCTAAGTGTGGCTGTTTCTATTTCGGCCATACACAGCGCAAGCTGCGGGAGAGACTGGCTAAACACAAATATGCTATTAGGACCCGCAGCCCCAATTACCCCATGGCACAGCACGACAAGGCTGTGGGCCACACTAACCCAGACACTTTGAAAGCCATGACCATTGAGGTCATTCCAAAAAATGCAAGGGATGGCGACAGACTCAAATGTCTCAAACAGGAGACTTTTTGGACTGATACCCTCGGGGCCACCTCCTTTCCAGGCCTAAATGAAGAAATTGACTTCTACCCCTTCCTATAACTTTTTTGTCAGGGGACAAAGCATCTATGTGGATTTTTCTACACTGTGTTTCATGAGGAATACTGAGTTGTTATACTATACTGTGATGTTTATACTGTACTGTTTTGAACTGCGTGATTGCGTATGAGTTTGTATATTATCATTATTCCTTCCTCTTAGTACTGAATATCACTGTTGTCGTAATTATGAACTTTGACCACTTGCAACAAATACTATTGAGGGTGATCCATTATGAGTATTTTCACATTGTAGGGCACCATAAGAATGCCGTTTACCTACACTAATGTATATCACTGTCAGATTGTCCTTAACTTATACTCTATTGATTTGTGATTGAATATTGACTTTTCTGCCCTTATACCTGTGCGATTTTTATAGTATATGTTTGCACATGTTTCCTTGTTCTTACAGTTGTGTCTTGTATGTGGTCTCTTCAAGGGGCAGAATTAACATACCATGTGACCTAGTCACATGACCACTTGAAGAGTTTTAAATTGGACACCTGTCCTCATTGCATCTTACACCCTGATGAAGATTCTCCAAGTCAAAACGTGTTGGTTTATCCATGATTTAATAAAGGATTTTTAACTTATAATCAGACTGCCTCAGATTCTTTTTTGACTGCCAACCAGCACCATGAACTTCCATCAAAAGTAAGCTGGACAGTCATTGTTTATTCTTGAAGAGCACCTGATGTTTCAATTCAACATTACCAACAGTATTGTTGGAGTGCAGCACTCCCTATTTTTTCATCAGTAGAAGATCATTTTTGGCAGCTTCTGCCACTGATCAAGTCTTCAAGAGCGAGTTTTTTTCCCACGCCTGAAAACGTCAAAGCAGGAACTATCCATCACTATCAACCCTCAATTTCTTCCTCTCCTTCCTTCTTTCTGCTCTGTCTGCTCCTGTCTCCCCTGTAGGCACTACCATTCATGAGTGAAAGATAGCATGCTCAAGTGCACACATACACATCTGTACAGCCGTGCCTGTGCATACACACAATGCACTACAGGCATAGTGGCCTTGGTGTGAAAAGTGACATCACTTGTGCTAGTAGAGTGAAAAGCTGCAATTGAGTTGCAGCTAAGAAAAAACTACCACAACTGAATTTTTAAATTCATGCAAAAGTGCCTGAAGTTCTTCTACTGACCTCACTGGCTGTAAAGAAACTTTTCCAATGGGAAATAGTCTCAGACTTTTGGACCACTTCTTCTAATGGCAGGTTTGCCTGCACTGACGGGTCTATCAAACTTCAATATGTCATAGAGTCTGATAGTAGATATAAACATATTGGTATCGACATGTGTGTCAGCTGATAATTAAAACATAGAAATGCCAAAGTTATATTCTTTCAGCAAATATACTGCTGACAGATTTTTGTCAAACCCTCTAATATTGATATCAGTATGAGCCTAAAACAGCCAGTATCAGTCAGACTCTAATTAGCCACGATGGTTGCAGCTTCTTTTTCCTACCCAGCCCTGTCCAGACTATAATTTCCTGATCACATTTGAATTCTCTAGTTCAAACTATTGACATCATGACAGCAAACAGAAAGCTTAAAGTCTGATGCCATGTTCTACAATGCATACAGTGTACGGAAACAATACATGGTCTACAACTTGGAAAAACATCAGTAAATATGGCAGGAAAGGAGGGCGGAGGAAGAGGAGTCATTGACAACAGAGGACAACAGTGGGAAAAATCTCGCAAATACGATGGAATGAGAGAAGGAGAGTGGTTAAAGAGGTGAGGGGAAGAGTGACAGTTTCTTTAATATCCGGCTGGCAGGCAATGTTTTCTTACACAGCAGTGTGCGTCTGTGTGTGTATTTTCCAGTAGCAGTTAGTTTCTCAGCCCTGGGGATTACCCAGCTGTCAACAGACCATAGCATCTAAAGCTGACTGACAGGAGAAGGAACTGTCCAAAGGCCACACCCACTGACTGTCTAATTATTAAGGAAACAAGACTCCTGAAATGTTTGTCTATGTAAATGTTCTGAACTATAAATATTAATATATTATCCCAAACCTATAACCTTATCAGTACCCTTTTATATGTATTACACTACACTGTTGCTAACCACTTATATTAAGAAAAAAATACTAATAAAATGGGCTCTCCGCTGAAATAGCTGTGTATCTGGCAAACTCAGTATCCAGCAAAACCTGCCTGCCAGTGGTGCTGTAGTGAAAACAGTGTTCCCACACCAATAGTTACGTCCAATCTGATTTTAATGGGCCTCACTTTTTTAGCCCTCAGCTCATTTCCTCCTTTCTCTCAGAGCTGTCACTCACTGGGTCAGCAGAGGGAGAGAGAAAAAGAGAGCACGCTGTGCCAGCTGTCTAGAGTTACATCTGCCCTTGTGCTTTTTGGGTCTAATGGCAATAAACTTTCAGAAAGCCCAGAATGCCATGAATCACACAAGAGGACTTGCAAAAGAACACACACATATGCATGAATGCGTTTTACTCACTCACTCGTTCTCATACATTATACATACAGTACATGCGTTCACTCACACAGACACTAATACAAATGTACACATGAACATGCAAGCACATGCACACACTTACCCTTTGACTCTGAAAAGGTATTGGGAGGACAGCGTGTGTATGTGTGTTTGTGTGCATGTGTGTGTGTGTGTGTGTGTGTGTGTGTGTTTGTGTGTGTGTGTGCTCACACGCAGGTCAAAGTGATGTCCCATCTCATATCTGTCAGCAGCCAGAGTTTATTTACCCGGTTATATTATCATTTGTTGAGCTAGTCACATGATCTGAGAGCGGGAGGTGCAGAACCCCAGGCACCCCAGAGAGCCCAGTCAGGATGTGATGAGAGACACGGGCCTGTGACCTAACACACTCAGCCACACATACATACGCACAAGCAGTTGCACAATATGACCTCCTCCTTTCTTTCAAATTTCCATTTTTCCACTGACCCTTGAAATTCCCCATCTCTCCCTTTCCTTTGACTTTTGTCACCCTCTGCTGTCCTTTCTTAACCCCCCTCTGTTTTCCCCTCCCTTTCCCTTCAAGCGGTTGTCCATTAGGACTCTTTCTTTACACTGTTGGATACTTTTTCCTGTTGACACTGAGATGGATGCTGCAAATGACAAAGAAGTTTCTGAATATTTAAAAAGACATTTCAACACTGAGAAAAGTATAAATGAATCTAAACAGGTGTATTCCGCAGCTACATATATGCTGTACATGATTGGTTTAGAGGTGCTTAGTGTAAAATAGCCTCCCCTCATCCCTGGGAGGACTGACTGAACATGTAACTACAGCTAAAACAACTGGTCAATTAATAGTCTTTGAGAGGATGCCCCCTCCCAGTATTTCTTTGTGGTGCTAAGCCAAAGTCATATAGTTCCAACATTCAATTTGACCAATTTATTCTGGCCATGTCAAACAAACATGCTAACGTTTCGGCCTAGTGGCCTTCATCAGAGCAAGGCGGACAATGGAAGTCATATCATTTGTGAATTGGTCAATTACTTTCTTAATCAATCAACAGAAAATGAATTGATGACAATTGCTCATGATAATCGATAAATCATTTAAGTTTCTTATTAAGCAAAAAGCCAAACATTCTGTTTCAAGCTTTTTGAAATATGATCATTTTCTGTTCTTTAACATTGTAAATCGAAATATTGTCCAAAAGTAGTAAAACATGCCTGGTTTCACATTCTACAATAAATCTGTAATCAAAACCACTGCGTTATCATTACAATTGGTTGCATCATATATAACTTTGACCTCATTCTACTTGCTTTCGTCACCCTCATAACTCTTTGTTTTGTTCCTATTTCCATCCTCTCATACCATTTTCTCCCATGACCTACCATATATGGAGAACAATACTGCATTAATGGATGGTGTAAATAGTAGACACACTGATCTAATGCTTGTCTTGCCTTTCTCACAAAATTACACACACACTTGCAATGAACAGAATCAACATTGAGCTAACTGTTGTTTCATCCGCACTCACACTTGAACACATATGGACAAGGAGCAGCAAGCGCACAAGCAAAAACATGTCCGAACATACGTCATGCCTGATCTCCATTAATTGAATTAGCTGTCAGCCTTAGCATCATCTGTTGACACAGGCCTCGGCCAAGTTTATCTACTTCCCTTCTTGTCTCTCTTCTCTCACCCTGGGAAAATGTTTTTTTCACATTTGTGCCGTTATATTTGTCTACGTATGCCTCAAGTCCCAGTTTTGCTTGAAACACAAAAGTCACAAATAAACTCAGCCGACCACAAAAGATCATACCGGGCACCTTAAATGTTTTAGGGACTAAAAATGGGCAAGTGCTGTTTTCATTTTTTGTTGAGAAATCGTGATTATGATGTGTCTAAATGCCTTTTATGTCCTTAATCTTATTCCTTCTCTGAATGTGTGTTGGTTCAAGTAACAGTTATCCTGCCATTGTGGTCATGACTATTGGGGACGATCCTGGTTAAGTAAATGTCAAAGATAAAAATTAAAAATGCACATGCCCCGTCTTTGCACATCACCCATCTTTTGCCGTTTTATAGTACATAAGTAACTACAGAAGACAGTGCTATAACAAGACACATGCGTGTAAAATCACAGTTTATTGTTAATGTGCTTTTACATCAACCTCCACACGCACACACACACACACACACACACGTCTACTTGGCTCTTCGGTTCAGTCTAACTCACAGCAGATGTTCCACTGCCCAGGGACAAGAAACTCTAACCAACAAGGAGCATCTGAACAGAAAAAAACAAAAACACACTTACCTGGTATGTTCCAATGCCTATGTGTTTGGGATCAATCTTCACAAGCTCAGCCAATGGATCTTGGACGCGTCTTCCAATGGACACTGTCCACACACACACACACACACACACACACACACACGCAGGAAGCAAACATGAGATTGTACGTCTCTTGAGATTTTATGGGTTGTTTTTTTCATGAACTTGCTATCTGAATCAGTTATTGAATATGCAAATCTGTATTTTTTATAATTACTGAATATGCAAATTGTCTGCTTATTACAGTGCTGGCCTGAGGGCAGGCCAAACCCAATTGTCATTCCGCCACCCCCAATAATAATAATTAAAGCTGGCTTTCAACTAGAGTCTCTGCACCTGTCATTTAGCTTTCTGATAGATGCTAGAGCCATGAACCTTTAAAGCCACTAATTTAACCAGAAGCGTGCACATTGGCACACAAATAAGCACACACACACACGCAGTGCATATCCACCAAAGCAGTGTTGCTTTTAACGATGGAGTCTGTAAGGCTTCAGCCTGCTGCCTCACATGAAGCCAAATGTCTTTTCCATGAATATCCTGGCAGGGTCCAGTGACAAGGAGAAAAATTACAAACAACCTTACTTACATACACACCATAATACATGACATCACCCCCCTCTACACACACACACACAGACTGAGGAGGAGAATAGCACAACCAACCAACAGTTCATAGTTACTTCCCTGTAAAAGACAAAGGACATGCCAGGAGCTTAGATTGTTATTTCTTTGTTATTATTATTATTTCCAAAGTAGAATGCAGTAAATGGACTGCATTCATTTAGTGCTTTTATCCGAAGCCAATGTGCCTCTTATTTACCCAATCACACGCACACACCATGGCCTAACGATTGGGAACAATTTGGGGTTCAGTGTCTTTGCCCAAGGACACACTGACTTGAGGACAGGAGGAGCTGGGGATCAAACCACCAACCCTGCGATTAGTGGATGACTCTGCCTCAAAAAGTTGTTATTGGGACAACTGTTGTCCTGAAACAGTCATACATTTGAAAAAAATAATAATAAATGCACTTTAAAAACTCACATAAATATCACATTAAATAAATAGACCTGACTATAGCAGGTCGAGCCAGTGTGCTGAGCATTTGAAGTATCTAATTTACATTTTCCAGGTGCACCGGAAGCTTGTGCTATTGCTGAATCAGTACAAAACTATCAACATTTTTGGGTAAAACTCAATTTATAAAAACCGCAGAGTTGAGTTCTGTCAAGGAATAGAGGAAATTTAGACCTCTAAAATACAGATTCCCTTCCCTCCCTGTCCTGTGATGCTGCTTGTAATCGTTTTGTACGTGTGCATTACGTGTGCATGTCTGAATTTCAGCGGTCAGCGATGTAGTGTACTGTATGAGACACGTCAGACTTAGATCTTTGAGGCAGAACGGACAGACAAAGAGAAAAAAAAGAGAGGGATGGGATATCGTTGAGGGAATATGTCTGGAATCAATGGCTCTCCTCTCCTCTCTCCACTCTGGCTGTGGTGGGAGGCTGCAGCCTGAGATAATATTTAGACAGGGATGGAGTTTCAACCCTGGCCTTGCTCAGTGCACCACCAAAACTCACCTATACTCTTTCCATCTATTCTGTCTCTGACTCTCTCTCTCTCTCTCTCTCTCGCTCTCTCTCTCTGAGAGGAGCCGACTGGTAAACTGAGTCCAGCATAACTCTCCAGCACTTATTCAAAGTTTATGAGCGCTACACTTACATGGAAGCAAGTGAGAGAGCGACGAGAGAGGAAGGTCCCCGTTTAGACACAGACGCATTGCTCAAGAGACCTGGAAGAACTCTGGTAGGCTGGGGGGACAGCTGCAATGTGGTTGTACTATTTTTGTTGCAAAGCACGAGGTGAAAAATGGCAGATCAGAATAGTTAAAATTTTGAGTAGATGCCTTATCAGTCTACTAAGGAGTGACAATGGTTGAGGAAAAATTAACTGCGCTAATGACTATATTTTCATTAAGGTCACTTGTTTAATTTCTCACTCTCCCTCAGTCCCTTCCCCTCCCCTCTATCGCTGCACTGACCTCTCTGAAAAAGGGGTTATAGAAGTAGGAGGAGGAGTAGAGGAGCACAGAACTAAGCTGAACACAAAAACAGTCCTCCGATGAATGGTTGAAATATTGTCTATTACCACTAGGTGTCCCTAGATCTCCAAACAATAGAGGAGACAGATGGAAGATGCATGTAACTCACAATTCCCTATATACTATGTTACATGGCCGCTCTTATAGACGGAGGCAGAAACACACACACCATATCCCCCAAAAGGTAAAACGGACGGACACAAACACTTTCTTGCCACATCCGAATCTGTAACCATAGTGTTTTGGCTCAGCACCCCCTCTTTTCATACCAATCCAAAGTCAAACACTGTAGATTTCTCATGGCTTTCATTAGAGGTATAAATATGGCTCTACGTGGCTCTCAGTGCTGCTGACCACAGGAAACTAGTGAGGAATAATCCAGCCTCGCTTGATTTATGGTTTTTATAGAGGAAGTCTGTTGGAAACATTTGTTCTCCACAACTCGGTGCGATTCTTTTTTATTCTGCTGTGTTTTCGATGATGTAGTATGTGAAGTAAGTGAGGGAGAGGTGGCAAGTGAGAGAAAGAGGGAGAGAGGCGAAGGAAAGCAGGAGACACAAGAGAATCTAATAGCAATGCCAGATATTCACCGATAATGTGACGATATGTTCTTGGTAAGAGGCTGGAAATAAAATCAAAACTAAAAGTCTATAATTGGGCATATTTCATACATCCTGACTGATGACTGCTTAAATGAACTAAATCGATTTAAGACTGCTCACATTATACGCTAAACAGTGATTTGTTAGTGTATGAAAAACAGAAAATTAAGTGATAAATGACAGATAATTACTCAATTGTGGCTGTTTTGATTAATTCTCAAGTGAATTTCTGAAAAATTGTTTTACAGTTAAATACCATTTTTCATTATTATGCATTCTTCTCACTAGTGTGAATTCTTTTCCCTGCGTCCCACACTTCATCTTACATGTGATAACGGGAGCCAAAATTTCTAAAACTGGAAATCATTCAAAATAACCAGATGTTAGAAGGAGGAATTCATCATTTGAGCTGAAATAATTAGTCAATAGATCAATTAGTTGACTGAATACACAATTTCTTTATCATAATAAATTCAACATATTAGGGTTTTTGATTGATGGTTGAACAAATCAAAAAATGTAATTTGAATATATCACCTTGGGCTCTGGGATATTGTTATAGGCATTTTTCACTATTTTCTGACATTTTATAGACAAAATGATTAATTGACAAAGTACGCGATGGCTTCATTAATAATTAAAATAATTGTTAGGTGCAGTCCGATAAAAACAATGTCTTCAACTACACCAGAACCTTTGCCATAGACAAGGGCCCATTGAAAGACTGGCCAAAAGTATCAGACAAAATGTTTAATTGGCCTTGGATGAAGGGCATACCTGCACTCCTCAGGTTGGGGTCCATGTCTGGCATCTCTTTGACCGCCTCAGGACTCACACTGTAGATGGATGCTCCTGCCTCACTGGTGATACTGGTGAACGAAGGGGAAAGAAAGCAAGTCAAGAAGTGAGAGAAAGAGAAACGGAGGGAGAGAGGGAGATGATGGGAGAGAGAGATATAGGAAAAGGGAATATGAGGTAGTTTGGCCAGTGGGGGAGGAAGGTGAGGAAGAGAAGGGTGCAAAGGGAGCAAATTAGAGGGTGAGGGGAGACAGAAAAAAACATAGTGAGCAGTTATTACTGCTTGAGAGACATATAATGGTAAGACCATTATGGAAAATGGCCACTGCCTTGCACTTTAAATAATTCAGGTGACAACTTCTCAAAAAGGTTCCTGATTTGACTCTGGTTTGACCATCATTACTGACATTATGGCCAAAATGGCATCATCATTACAAGTCATGCCGTACCATTAACAGCACAATTGCAATCTTTCAAATGCCCAAGACTTCTTATTCAACTGACAGCTGCTGTAAAGAACCAGAACCGAGAACCAAGCATCATGTATGAGTCATTGGCTTTATAGGTAACTATGAATACCAAATATATTCTTTCAGGAATTATTTAGTGAGTCAGACGACATTGATTTCCTGAAGATATTATTTAGAGTATGACCACCTTTAAATGTTGAAATTACTGAAACTTGAATAACAGACAGCATGACATGGGAAAGGACATTTTTCTCTGTGTGAGAACAAGCCATTGAATCAGCAAACACTGCTGTGTGATTTCAATTTGTGTGACACTACTGCCATCTAGAGGTCATTGGGTATACTGCTATTTGTGTCTGGAACATTCCTGTCATGAGTGAAATTTTCAAACAGTATGTGAGTGTATGAAAGGCCAGAATGTATGTAAAAGGACAGTCAAACCTTTCTCAGGTTTGACACTATTTCTACTAAATTTAATAAATACTAAGCGTGTAAAAAGTGCAGACTAATACAGTTACTAATACAGTTTTTAAACTAAATTGTTGACCAAAATATTTGAAATAAAACAAAAAAATGTGGCCACACAGTTGCTGAATCGATAGGTTTGCCTCCACAGTGTGTGTGTGTTTCTGCAGACACCACATGCTGTCACATATAAATCACTGCCTCTCTGAAGTCCAATATTTTATGAACCAACAGTTAATCAGTTTTACTCCAAAAAATGTATTCTCATTCTACTGATTTCAGTAGAATATTCAGGTGAAATATAGAAATTTATGTCCACATTACCACATTTTTCCGTAAATTAAATCATTAGTTGTCGCTATCGACTGTCATTCAACAGTCAAGTGAGAGATTTGTGTCTGCAAGAGTGACGCTGTCGTGGCTTTATGTCCCAATAAAAATGTATTAATTACATTGCTTAGTTTCACTCATATTTTTGTGAATTTATCTATACAGTTATTTGATTAAAAACAATATTTCTCATTAAAAGATTAAGCCCGTTGGAAATTATAATCAATATTTACTGAAACTTCTTTGAAAAGAGATCACAAATAAAGATTTATTGCAACTTAACAAAAAACTTAAGACAACTTAACAAAAAAGTAAGTAATTTTCATATTTGAAATAACCATCCAATAAGTATATAGTATTTGCATAGATTTATTTGATTCGGCTGAAATGTAAAGTTCATAAGCAAATGGTTTTTTTTTTATCATCCACGTTTTTCTACATGTAGATCTTGAAAATAAAAACGAACTAATTCTACATGGCAACAAATGATACCATTTTCCATGTTAATGTATTCGGTCTAAAGTAGGCCACTTATCATCCATCACCACACAGACAGGATGGTGGTACAACAAAGCCACTGATACCCGTGTTAATGCTAGTGACATACAACTGAAGCTGTCACGTTGTTTAGTCCTTCTGTTCTCTCGGGTGGATGGAGAGAGAGAGGGAGAATCGGAGGAAGAAAGGGGGGCTTTTTCCTCAGGGCTGACCAATATGACGAAGAGGTCAGTGCCTCCTCAATGTCCGCAATTCAGAATGAGGCCTCACACACACGCCATCCCAGGGGCCTGAGATTTAAATGAACTTGTCCTCCCCTCCCTCTTTTTCTCTCTATTTCCAACCCTCTCTATTCATCCTTTCCTCCGCCCCACAGTTCTTTTTGTCAGCTCCCAATCCATCGTGCTGACAGCTGACATATCGCCATGGTGACGCTACTAACGAGCACTGGCACATGACCTTCACAGAGGTCAAATCAGAGCTGGTCATTAACCTGACACACTCTGTCACACACACACACACACACACGTATATGCACGCACACACAAACACAGTATGAATATATTACAAACATATCCACGCCACTCAAATCATGCAGCTCTCTCTTCAAGCACAGACACACCAGGCTTTAAGTGAGGCCACTGGGAAAGAAGACCCACAAAACACACCTCTAACCTCCCTCTCCGCCCTCATTCAGAGACAGTAGGACAATGGAGGTCAAGAGAAAGAGTAGCAGCACCTCGGCTAGCTGTTCTTCTGGAAAGAGAGTCAGAATGACAGAGAAAGAAAAGGGGGAGATGAGGCAGACAAAAGCAGAAAAGGTGAAAACATATTATTAAGAAAAAAGAAAAAAAAAAACAAGAGAATAGGGAAAGGAGAGAAAGCAAAGCCACCAGCCCCTATCATGTCTAACTTAATTAAGGCTGCCGCTGGGGCAGCTGGGTAACAGCACTGTCATGGATACAGCTCTGAGCCCTAATCGCCATAGCGTCCATAGCTGTCGCCATAGTGAGGGCATCATCCTGGCAGCCAGCAGAAGGTTGTCTCCTCCCCAGCTCTCTGGCCTAAGTGGGTGGATGGTCGATGCGTGGACACACACACACACACACACACACTCACTCACACACACACACTCACTCACTCACACTCAGACACAAAGTCAACGGTCGCCTCTCGGTGTAAAGCGATGACTTAGTGGCCCTGTAGGGTTATCATTTATTTGGGCTCTCTTTTCCTCTCAATCGTATACACACAGAGAAACACGGGCCTGCCATTAGCCCTGTCCCATCCTGGGGCAAAGTCACAAACTGGCTCCCCTATCTGTTCCCCTACCGGTCGTCTTTGAGACAAACCCTTGGGCCTGACACACAAACACATCATGACTGGCCCCCTGCTGCCCCTCAAGAACCCTAACATTGCAAGAGATGGATACACACTTTGATACCTCATTACAGCCTCCTGGCACACACGGCCTTAATCTAAATTAAAAACAGCTCATCAGATCAGTCAGAAAAGAAGAGGGGCAATAATATCACCAACTAATCTGATACAGAGGACAAAAAGTTGGAGGGAGGGGAAAGGGGGGGGGGAAGAGAGGGAAAGAAAGTGAGCAGTGACCGAAATAATTTGTTGAAAAGATGTGAAAGGTTAAATGCTAAGATATACAAAGGTCTATAGTATCTTGATATGTCCAGACAACAACAATCAGTACAAGCATACTGCAAGTCACAGTGACATTTTTCTACGAGGTGCAAATACTCCTAAAAAACATGCATGTGTGATTTTATTCAAAATTGGCAGAGTGGGCTTATATTTTAATTATATATACACACTAAACTGTAAATGCACTACAAGTTCCACAAAGAACGCAGGTTTGATGTTTGGTTTGAAGACATAGCTGTATTAAAGAGCATTCAAGGCCCATGTAAACAGACAATACATGAATATAAGGCCCCAAACCTAAAGCTTGACATCTGGATCTGAAGCTCGATCAAAAGTGACTGACTTTGTAGACATGAAAAAATGTTCATTCTAGTGCAATTTGTTAAAATTCCCTAAAGATATTTTGAAGAAAAAAAAGGTAGCATATATTATTTCATTCAGATCATATTAACCCACAAAGCTGCAGGTCATGGTTTTGTGTGAAATGACATGAACTGGAAGCAAATTTTGTTTTATAGTGAATTTGTGCTGAAGTAAGTTTAAATGCATCTATATCTGAAGAAATCAAAACACTGTTGCAATGTTTCTGTTGATAGATGGATGAATTATAGTATATAAATGATGTTCCAGGTCAGCTTTTTAAAAAAATGTGCAGAAAAAAGTGTAAGAACTCTAAATGAGCAACAAATTTCATTCACTGCAGAGTAACCTGAGTAATTAAACCAAACACAACATACACCATCAGGTGGGAATGTTATCTTATTGGCATCAAGGGGCTCTGTGGGAATTGACAACTAGCCATCTACCAGATGAGGTACAAAATAATAAATGGCTTTCAAGTTAGAAATTTGAAACAGCTGAGGATTGGATACACACACACACACACACACACACACTGTTCCATACTATGATGGACACAGTCTGTGATTTTCTTTGTCCAAAACTCTGTTTGTGTTGAAGATACACAGATTGACCTCGTTTAACTGCCTCAGAATGAGCTGTGATATCAGACATTATCACTCCCAAATGTATTCATGTACAAAAACACACACACACACACACACACACACACACACACACACACACAAAAGTTGTTCTGTCCTGGCTGCTCAAACAGCTTAGGTCCATTGTTCAGTCAGCTGCAAAGCTTGACCTCAGGGAGACAAATTGAGGGATGCACCATCTCTTTCTCTCTCTCTCTCTCTCTCTCACACACACACACACACACACACACACACACACACACACACGTCGGGTCTGAAGACGATGACATTTTTCACAGAGAAAAGCGTCCAAATGGCAGGTGTCAGGGGCCGTCAGTCTCCGGCGAGGCGCTAGAAGGCAGGCAGGCACACGCACACACACATAAACTCCAACTGCCAGTGTGAGGCACGTCTGAAAAGAGCAAAGCCTCACAGACACTCATGTCAATCTGGTAGCAGGAAAGGCATGCACTTGTGTCACGCACTAACGCATATACACACACACACACACACACACACACACACCCCAAAACACAAATACACACGGCATGTCACCCAGACTCATCACACGTTTGTCACACACAGAACCATCGCAAAGAACAGTGGAGCCCTAGGGGAGGATGGCATGGAGGGCGGGTGGAAGGAGCAGAAAAAGAAGGGACAGAGGCTGACCACCAGTGAGGCATGGTGGGAAGGGAGAGGGTGACATGGATGAGGCTGGCAGATATTCACCATCCACCACCTTCGAATGCAAAAGTTCTTTAGCCAGACACCTCTTCCCTACTCACGCAAGCTAGACACACACAAACATACACCAGGAACCATTGCTTTGCTGTGGTGCTATTTGCTGAAAAACAAAAGGCACCCCTAAAAAATGGTTATGCTATTTACATTTACATTTATACTCTGCAATAGCTTCTGCAGAGAAGGAAGGAAAGAGGAAGAAAGAGCCAACAAGAAAACAGAAAAAGTAGTAAAGGAAAGTACAGAGATGACACAGTTGTCGCAGCCATTTCTTGCCCTCTAGAGTGAACCTTCTCAGTTCAGTGAGTAAAAGTTGAGAAAGAGAAGCAGGTGATGACTACAGACGGGCAGAGGAAAAGTTGACCACATGCCAAGCCCTTCAATTTCACATCTTCCTGGGAGCACCAGTTCAAAGCAGAAGTACTGTACATCACACCACTCTCTACCTCATCTCACTACTTCTACAAGTTAGTCACCCAGTCTTTTATTTAAATCAAATTCTATTTAATTACTATACTGTGCAAACACATCTTGAGGAATGCCCACTGTCTCATCCATTGCTCTCATTCTCACCATCTCACCTTCCATTTTTGGTGAGTTTCAGCCTCCAAACTAATGTGGTTTGAGCATTTCATTTAAGGACAGACCTGTGTCTGCCCGTTCTTCCCTCACCAATTCTAACCTTCCTTCAGACGTAAGCTTCAAAAGGTGGTCGAACAGAGCCTTGAATAGACTACAGACATCAATTAGTCTATTATTGTGGCTACTCCCTTTCCTATTCAATACTGTACATATCTAAAAACACATTTTTATGGCTGAAAACTAAATTAGGGAGGTAAAAATTAACAAGACAAATGAAATTTCATTCTATAGAAGATCTACGTTTATCCCATTTTTGTCATTACAATTTTAATTTCAAACATTTTTCCTGCCTCTCCCTATCCACCCTGTATTAAGTCAAAGACATAACCTTTCTATGAACCTATGGGCTCATTTTCCTCTTCTGAAATGAAGATACACCCCACAGTCAGGTTTTGGCCTATCCATGCCTCTAAATCCATCTGTCCCTCTGCACCTCCTTCTTTCCAGCCTTCAAACCTTCGGAGAGGCCCAAGTGCCTGGATCTCACTCAGTCATCTCTGGTCCTGCCACTGTATGTTCATCACTCACCCTGCCTGGCCCTGGGAGCATGCCTGGACACAGGACATGACAGGGGATACACACACCCGCACCCACACAGTCATAAATACAGTCTATGCCACTGTCCTCCAGGTCCATCAGCTAGCCAGTAATAATGATCTCATCCCACCAGGAGTGAGCTACAGGGCAAGACGGTCAAGGGCGTATTGTAAGGATGTCTGTGTGTCAGTGCAGGGGTGGTATGTGTGTATGGCTGTTTGAGTATGTATCTTACTGCAACTTCGTGTATTGAACTTATTCATGTATTGCTCTAGGACAACTCTAAGTATGAGCCCGTCAAGGAGAGAACGATGACTACTACTTAGAGGAGAGATAGCCTACTACTTTTATCAGCTACAGAGCACAACTTCAGGCAAAGACATTACTACATGTCCAAATCCAACTGTATCCAACACGCAGTAAAGCAGACGAACGTGTAGCAAATATCATGATATGGCAAAAGTAGTTTATCTTAGCAAAAATGCAGCAAATTATAAAACAGACTCTGTCATTTCAGATGTGATTAATTTTATATCAATACATATATTCACCAATAACCAGGCAAACAGCAAAGTTGGTGACTTGGAGGACCTTAAAGGGTGTGTTGGTGTGTTTATGTAAAGAGTAACAGGGTCGGTCATCTCATTGCCTTCGGGAGTAGCACAGCAAGTGGTCAAGAAATTGGATGTCATTTTTGTTTGCCTCCAGCTATAATCCCTGTTTGTGTGCCCGTATGTGTATCATCACCATTGCCCAAAGATCTCCCTAACCTTACCCCACATATTCTTGCCCTCTGATATCATTAACATCAGCTTGTTGCAGCCAAGCACTGTCAACTTGTCATTCTTCATGCACACAGCCCCGAACACACATATGCAAATGTATTAAAATATTCAAATGTATTACAGCTCATTCACAACAATTATGAAAGCAAATTGAGGTTAGGCTAAGTTGGACAACTTAAGGTAGCCACCGCATACCTCAGCTGTAGGATTAGAAAGAAAAAATACAGAAAATAAACTACAGTTGTACAGTTCAGTCCAATTCAGCATAAGAAAACCAGCTCCAACCATTATAATTTTGCCTGTGACATGTTTCCCAAAATATGGTCAGTATGCTGGGCGTTTTTAAAATCTTTATTAAATCAGTCATGTTGCAACTGGGGGGAAAAACGCTTTATCTCCTTCACAGTGTGCAAACACTTGACAACAAGAGCAGGTTTGCTTAGTAAAGTGCAGTAGTTGACAGAGGAAATCAACAACTTACAACACAATTTGTATAATTTGGAAAAAAAGTTTGCTAACCACAGATTAATGAGAACAAACCCACTTTGGGAATGTTATCTGGAGGGTGAATGGTGAAGACTGCGGTAATGACATGGGAGCTGATAACAGGTTGATCTCTGTGTGCTGCTGCAATTTGTAAGATTTTCTCCAAAGAACAGGAGTTACATCTTGAGTTACAATAGAGCGGGACTCACAGTGGTGTGTGTGTGTGTGTGTGTGTGTATGTTTGTGTGTGCCTCCCCTACCAATCAGCTCCTCTGACAAGAATCCAGAAACACCAGCTGATGAGAGTGACACAGACCACTGCGCGTCACCAAGCAAAATACTCCACTGCAAACCACACACACACTCCCCACAAAGACATCTGTCTGGCCGGTGCTTCACAGTAAGAGGGCTGTCTTATGAGCTTTGACAAAGCCTGCATGCTCTACCAGTCAGTGCTAAAGCACAATGACAGACAAGGTCATGCTGCACTGGCCTGTCAAGGAGCCAGAAAGAATAACACAGTTGCACACACGCACACTAGCGTGGCTGTGTGCTAGCTCCAAGCAGGTGTTAATGACAATAATCAGGCACTCAAAACCAACTTAAATCCTTATACATACAGGTTTAACAGGTTTAAACCACATACGACACAGAAAATCGTTAACTTGAGTCAGAGATGTGGAGTACGTTCGCTAAACTAATGTGTCACAAACTGACGTCCAGCAGGAGGTCTTTAAATTATCGGGGCACAGCTGTACAGCAAATAACCGCATGTGCGTTCAGTGGGGGCCATCACAGGCACAGATAGACCTTGTCAGCTAAATAATACCTCATGCTGTACAATGTCCTGCAGGATGCTGGTCATTCATAGAGGCATTGTTCAGGCTTAATCATGTAGGGTAACTGTGCTATAAACCTAATAGGCAGATGAAGAGTCAAATCTGGCAATTTATTACCCATTTGGCAAAGACCACAGTTAAGGGAGATAAAGGACTATCTGAGTCAGTTAAAAAGCAGTAACATTTTCTGTGGTTACACTGGTTACACTTGTCAGACCTAAAACAAAAATGTGCATCACTAGAATGTGCAGTATATCCAGAAGACTACTATTTTATCTGAAAATGTATTATTTATTTTTCAGGACAGTCGAGTTCTCAGGGCTTTCAAGAAAAATATCTGGTGATGCATCAATAAAAGTCTCAGTATAAAGTGTGAAGTCTGTAAGTCATCAAATCTAATCCAGTTAAGGAAAGGCGACGTATAGGGCGACTACTAACGATTGTTTTCAATATCGATTAAGCGCTGATTATTTTCTCGATTAATCGATATTGTCAAACAATAGTGAAAATCATGCCAATTATAATTTTCCAGAGGCAATGGTTAAGTCTTTATATGTCCTTTTTTTGTCCCAACAACAGTCCAAACCCAAAGATAATCAGTTTACTATAGTGTATGACAAAGAAAATCATTAAATCATCACATTTGAGAAGCCAAAACAAATAATGTTTTTGGCATATTTGCTTGATAAATGACTAAAGCTTATTCGATTATCAAAATATTGCCCAATGAATTTTCCGTTGATCGACTAATCAATAAAACAACTAACTGTTGCAGCTCTACTTTAGTTAAGGTGCTGAAGCAAGAAATTTGCATTCATTTGCAAGTGCGTTCTTGACCTTAAAAATAGAAATTTAACAAAATAATCCTAACACAAAGTCCACTTACCGGCTTTTAACACAGCTTTCAAACACATCTCATGGTCTACATCAGTGGTTGGAGCAGATGAAGACAGTAAGAAGTGATTTAAAGCTTGCAAGCTAATTAAATAAATGTTTAATCAAAACCTTTAACATCTGCTGTCAAAAAGAAAGCTATCCTAATGATTTGATCACCTTTTGCAACATGTCCTGGTCCCAGTATTTAAGCAGGCATATACAAATATGGATAAATGATTCAGCAGGACACAAACTGACCAGCCTTTTATACACTTTCACACCTATTCCACCAACTAAATTACGCTACTAGACATACACCCAACCATGCACAAATGTCTGCCCTTGTTTGGCTGTCTTTAGGAAAGGCCACACTGCTCAAAAATCATGGAAGAGGTGACTCAGTGAGAACGATGAGTCTACTCAAACAGAACTCAGGCACTCAAAACTGCACACACACACACACACACACACACACACACACACACACAGACCAAACACAAGTAAGGGTGTCCCGCAGGCTGCCATTTCTGGCTGTCATTCCAGCTGAGCACTGAGGCAGAAGGATAGAGAGAGAGACAGGCGGGTGGAGAAGAAAGGGTGGAGAAGGGTGGGGGTGGTGACACAATGAAGGCTCACAAGGAGACAGGAAGCAGACGGTGCAAATGAGGCTGAGGTCTTTAATGAACTAGTGCACTGTCAAGGCGGAGAGGAGAGGAGAGGAGAGGAGAGTCTGTATTATACATGCACATGAGCTTGCACACAGTCATATAAGCCACAGCCGTATTATACCTCTTCCAGTTCTTCTGCCAAAATCTTAGAAAACCTTTCAACACTGGTAATGTCACATTTTTACCAGCTGATCCCGCCTAACAAGGTAATTCTGTTTAAAATCATCATAAAATCAAAACTGTTCTTCAGTCTGGTCAAATAACACAATGATGGCGAAATATAATCTCACTCTTGCTCTCACTTTCTCTTTCATACACACACACACACATTTTTTGTGAATAGTGTGCACAGCTGCTTTCAGTAGCTGAGGATGTCAAAGAGAGAGCAGAAAAAAAACGAGGGGAGCCAAAGGAACATGGATGGTAGAGATGGAAAAAGTACCTACGTAAGTAAGTACACAGAACCAGACAGGACCACATTCAACACAGGAGTAGTTTGTGCAGTTAAGGGGTTGGTGTATGTGCTGTGTGTGTGTCCTGTTTTCCACCATGACAGAGCCAGTGTCTTATGTATGGGCTGCCTAATAGACTTTCTACACCTGTCGATCAAAAACTGTTCGAACCTACTGAGGTATAAGGTCAGCGGACAAATGTTCATACGTATAGAAAAGCACAAAGTCTCAAAGTGTACCAGAAACTGGGTCAATTAATTATACTGAGGACATTCACAGCAAGCACTATGACCCCTCGCTGTTTCTGATGCATACGTTGCTATTCTCCGTCATTGCCATCATCCTTGTTACCCTGGTAATGAGGTTTTCCCTAATGGCAGGTCAGGGTCAGCTGTAGGTCAGTCAGCAGGGGAGTAAGACCCTCAGAGTTAGCTACAACCGTCACTCCTTGGGGCCAGTCATCTTTCTCTGTTCTCAGATTATCATCTATCAAGGGTTATTTCGGTCAACAAGCCAACGTCCACCAAAGAAGGAGTCTTAAATAAAGGAACTCACTTTAGTAATTTAGTAGACATCTGCCACCCTTACTACATACTCCATAAGCAAGGCACATAACCATTACCATCTCCACAGATGTGTTGTACACTTTAGAGAAAGAGATTTTTTTAAAGGATAAATTAATAAGATTTTAATAGGATGTGATTTGTTTAAAAAACCTTAGTTATATGGCCTCCCAATAAAGGTGAAACTTAAATGGTTTCAAGAACTTTGAGGTTAACCCCACACAGGTATCAAATGTATCCCAGTGCGTATAATACTGATGCACAAAGTGGGACCGTAGCCCGGAGTCTTATATTTCAAAGATGTGGAGGAGAACCCCACCTCACTGGAGGTTATTGGAGAGAGGGAGTAGTTATTGAAAGACTAGAATTTGGACATTTAATGATCAAGCTTTCAAGAGGGAAATGTCTGATGAGGTCAGAGGGTAGAGGAGGAAGAGAACAGGGAAGATGAGAGAAGACGGCAATAAAGAGAATGACAGAGACGGGAGAGAGAATGAGTGTAGGGAAAAGGAAAGCATAGCAACAGCAGTGTATGGTTATATATTTTATTTCAGACACACAGATTCAGCTTTAACATCTATGTTTCTGAGCCTACATCATCCACGGTCCAACGAAACCATAGTGAGGCATAAGACCAGACGACTCCAGAGCGATATCATCTGGATAACAACAACCATATTTCTATGGCTAATGTCAAAATAACATCGCTGCTCTTCCAAAGTTCATGCACTTGCAAAAAGCCTTTATTCCACAAACCCTATTAAGGCAAAGGCAGACCATTTACACATGTGTTACGTGCTGCAAAAATATAGTTAATCATATCAGGTGATATAAGACATTCAGCCAGGACCACATCAAACAGAAGTCCAACATTCTTATGTGTTGTGAAAAGTACAAATGCCAATAGCTCCAGTAAAAGAATGAACAAGAGAGACATTATATCAAGATGTGAAATTTCGGTGCTCTGGAGGTGCTCAAGTCTGCTTAAAAGAAAAAATGTCTGTCATGAAAATAATCAAGTGGAAGTTAACTTAATAAACGCCTCACTTTGACTGTGTCTGTTCCTGCAAATGGACAGAAAATGGAACTTTAGAGAAAAAACATGGGCTATTACACCGCAGGTATGACCTCTGAAGCGTGCATGTGGATGTGTGTGTGTATGAACTCAAAGATACTGCAGACACTCTCATATGCAAACACACACACACACACACACACACACACACACACACACACGCACACACATTCACGCACAGCTCAGAATCATTCTAGGCTGCGGTCCCAATGTTAACCTCAAGTCAACAAACACACATGGAACTCAGCAGAGAGAGAAAGAGACGAAGCAAGGAGAGGCCAGTGGTTATTATGCTTGGACCGAGGTTCTGTGCTGTTGTATTCTGAAGTGTGGACTGGGCCTGGTTACAGACACAACGTGGACCGCAAAACGTCTCTTTAATTGGACAGAAGTGAAACAAAGTCCAGATGGCTTTAATAGACAATATTCGCTTGGGGGACACATTCCTATTTGTCTTTCTTTCTATCTGTGTCCCGCTCTCTCGCTCCCACACATTTTCTCCTCTGTCCTTCAGACTCTCCCACATTCCTCATCCCTCTGTTCATTCGCCTTTTTCCTCCACTTTATAGTGAGACCACAATTTCTTTTTCAACAGCATCTTTCTCCATCTCATTAACAGTAAGCAATTTCCTGGAGGGAGTGCTCCTTATATACCTCTCTCCCACTTTCCTCTAATGGTACACAGAGCCTTCATATTGAATCTTTACAAATGTGTGAAGAAGAAAAATGTTTACAGTAACACTTGAAAATATTTTAAAAAATGTATTTAAATTTATTTTTAATATTTAAACCTCTTGAAATGTGCTTGGGCGGTGTTTTTCCAAATGGTGGGAAACATGAAAAACAGTAGTGTATACCTAGCTGTGTGTACAGAACACAGTAAATACAGAACTATACCTTGGAAGTGCCCTTTGGACTATTAAGGTGGGAGAGGGGTCAGATGGGAGACCTTACCAGTAAGACAAATCCAGGGGGTGAAAAAAGCGCCTCGAGATGAGGTCAGCGAAGAAGGATTCAGTCTCACGACACGCAGTCCCGTTGCCAATGACAACCCTGGTGCAGCTAGTATGGACAAGTGGAGGATAAGGAGGGCCATGAGAATTAAGGGAGCAAATAAAGGTTTCAAAATTAAGTTAGGTTCACAATTTTCCTCTTTAAAATGTTCAGTGGTATACAGAAAAAAAAAAAAGTCTACTGGCAGGGAAATTGCAGCAATAACACTTTTGATTAACACAACACAAACACCATCCATTCATTTTCTGACAGTGTATTTAGTTCAACTGAAATAGTATACTCAAACAGTGATTATTGAGACACAAGCAGCAGTACCTGTATTTAAGCATAAGGTGGCGCAGTTTCTCCGCTTCTTTTTGTTGGCCTGAATTATGCAGGTAGACCACATCAGTATGGAGAATCTGACCTGTGTACACAGAGACAAAGGCAAACAATCATGCTGATTAAGTTTTATAATGACAAGAGGGTCTCAGCAGACCCAGCTATATACAATCAATGCATGTTTCTGAACTGTATGCTGAGGCAGCAATGCCCCAAATAAACAAAAAACTCCAGATCTGTAAAGCCTCCACAGGAAGCCTAAGTCCTGCCAGCTCCCAGCTTCCTCAGAGGGAGAGTGTAGATCTGAAAGGACAGCTCTGACAGGAAGTCATGTGAGCCTGGAAACACCAAACCTGTGGCCACACCATGCTGGGCCTGACACCTGATATATGCCTGTGTCTGTCTGCTGTAAGTGTGTCAGCGTGACTTGTGGCCACACAATCAGTCACCCAGAGGGTGGGACCTACCCCTGCCCAGTGTGAAGCCATACCCACTGAGAGACATGCTGAGACATGCAGTACAGTACAGTGGACACACACGCACACATGTGCACTTGCACACACATAATCCACCCACCCGGGTCATGCCAAGTGGCATCTAGTCTTTGACATGCACACGCACGTGCACACACAGATGCACACCTTGGTGGTAACAGGTCTAGCGATGCCTGGTTACATAGTGTCCTCTCAGTTTTAATACTGATCAATAAAATACTCCATGTAATATAATGAAGAGATGTCTGCCACTGACTTCTGATTCTAGGTCTAAATCACCAGTAGTATTGTAAATGAAGCATGTGCATGTGTCATGAGATTAAAGAGACAGGCAGATAGAAAGAGTAAAATGCAGCCCACTCGCCTTTAATATGTGGGACACTTTCGTTTGCATACTGTAATTGAGTGTAGGACTTCATCTAAGACAGAAAAATACTGTTGGTGAGAATCAATGGTTCACTTCCTCAATAAAAAGGTCACAAACACTTGCGACAATATCCATGTTCTTATGAATCTGCCAGGTTATCCAACTTGTATGTATGTATATATAGTGTATGAATCTGCAGGAGAGCATTTAAGAATCGCTGCAACAGATGTGCTACAAATGCTAACGATGCAGGTGTTTATTCCTGCCAGCTGAGAATAAGAAGTGGCATGTGATACTTCCAGCATGTCATGCATCATACTGAGAAGCACCAAAGCTTGCACTTTTTGAATGCATGCCTTGACGAATTCAGGCTATTCTGGATGCAAAAGTAGGTGCTACCTGCAACCTACTGTAATTGTCCCTATTTAAGTATGATGAACTATTAACTCCTGAGTCCAGTATACTGTGTGTTCACTTACTAGTAGGGGAGAGGATTGCCAGCTTACAGCCATGTCTAAAGCCAGGGTCCACCCCCATCATGACACAGCCCCTGACTGGACACACCAACAGGCGCTGGCGGAGATTCCGCACAAACAAGGCGATTGATTCCTTCTCTGCTGCGCTTGTCAGCTTAGTCCTAAAGAGAGGGAATTCAACAGAGAGGCAGAGTGAGATAGAATGAAATGTAGGGTTGGTAAGATATTAAAAAAAAAAAAGAGTAGAGAGAGAGTAGAGGGTGCAGGGAGAGATTTTATGGTGAGGGTAAAAAGAAATAAATAAAGAAAATGGAGAAGGATTTAGAAAAATAAAAGAGAGAGAAAGAAAAAGGTGAAAATGAGGAAAGAAGAAGGAAAAGGAACAGTTTAAATAAATAAGTGGTTATTAAAGGAGAAATGTTCTGTTCTGAAAGCACACACACACACACACACACACACACACACACACACACACACACACACACACACACACAAAACCAGAAATCCTTAAAATACCTGTAACTCCTGGTGAGGAAAGGCAGAATTAGTCTTTTATAAGAGTCCTCTACTGCATTTTTGAGGATTGCATAAAGTTCTTCTCTTGCAAACGTCTTTGGCCTCCATCTGCATTAAAACAGAGGAAAACAAAAAAAGTTAATTTTTTTTCTCTATGGGCAGTTTTCCACTAAATAAATAAATAAATGCCATAAAAGTAAAACGGACTTTTCCTTGTCTGCAAACGAACTCTCTCCCTCTCAGGAGAAAATACGCCCCCACCACTCAACAAAAAAACAAACATATATTTTATATTTTCATCTAAGTGGAGCTTTCTCTTGCAATTTTGATACTATTAATAACTTAACCAAAAACTGAGATTTTTAAACTTTTATTTATTTAACTACTTGACTGAGCACTTAGGTCACTTATAAACAATAAGCCCTGCTTCAATTTCACAGATTTGTAACTTTGTATACAGCTTAACAAAAGCAAAGATTATAATGCTATTGTATTTTTCTCTGATTTAACATTGGAAAAAATATCTAAGTGTGATTAAAATTAAATTATGCAGCAGTAAAAGTCTTTATTTCATCCCACACCTATTTACATTGTACTTTATGAAAAGAAATTAAAGATGGATTCAACTCAATTATTTCTCATAGTAAAATCTCCACTAAAGGATCTTTTATCCTGAACTAAAGAACAAACCTTCACCAGTAATTGGATTGTATAAAAGTTTCATATTTGTCATGTTGAACAGCAATTAGATGTTCAGTATTTAAGCCCTAATCAGGTGCCAATTCACTGTACATCCTTTAATAAAAAAATTTAAAAAAATCTATTCATCTGTGAATTTTCAACAAAAAAGAACCTGCAATTGTTTTGTTGCTATACATATTGATAACATCGTCCATTTTATTTAGCCAAGGACCAAAATGAATTATATATTTGCAGGTTATGAAACTGGTACATATGATGCAGAACTAAAATATCATTCTGCATCATATGCGCCACTTTCCTAAATGAAAGGACTCCGTTAATGCAATTTATTATGAGTCTTTTTATCCCAGTCCTCCACACATAGGCCAGTAAACAGAGTATATGCATGTGTGTTTGTCTTGTGTGTAGGGGTGTTTGTGTATTATTGTATGTCTGACCTGTTGTTGAGGCACCACCTAGTGAAGTCACTCTTCACCCTGTCAGGAATGTTCACCTTCACTGTCAAAATCTTCAGACTCTCCCCTCGGTTAATTGCCAGGGTCTATACACATAAACGCACACAAAGACACACAAACACATTTCCCCTGGTTAATACAATACAATAACCTGTATAGTGCACACAGGCACACAGATGAAAGACCCATTGCCCTCCCAAAACTCACATTCATTGATAACAAATGTAAAAGGCTCCAGTAAAGCAACCAGCACAAAGAGGTAGCTGTTAGACTCACAGACTATGTGGCCGTCTACAAGCACACCTGCTATCTTGGATCACATACTGTAGGTGCAGCAGTGCATACAAGACAAGATTTTTTATTTTTTATTTTTTTAATCACTAATAGCAATGAAAATACCACTTATGTTAAAGGTATTATGCAGCTGAGATATTGTAAGAATCACTGATATTCATTTACAGATAAATCCAGGCTGCTTTATCAACATTCCTGCTTTAACCACAAAAAACTACAAGCATTCATTTTTGATGCCGATTAAAACACATTTATTGTTTGGAGAGTGTTTCACTAGCATTGTTTATTTACATTATAAGGCTTATTCTGTTATTGCTGTATTTTAACATACTGTATATGCATTTAGTTTGTTTTTAATGACAAAATCACCAAAAAGCCAGTAAAGTAATTTGCAGCAAAAACAGATGTGGTTCTGAGATATTTATTTTAAGTGCAATTTCTAAGACCCAAAGTCCACCAAAATATTGACAGCTTGCTTTGCGCTGCCTCATTCGAATGAACCTCCCACCTGTTTGCGCCTCTCCTCCCACCTGTGCACTGCGCCGGGCACCTAAATACCAGACAAAGGGTCTTTTACCCAGCCAGAAGCATCTACCTCTCTCACACAAATACTTTCATTTTGTTTCGATTTGGCTGCACCAAACAACTATGGCAAAAAAGGGCAGCAAATACATTTAATAGGGATCATTATTTGTACATGGGGCTTTGGGTTAGACAAGGTTACTATATACACATCTATGTATAAAAATGCATTATCCCAAACCTCTTCACACAAGCACAAAACAAAATATTTTGACTCTCCAAACACCCACACACACACACACACACACACACACACACACACACACACACACACACACACACACACACGTACAAGTGACGAGCCTCGGAGTATATCCTGTGGCCAGGCCTGTTGTGTCGTGTGCTGGTCCCCCCTCAGAGGAACTGTTACATGCTGTTAAGCAAACAGTAGTAAGTGTCTGACCTTTTCAGTGGGGAACCTTTAGCCCGCCACAGAACAGGGCCAAGAAACAAGATGTCAATCTGGAGCCCAAGCGGAAGAAGCAAGCTGACAAATGCCACCACTATGCCACCATCTGCACTGAGACCGCAAGGCCTACCCCCACCCACACCCACACCCACACACGTGGTGCCACAACCATTACCGTTCAGCGGCATCCTCGGATATACATACACAAACAGAAATACAAAACACAGCTAATGGCATGGTAGAGGCGAGCATTAATGCAGTGAGCTTGCTTGAATTATGATGAAAGTTAGATTTCTCTTCTGTTGGCATGTTTCTGCCCCTGGCTACCGCTCTGACTGTGATGAGATTTCTCAAACAATCTTCATCAAAGCACTGAAGTTGAACATGTTGTCGAAAGAAGGAAGCACAACACCTCTTTCTGAACTCTTTCAAACATCTGGGGAAAGCCTAAAGTGACATTAAAGTAGTGAAAAAGAAAACAGCCTTGCTAAATCTGTGTTCTCGGAGTTTGACGTTCGACCGTTTTTTAAGATCATGTTGTATAATCAAAAATGACATGCGGTCTTTACATCACTAAAATGCATTACCGGCTGATTCATACACTTCAGCTTGCATCCTCTCTGATTGATGAATGTGGGGATGAAGACTCGATAAAAGCATCATCAACTAAAAAAAATCAGAAATCAGAAAAAATGGCACCACAACAAAACAATATCCATTGTTGCTCTATTGTTTAATTTAAGTAAACAGTGACAGACACACACAGACAAATGTGGCTGTCTACACGTAAAAGCTTCTATTTACCAGATTTTGAACATTTGCCAAAGCGCATCCTTCCATATGTTGCCTGCATGATAAACATACATTGGAAGGCAATACAGATAAACTCTACTGTTAATCTACTAACCCTAACCCAAACATTTGCTTCTGAGCATCTTGTAATGTAACTACCATAAAACCTCAAGTTAATCTTCTTTTTGCATGGTTGCCAAACTCTAACTGTGACAAATGCAACTATGCCTGACTGAAATGGAAAAACGTTGGCTGACTTAAACAGCTGGGAAATTTGTGTCTATGCTCTGTTTCCCTCTGTAGCTGGCCAGTGTCCTTGCTGATGATGAATAACTCAGTGTCTGTCTGTACATCTCTCAGTTTCTGCCTGGGTTGGGTCACTGGTCTGAGACAGAGGGTGATCTGAAAGGAAGGGTGATGTGAGACAGAGTGAGAAGTGTTTGTTTATGCGTTAGATGGGCCAGGAGTGACAGGAAGCCAGGTACTGGCCAAACCCTGACACGACCAGACAGACCGTCTTTAGATTCCCCTTCATCCCTCCACCAGCCCTCAAGGTAGGGCAGCCAGCCAAGACCGTCCTCTCTCTATCTGTCTCCTTCTCTCTCTCACCCTTTCTTTAGAGGAATACTGTCATCAACACATCTATCCACACGACGTATCAAGCATAAACACACAGATCTACACGCAGTCTCTCTCTATCTCTCTCACACACACACACACACACTGTTTGACCTGGCTGACACACATGGGACAAACTATGTAGTGTGAGAGCTGTGAATGAAATTGTATAAAAACATCTGTATCATTGTTTTCATCCACCAAAACTGCATGCCAAACTGACTTTGGCTGACTTTGACTAACTTTTGACTCAAGAATGTAGTTTACTTCAAAAGAAAAGTATTTTTGATAAATATACTGTATTATTATTTTTTACATTTTAAAATGTGTTGTCATTCACAGGGTATTTTTTCCAGGCATAAAGAAATAATTGATTTTATCTTTATCTTGCCATTTCAATAATTAAAACTTCCCATTCAATGTGAAAACCCAAATTTCTAAATGCTTTTAAATTAACAAATGTCTAACGGCTTTACATCACACCTTAGTCTGTTTTTGATAGCAGAGACTTAGTCTATAAATAACACTGCCTAATTTAATTCCCTATATGTTCACAGATAAACTATAATACAATGCCAAAGAGAGATATGTTTTACTTTTTATTAAACAAAGCTGTCAGCAGATTGTCTTATCGCCATAAAATAAAAGTTAAAGTGTAGCCACACTTGAGCGAGAAGGTTAAAAAAGGCAAACCGAGAATATAATGTTCTTGATAAACAATGAAATTATAAGTTGGAAAGCATATGGAATGTAAGCTACATTTAGTGGATATTATTCTTTAGACAGTACGATTCCAGATAAATATTGACATTCGAAATATCAATGAGGATCAGTCATCTCAAGGGAACACGGTCCAGCATGATACACTGATCTTTATACAAACATACTGGCTGCTCAGGGAGAAGCATGTACTCCTTGTGTCCCTTTTACGCTCTCTTATTCTATCCAAAAACAAACGCAACACCGTATGGAGCCTGAAGATCACTGTAAAAAAAAAAACAACAAAGAGCAAAGAGAGAGAGAGGAGAAAAGAATTTCAATAAGCACTTAAGGTATAGTTTAAATATGGTATGGTTTAAATTTTGGCTTGTAGTAATTTGTTTATCCGTCTCAGTTGTAAATATTTAATATTACTGACAGTACAAAAAGGAGGACAGGAGGGGATTTAACAGACTGGAAAGTGCTGATAAGAATAGCTTCAAAGCTACAAATAAACATTTTGGAGACTTATTCTTGAAATGGAAAAATGAGTCACAACTGCTTCAGTTTGGGATCTTGTTTCCACTATAGACAATCAATTGTGCCTTGTTGCCATGTGAGATTAATCGGTGCCACATTTTGGTATCTTGAGAGCAGGTTGTGTTGTGAATCCAGATAAATATTGATAAGACTCGTTATGAGCCTATCGTAAAGCTTAGACTTTCGTCTTTTCAGCATCCCTCGCCATTTTATGATTTGTGTTACGACATAGCAAATGGCAATCTGCTGGGTTAAAAACAAGGCTTATCTAGTCTGTTGCAGGCTACATTTTGGCCTTTGTTGTGGCTGAAAAACTGACATCCATTGAAAAGTTTGGTCTCATCTTGAACCGGAGCGTCTGCAGATTAATTCTATACCCGATATGTTATCCACTAAAGTTGGGCACGATACGAGACACTGCCATCTTGACTGCATACACCTGGCGGAGATCTGCACTCTACTGAGTGTACTCTTTTTGTTTATAATTTATTTAGTTTTACATAACTGACAAATTAATTATAGTGAGGTCCAAAAGTCTGAGACCACTTTCCCATAAACTTGAATGGGAAAGTGGTCTCAGACGTTTGGACCCCACTGTGGCATCAGGGTACCACAAGAAATAATATCAATCTATCAGGACCTCTAAAGTACGACCAATACACAGCCACAAAAAAACAAGTGTTTGTGTGTGTGAGTGACAGTACAAATAAACTTGCTCTTCTTCATCTGTCCATCAAAAAGGAGTGTTTAATTGATTAAACAGTTCCATTTATCCAAACTCCTCTGCAGGCAAGCGCCTGAATGGAGTGTTAAACTACCATTTGATCACAACGCAAATCACATTAAAAATAGCCCACTGCACATTCAACAAATCCACCCTGGCATACTCAAAAGCGTACCGTCTGCTAATAGCTACAAGGTAAATGCGTACCCTTCGAAGAAGGCCTCAAATCAAATCTGATGGAATTAAATCAGAGCTAAGAATCTCAACTAGATATGTCAATGGCTTATGCTTTAAGACATACTGAAGACCAGAGCTTTCAATAAACTAACTTGTGATGACTTTATAAAACTGTTACATAGTAAGGGTAACTAACTATATTTCCTAACTTGCCATATTAGAAACAAACTTACTACTGTCTTTACAAAAACTCTTTGTATGTCTTAATTTAATAAATTAAAACTTGACAATCTAAATTTCCTCCATCATTCCAAGATTTATCACTTTTGTAAACTACAAATAAAAGATGTAATTTCTGTGCTACCTATTATTGTCTGCCACTTCAGGGTGTTATTTACCACCTACTTGTGAACTTGCATGTTCACTGGCCCAACTCTAACATCTTTCTATCGCTCCCTTTATACAATTCCCCGTCCTCTTCCTTTAACCAATCCCCAGAGCTGGAGCTTAATAAAATGTGCTAAAGCGAACGGGCAAGTGTGTGCTCACACACATGCCTCCTGTCAAAACATATCTCCCACCTGCTCCCCCTTCCCGCCGACTTGACGGCTAGAAAAGGTTCATTTTAGCCGGAATCCGACAGCTAGCAGGGTCACAGCAGCCTGTGGATTAACGCTCCGTGACAAAGGCGAGTCATCGAATTAAAGGCCTCGCATACACAGGAGAGGAGAGGGGAAAAGGGGAGGTGTGGAGAGGATTGGAGGGCTGAGGTTTAGTCAGAGAGAGAGAGGGAGAGAGAGAAGAGAGAGAGAGGGCGGGAGGAAGATCAGCACAGAGCGAGAGAGATAAGTGACAGACGCACCTCAATGTCGCTCATCTGCACTCACTGTACATTCTCTCCCTCCCTCTACCGCCCCCACTCCCTCTCCCCATCCTTTCGTCCGCCTGTGGGCCCAGCAGCAATAGCTGTCACTAAAGGAGAGCGCCTGTCAATCAAAGCTTCCTAATCCAATGGCATGTCGGCAGGGGACATGTCACATATGTTAAGAGGAGAGAATGAGGGGACTAGCAGGGTGTGCATGTGTGTGAGCAAGTGTGCACATGCATATGTGTGTATGTGATTGTATGACTGTAGGGCAGAGAGCGCTTGCCATAGAGTGTGGTGTGGCAGAGAGGCAGCAGGTGATGGGAGCTAGGGTGACACATGAGGCCCGGGACCAACTCTGAGTAACCCACCAGTCACTAGAGGGACAGAGGGGGAGCAGAGGAGGCAGAGCAGGGCACAGGAGGGGTAAATACTGAGGCATAGACAAGGCTAACTGTGACTGACATGGCTAGCATTCAGAAGCGGCATGCATGAAGCAGACACAAATGACACAAACACAAACAGATGGTGTGCATTTGTATGAGTGTGTGTCGAAACACAGGATACAGGACTACTTATAAGAGTAAACAGAGATTATCAACGAGTGCAATTATTTGTTCATGCTTTTCATTCCCATCTCTTTCATTTCTACTCTCATTTCACTGGTGTGCAATTAGTCTTTTTCCCTGTATTCATGTACTGGCTGGTTGACTTGATGCTGTTACAAAATGTCACTTGTAAGCCACCAGTATATGCTGGTTTTCGATTTCACTGACAAATGTGTAGCTTGGAAGTATGCAGTATGAAGTGTAAAATGTAGCTGTCTTTTGGCACTGTATTTATTACATCTTGCAGTAATAGCTCTGTTGAATGATCCATAAACTCTCCAAAAAAAATCAGACTCAAGAGTAAAAGATTATCAGCTTAATAACAGGTAGCATTAGCCAAAGGGTTGGGAAAATGTTTATGACAAACCAGGGCCTAGCTAAATAAAAAGTGACCACTCTGGTGTTCATTAGGAATAGATGGATGGATGAATGTGCAATGAGACAGATATAGATGACTCTGACTACCTGATGGGGCTGGATGCGCTGGATGTTGCTGGTAAAGTCAAAGTAGAGGTGGAACTTGTCAATGTCGTTGTTTTTGGTTTGCTTGGCCCCTGGTTTCTTCTGACTTTGGTCAGACTTCTCCTGCTCTTTTCCCTTTAGCGCCGACTTGGACACAGAAGACTGGATGGTCACGAAGCTGTTCTCACAACTGACACAAAAAGAGAAACACAAATAAGGGGAGTGCAATGTATTATTATCAATGTATCGAGCAAAAGAGACTCTAGCCCCAAGATCAGTGAAATAAAGCCCACTATGAAGATTATAATCAAAGATGACAAAAAATGTAAATGTTGTGCGCACATGTGGATATGTTCTCACAATGTTTTCACGTGGGTGAGTGTCTCAGGGTCTTTGGCTATCATATCAGCCAAGATATGCTCCACACCTGTAGCCACTTCTTCCACTGATGACAGACCTGACAGAAAAACACAAACACACACACACACATATTGTATTTCTAGACACAATATTCTCTCTTGGACCTTTAACAACCTTATAAATCTGAAAGGACAATACATAATTTCAACAATGAGCTTTTTGCACAATAATACTGGGATTATATTTGGGTTTGTGCATGAACATGTGTGTGAATCAGTCTGTGCACTACTTGAATCAAAGCTAAATAAAACTGTCTTGCCCAGTGGCTGTTAAGAATGTGACCTAATTGAACAAATATCCTAAACTGGTCAAAATCTGCATATAATAAATGGATAGTATTAGTGGTTTCCCTAAATGTGATCTATTAAGTAAAAAATTGAGTCTGACACAGGGAGGTTCCCGTCCAGGTTTAATTATTCATAATGTTTAAACCTCTCATTGTGTGTGAGTACGTATGTCTGTCTGTCTTACCTTCAGTACCAGGTTTAACCCATGCCCTTAAATCCAGAGTGTGTGGTGTGTCCATCAGTGTGGAGGCAGCCACCTCAAGGCCGAGAGCTTTGGCCCTGCGAGCCTTCGTCAGCTTGCTGCCTTTCTTATAGGGAGAATACTACAGACAAAGACAGAAGCACTGGACTGAGATGACTGGTAAGGAGAGTGGCAAGACCCACTTTCATGCAAAGTGTGGATAAACAACCACAAATGAAATTACAGGTATTACTTTAGCCTAAAAATGTCATTCTGACCACATGATCCAGTTCATCAGCTGATCGGCAGCTCCTCAGGTCTTGTTCCAGCTCAGCAGTCAAAACCCCATCCTTCTTCAGGGTCTGAATTACAGACTGGGTCTTCCTAGCCAGAGAGCTTTAGCAACAAACACGTAGACACATGCAAACAGATTATATACATTAAACAATTACAACACACACAGCTACACAAGATAAAAAGTATTCATATGCACATATGTAAAATGTTCCAAGCCTCAAAGCTTGACCACTAGCACCATCTAGTGGCCAAAGTCAAACATGCTGCCTGGAGATAAACCCTGTTCTGCTCGGCTTATATGAGAAAACATTTCATGGCTGAGGTTTGAGGAGACTGTATCTGAATGTGCCTCTGCATGCATTTAATGGGGTAATAAGGTGTAAGATGTTTCATTTGCCTACCATAACTCCTCATATACCAGCTGGACGTCTCGGACGGCATCAGCGTCCATTTGGTTAATCATCTCTTTGCGGTACCGCACCATGAACGGCACAGTGTTCTCCTCACGCAGCAGCATTATGATGTTTGCACACACCCATCGCTCCACACATGTCAGGATGGACAGCACCTAAGCGGAAAGACACATACATGCAGATATTCATACAGTATATCCATATAATAAGTAGGCTGTCAGACACTGACAATATAAACACCAACTATTAAACTGTTTTGTAGTCATTTTGTCCAGATATAAGTAACTATGGATATGCATACTGTCACTATGAGTGTTCAGCTCACCTATTGGACAGCTGCTTGAGTCTGGGTGCTCTCAGTCATGAGAAAGAACAACTTGTACTGGTAAAATGTTGACATTTCCCGTCCTTTGCATCTTAATGTACACATGGCACTCAACTCACCAAGGTAGTTATATTTTATTAAAAGCCTGTATCAATCGGCTATCAACATTACTGCTATGTGGTTACTGGACAGGTTTTATCTTTCAGTTGGCAGCGTTTCATGTAAAAACACAAGTTTTGCTGTTTTCAATTGTTGGTGCAGTTTCAGGGATGCTCCATTGGGTCACTTTCAAATTGTCCACACATTTTAGCGATGTGTGTCTGGCAGTCAGACAAACCCTTTTCCCCACATAAAACACACACACATACAAAGCCTAAAATACCTCTATTAGGTCCCAGTTCATATTGAGTTCATTCCTCAGAGCTTGTGCTGTTGATGACGGTAAGGCAGTGTGTTGTCCCTGGCAGGCACCACTGGTCTTCTGTTTCTTTAGAGAGGGCTCACCAAATGTGAAATCTTCCTCCTTCACTTCCTCTTTCTTTACTTTAAACCCAGCTACTGATGACCCCTCGCCTGCCCATCTGTCTGCCTGATGGGCTTCTGAAACAATAAATGACACCCTCTACAAGAGAAAACAGAAAAAGAAAGAAAAAGGGATGAGAAACACGTGATGTAAAATTAATAATGGGATATGTACTTTGTTTGTTAGAAGGTAACATGAGGCATACACAACAGAGAGCATTGTTGTATTTATAAACTGTTGAAACAAGAATGAAAAACTCAGTGAAAATAACTAAATTTATTCAATATATTAGAACACAGAGCACAGTAACACACAGATATTCTAAAGTCAGTTATAAACCTGTGTTACAGTACTTCTTTGAGGGCATACTACTGTGTGTGTGTGTTACTAAAATTATCATTAGTCTTACCTCCTCCTTCATTCTGATACTTGGCTCACCCTCTTTGGCCCTCTCTCCCTCTGGACAGTCTGTTGGCTTTCCTCCGTCACCTTGTCCAGCCTCATCATCATTTTTGCCCTCATCAATTTTTTTCCTCTTTGTTCCAGCCAGACCTGATGCAGCAGGATCCTTCAGGAGTGTAGGGGCCCGTGTTTTGCGCTCTGCAGCAGGTTTTCGTGGTGCCCTTGGCTTAGGCTCTTTAGGCACTCTGGGAGCTTTGGGTTCTTTTGGTTCCTTTGATTTAGCAGTTCTCTTGGCAGCAGCTTTCTTCTCCCCTGTTGCAGGGGCTCTGGCGGTCCGGCTGGGGGCTTTCGGCTTTGGCTCTGACGGCCTCCATTCTTCATTATCCTCATCATCGCTGCTTATTATCTGGGAAAATGACCTGATGGTAAAGTAAGAACAAAGTAGCATAAGATCAGCATATTATAAGTACTAGGTGTTTTGAAGAATAGTCAAAATTCAGTCAAAATACAAAGATATGGCAGTTTTGGATCTATATCTTTTCAGAGTGTGGGGGGTGACATTTGGAACAGTTTACCAGATGATGACAGGTGTATAAATTTCTTATTTAATGAAATGGAAAGAGGAGAGATGGATGAATATATCTAGTATTTTAGTAAAATTGTACAACTTGTTTAATGATTATCTACTATATCTGCATCTCACAATATTCAGTCAGTAACGTAGCAGGGGCACAGCGGTATTTGTTGTTGTCATGATTTTGGGGTAAACCAGGACCACAATAGAAATAGGTCATGTTAACTTTGAATGTTTTTGACTCTTTGTTTTATGTGCTGTTTGCAGTTTTGTTTGTTTTTCTGCATGTCCATGTTTTATGTTCATAGTTTGAATCTGTGTGCTTTCGTTTGTTAGTTTTCCTACTGAACATGTGAAAATGTGTGTTATGTGTGGGTTGGTTTATGACAGAATAAAACCAAACCAAACCAAAGAATGACAGAATAAGAATTCTTTCTGCTACTTTATATGTTTTCCCCAGGTTTGCCTATGAGTATGTGTGTCTTCATTTCTCTTATAGCCCTGTGATGAACATGAGAACTGATAACACTGTCATTCTTAAAAACAGTGAAAATATACTCCAGAAGGATAAAAATCACTTACAGGTCTGAGTCCACATCTTGGTACTTTACAGCTTTGCCAGTTGTCGTTCGGGGTCTTCGCATCATCTGTTAGAGAAGGTTAAGTTAGCTACAATTGCATCTGTCCTGTAATTTGGAGCTGCAACGATTAGTTGATTAGTTCAGTTCGATTAGCTCGGTTAGCTCGATCAGTTGTATCCAAAGTATGATGAGGCAGACCTAAAGTAACTGCACCATCAGAGGATCAATACATCAAGCTTAGTTCCCTGAGAGATAGAAAAGCAACTTCATTACAGAGTGTAGTGGTCTCAGAGGACAAGTAGCAGTTTCTAAACCACTTCTCAGGAGGGGAAACGCTTGGGGTGAAATACCAGCATTTCACAGTGGATGATTGGAAAAAAGTCCTATTTACTGATGAATCCAAGTTTGAGATTTATGACAGTAACAGAGGGGTGTATCTAAGGAGACGAGTGTATCAAACCAGCTGTGAAACATGGTGGAGGGAATATTCTAGTCTGGGGGTGTTTTTCCTACTCTAAAGTTGCACCAAACTGATTACACCCTGTCCAAGGACAAGTAACTTGGACAGGGTGTAGCCTGTACCTTCAGAGACATGCTACACCCTCTGTTTGCATCTTTGTGGAAAAGGACTCATACTGCAGCAGAATAATGACTTCAAACACACCTCAAAGCCTTTGCGAGAGCTACTTCAAGACCAAAGAAGACCAAGGATGTCATGGACTTTCCTCCACATTCAACTGACCTCAACCCCAGTGAATATTTATGGGGGCATTTGAAGACTATTTGCACAAACTTGTGGAGTCCATGCGCGAGTGTATGCTGCCATTAAAGTAAAAGTGTGACATACTAAAATACTAAGATATTCTGAAATTCATGTACATTTTTCAAAGATTCAAAGTATCACTCAAATTGTTAAGCTGATATTATCATTTGTAATGAAAAAAACTGCATTACATTTGAAACAAATGCAAAATAGAAGTAGCCTATCTTGACTAGCGGTCTCAGACTATGGACCCAACTGTATGTGCAAACCTACTTGGCAATAAACCTGATTCTGATATTTTATAGACCAAACAACTAATAAATTAATCGAGAAAACAATCAACAGATTAATCGATAATGAGAATAATCGTTAGTTGCAGCCCTACTGTAATTTACCACTTGCTAACTGACTTCATAAAATTATGGTAAGAGCCTTACCATAGAAGTGCTAAATTACCCACAGTTCACACATTGTTACCAAGCAAATAACCGTTAAATAGAAAGCATGTTATCTGTGCTGACTTTAGTAGCAATATTGCATTTACTGAAACAGCATTGACCATTAACTTGCATATGTCTGCTAGCTATCACAACCAAGGTTAGCTGTAATTTCAAATTTGGCGCTTCACGGTAAAGCTAGCAAAGTTAGCTGGCTAGCTGCCGCTTCACCGTGTCATGTTCCTATCGGACACAACTGCCTCACATGATGTAAAACGTAACGAATGGTACCTTTGTTCCGTAGAAAATGCTCAATATTCTTTATGGCTGCTGTGTGACAGTTACTGCGTTGGAAACCAGCTACTGATGCAGAAAAGCTGTTTCCTGCAACAGTGTGAGTTCAACCAATCACAGCGTCCTAAAGTCTGTAAAGGATGACGTCATTCTTCTTCGCTTGATAAGTCAACTTACAGGCTCATTACCGCCACCTACTGGACTGGAGTGTGTAGCAGCAGATTGACATGAATAATAATGAAAATGATAATGAAAATGTTTCTGCAGAACCCGTTTCTTCTTCTTCCTCTTAAGTATACAAATGTTCAGTATATTCATCATTATTATTAAAGGAAAACCTTTAAAACAATTTTTCAAGTCTGCATTAAAACAATAGTCAGGTGCCCAAATGAACTCGTGACACATGTTGTTCTTGCTTCATACTGGCCAAAAAATGAGGGACAAAATCCACAGCCCTCCTTCCGTGGAAAAAAGGTATTTAAAAGTTAATTTCAGCCCTCCACATTACTCAAATCAAGTCAATATCTTTAATAGTCTTTTTAGTGCCAAATTTCCTCTTTATGTTATGATCCTTCCACTGCAACTGAGCAGAAAAACACTGTCCGTCGAGACACAAAGAGGGAATTTTTTTGCTAAAAATATTTTAACTATGGAAGATATCCTCTTTATTTGACTAACTCAGACAGTTGAAACCTCATATTAACTTCATAAAAACTTTTAAATATATTTTTGCTCAAAAAAGAGAACAGTGGATTTTGTCCCCCATCAGTATGAACAAGGAAGAATGAATCATTGTAGCAAGCAAAACCTGTTTCAGTGTTTATACAGGCAGCTGACAGACTGTAAGACTGTACCAATAGTCATTTTAAAATCAATGTTCATTGCACATCTCAATCATTTGCCACAGAATTTCAGATTTTATTCTGTATGTGCTGATGTAACTCATAGTTGCATCATGTAGATGATGCAACTATGGCTAGACTACAACTTTCTGCTTCACTTTACTAACTTTACTGGGATTAAATATATCAGACATTAGTCATATGATAATTGTTTGATTTCCTGCAACTGTTAGTGTCTCACAACATCCCCCCTGTGCCCCTCTTTGCACTTTCACTTCCTTTAATCAGCCACCGCCTCTCAAATGTCAGACTGTCATTTTATCTCTACTTGTCATAAATCAGTGTTGATCAACTTTCCAAAAAAATCTGATTTAGGTGAGCAAGCTCATATGTGAGATGCCATAATTTTGGTTTATGTATATGTCCATACATATTTAGAATAGGTATACAGGAGGAAAATAAGACACGATGAGCAGAGATCTCTAAGCAGATGTTGATATTTATTCATAATGTATAATTAAAATCAAAAAATACATCAATATTTCTGTATAATCTTTTTGACACTTCCTCCGTTGTCTTGAAATGACTTTACAGTGTCTGAATACTGGGGTCTAAAAGGACCTAAAAGCTCAGGGGCTATGATCAAGAGCCAGAAAAGGTGATTTGTGTGACTATGTTTTGGATAAATTAATCCTGAAAGATGAAATATTATGAATTTAATTCTACAGAAAACAAAGGACCCACAATGCAAACATCTCAGTAGAGAATAAAAAGCCCTCAAACCAGAATATTACTTGGAATACTATTATTACTACTAGCTAAATACTTCTGAAAAATAATATTACTAACACCCAAACACTAATTTAATCATTTTTTCCCTAATCCTTATCATTGGCATATTATTTTCTTTTAATTAATATATTTAAATGATATATAAATATCAAAAGGAACTAAAAACATCTACAGCAGCTGTCTGATGATTGCTAAATATCGTTACACTCTGCCCCTGGTAACTGATTATGCATCAACATGAGCAACCAATCAGAAATTTAGTTTGAAAGAAATCCAGCCCAGAGTACAATTTGAGAGTGTTGGTTTTCCCCGCCTGTTACTTTCAGTTCCTCCTGTCTGTCCGCAGAAATAAAGGTAAAATCTCACTGAATCCCTCCATTTGCATTTGTGGAACAGCTTGTTGGAACCTCACCAGAAACAAAGTACAGTATTATTTCTGTGTGTGTGTGTGTGTGTGTGTGTGTGTGTGTGTGTGTGTGTGTGTGTGTGTGTGTGTGTGTAAGTACATGTGTAAGTATGTCTGTATCAGTATCATTATATTTTTTGTGTTTAAACACCTGTGTTAAAATGTATGTGTGCGTTTCCAGGTCTGTGTTTGCGTGAAGATGTCGGACCCCGAGAACACAACCCAGCCTCTCCTCAGCCCTCCCAGCCAAACAGCCATCAATGTAGGAGCATCAGGACAGAGGTAAGGACTGTGTTTGTCTTTCTTTGTTTATGTTTTAATGGGGTCCCAACCACAGTAGACCCATCACAGTATTGGGTCCAAAAAACAATTAAACCATTTAAATTAGTACAAGAGAATACTTTGATGAGATCATAAAAAAATCCTGATAAAAAGATGGAAGAAAGAAACATTTTTGATGTGTCACATAGAGAGAGAGAGAGAGAGAGGAAGAATAACAGAGAAAATGTGAGTTTCCTGTGATTTTACCTAAGATGAGATTGAACTGGACTACATTTGAATAGGTGGGGCCAGATCGTACCAACCTATTTACAACAAACTACATGTACTCTCACTTTACATATAACTATGATGTAAAACATGGTGTTTTGTTTTGTATTTTTATGTAATTTCCTACTTTCCAAACAACCAGTGGTTGGCATAAAAATCAATTGCATTTTTTTTTTTTAAATTACATTATTGTTATGAGGTAATGCAGTATCACACAATAATAATCACTAAAGTAATTGATTACCAATCTGTAGCCAGTTCCAAGAGCCTGCTGATAGATTTTCATGTTGTATGGAAATTAATATAACTCCTAAAAAAATAGTCTAAAGCATGTATTTAAAATTTGTCAACAGTATTATATTGTAAAGTATACATGATTTTTAGAGTAATAAAACCTGTATGGTCCCTTAAAAGGGTTTTTCTTTTTTTCTATAGGTAGATGTCTTCATAGACCATATTGTGTTTAAAGACTTAGAGGAAAAAGATCCTGATTGGAACATTACAAAATCAATACTGTATTTAATGACTTTTAGTACCAAATTATTACAAAATTGACATACCAGTTAGCTGAGATTAAAGCATATCAGAGAGGACGTCATTTGGATAAATGCGATTTTCCAAACTCCTCTTTGGTGTGAGTTAACAAGGGAAAAGGCAGATATGAAAAATTCCCAAACTTTCACATAGGAATCTGCTTGGCAACAGCTGATTTCATCACTCAGTCTTTGATGAAATATACACTACGTAGCGTGGCTGAGGTTCCTGTTTTAGAGAATTCTCCGATTCTCGGCCAAGCATCAGCCTCTACGATGTTCCTCATAATTTGCATTCCTCACCTTTTTCTTCTCTGACTCTTGATCAATATTTTTGGCCCTTTTTTGACCAAGAACTGATACTTAAACAGATAAAATGACTAATGATAATGTTTCCTTTCATATTAAATCTCAAGACTTCTCTCCTTTTTTCACTGTTTATCCCTCTGATTCCATTCCTTCCTGCTTTCCAGTGGCCGTCCCACTCGGGCCTATAAAGTGGCATTTATAACCCTGTTGGCCTGTGTGCTGATTGTGGGCCAGTTTATGATCGGCTTCTTCATGTACCGCCAGATGAATGACATCAAATCTCTGGAGGAACAGAACAACGGCCTGAAGGCAGAGATGACGAAGGGAAGATCTGGTGAGGATGCCAAAATTAATTCAAATTAGGAGGGATATAGAATACACTGTTGGCATTTAGCGCAGTGTCCTACACTACAGAATTGATAAATAACATGATAGAAAGAGAGAAAAATAAACAGTAACAAAGCATTTGAAATCAGTAAATCAGTTCAGGGGACTTACATGCAAACCAATTTCTTCCTCTTTTTTCTAAATCTAAATCCTAACTGAACCACACACTTACTGGGAATGCATGGGACTTTCCCAGTAGACACAAAAACATAATTGAACTTTTTAGAAAATTGATACAATCCTTGTCAGTGTTTAAAACAAGCTGTGTAGGGATGACTTTCTTTGGGTGTTAGACTGGATTTAAATATCTATTTCTCCTCAGCAGTATTCTTCCCATTTCTTTCTGTTGGGGTCTAACTTATCAGTATGTTTTTCTACATCTAACACACGCTGTCTTCTGTCTGTAGATGTTATGCCTGTGCGGATGCACATGCCCATGAGTGCCTTGCCCGAGCTGATGGATGACTCTGTGGATGAGGTAAAAGAGCCTATTACATGATTCTTAAGGTCGATACTAAAATCAATATTGGAAGGTTTGAGAACTTTAATAAAGAGATATTGATTGATATTTCTTTTATGTACATATTTTAACGAGGATCCCTTAAATTTGTTTTGTAAAGAATTGTAAGTTATACAGTATATACTGAGCGGGACACTTTGCAGTTGTAAATTTGACTTTTTAGTGCTCTCTGGTGGACAAACTATCTTTCAGATAGTTTCTTGTGACTTACTAGTCTTACGATACCAGACAAACGGAGATCTCCGCCTACCGAAGTCTGGGGATTTCTAAATGCACAGAAGTTGCTTGACCGGCAGCGAGAATGGCCACTAACAAACCAACGCCCCTTACATTTTGTCAAGGACACACCTTACTGGAAATGATGCTCTTCCCCCATTCTCCTCCATAGTCAACTGCATGTCACCGCCCCAATATGACGGGCTGCCCTAAAGACTTTGGATTGGTTCTGCAATGCAGTTGTTTTTTTTTTCTTAAACCCTCTAATTGTTTCCACCCAGTTTTAACAACAAAAGCTGGGAGATTGTCCTCAGTCTCTATGAGCGAAGCGTTTAGAGTCTAGTTACTTATCAGCCGACAAATATTCTGATACTGATATAACAGTCTAGGAGATTTCTCAGTCAAGCTCTAGTAACCATTGAATCCATTTTTTTTCTACTGCAAGTTCCTATCACACATTTTTTTTTAAAAGTCCAGCATTAATACGGTGACACTGATAGTTGTGTCTTGTTCCTCTTATGGATTTAATCCCATTATTTTCTACTAAAACAAAGCTCAGGATGTGGATCGTTTTCTTATTTCTGCTTTCTTCCACTGATTGTATTGCAGGAGGCTTCCACTGGAGCCCCAGACAAAACAGGTATCTATGAATCATGTTTATCCTATCTAACCATAATAAGAATTCATGGTTACAATTACATCCTCCTTTTTTCCCCTCCCATGTTAACACTTTTTTCTCTGACATTCTTCTTCTCCATTTTCCTCCCCCCACTCGCCCAGTCCCTCAGCAGGCCACCGAGTGCCAGCTGGAGGCTGCTGGTATGAAGGCCGTGCAGGTGCCAGGTTTCCGCCCTGTCTGTGACTCACGCGGCCTCTACCGGGCCCAGCAATGCTTTGGGAAGCACTGCTGGTGCGTGAACCCAGTCAACGGGCAAGAGATCCCTGGATCCATGACCATGGGAACTGCCAGATGCAGAGCAGCTTCCCTCATTGGTGAGACAAGATAACTGGTCAGAAAACCTAATAAGTCAGATTTATAGAGATGAAGATTTATAGATAACCAGAAAAAAACTAATTGTGACAATATTTGCAGTTTTGAACCAGAGTTTTGGTACGTTGTATGTTTTAAGTTAATATATGTAGTACTTTGACTAAAAACTTGTACTTAAGTTTTATTTTACCAACATTATGACAGCTAAATTTCATGGAAAATCACCCTTTTCACTGATACCACATGGTTACACTTTTGCTTTCCATACAGCATATTTGATGTTGTTGCTTGTTTGTTATTTAGCTGAATATCTCAAATCATATCTCAATATCTCATATCTCAAGTAGAATGAGACTGAATCATACTAACAATGTGGTTATTTTGGTCAAGACTGAAAAACTTTAAGAACCTGGGCTACTATGTATTCATACTTCTTTCTCTTTAGGTGGCATGAGCAGTGTGCTGACTATGCCTGATCTTGATGCCTGAAACTGAGGTGAGTACCACACGGTGTTCCTGATTCACATTCTCTATGTATACATGAATATCTGTGAGCCTCATGCAGGATGTGATTATATGCCTTTCAGTTGAATTCAATCCAATCAAGAAGTTTTTTTCAGATCTTAAACATTTAAAAACTTTTGGAAAGTGATTATTTTTAAAGGACATTGCTAAAACTTTAAATTGATTGTATTTTCCATCATCTGTTGTCTGTTTCTTGGTACTTGCAGCTGATGGGAATCTCCTCCAGTGACCAGCGGCGATTCAGCTCATAATCATGATATTTTACCATTTTGTCAGCTTATAATCTTCATATTTGTAGGACTTGATAAGCTAATGGAGTTTTATATACTACTGATAAATTACCAAATTATAACTTCTTGCTACCATCTTATCAATTTATTGCAACTCATCTGAAATCAATATTATATGGACAGCAGTAACTTTTGCTATTGATGCTTATTGATCATATGCTTTCATCTTTCGGCTTTTAAAGGCTAGTAAAAGTTAAGGATTTAAAATACTTTCTTATTGTTTTACAGACTTAAAAAAGGTTTTATTCAAATTTTGTCCCATGTCAGTTTGATAAAAGGAACTAATTTTTGATGTTGGGAAGTTTGTAAAGAGCAGTGAGTTGATAAATAACAGCATGACAAGCAGCTAGTGTGGGCAGAAGGCATTAATACATATAATTTTTGTTTGTTTTGGCAACATGTAGATATAGGACCACCAGGCCTTTAGATGAATTTAACCAAAAATCCTGCAGATAAACAGTGTGGTCACCTGGATCAGCGAATGTTTGGCTAAAGTTAAAAGGATAAAACTGTTAAAGCATTGACATATTTGGCACAACCAGAAACCAGTTCTGAGACAACTGTTAACTGTATTTTTTCCATTTATTTGAACAACCCAAATAAACCTTTTGAAGACAGTTTGAATGGTTTTCATTTATAAAATCACAACGGGATTTCAAATAGCGAAGTTGAATACTCCGGGATTGATGTGAAGGAGCGAATACCCATGACAACAAGTCAGTTAGATTAGCCAGTGAGACAAAGCACCATCAACTGACTCGTCGTCTTCTACAGCATATCAATGTATTAAAAGGATGGTATTACCTCAAACAACAAGAGAAAACATGCACAGACATAATTCAGGAAATTAAGAAACTAAAACCATGAAATATATAAGAGCAGCAACACAATGATTGTCAATAGGCACAAGTTGTTTCTGGGTTCCAGTTACCAAACATACAGTACACATAATTTTCTGATAGACTTTCCAGTCAACGTGAAAATAAAGACAGACGCTCAAACTGAACACACACGTTTTCTCCTTAATGACCTTTTTGTGTAGTACCTGTTACTGCACTGTGCACATAAGCTGTGTTCATTTGAATGGTAGCAATAAAGTAACTGGGACAAATAATGTTGCTGTCATGTGAAAACGTGGATTGCAATAGATTGCACAGGTTTACCCAATAAAGTGCACAGTGAGTGTATATTGTAGTGTTTAAATGTATAGATCGGTATATTTTTTTTAAAGAATGATGGTTTTAATTAGACAGAGACATATTGTGAAATACATAGCTGTGTATTTCATGGATGGGTATAAACCCTATTTGTGGGTTTAAATCATAAGGGGGACGAAAATGTGTGTTACTTTCCAGGTTCTGCACCTAAGTGAAACATCTGACCAGCAATATTAAAATTCAATCTCATGCATATCTGCTATATTCTGAGGTTTGCTACTGTTATGTTGCAGCAACAGCATTTTTTTCCTCACTTTTACAATTCAAAAAACCCTTACAGTACATACAACACATCAACATATGATATAGACACCATATTTAAATGAGTAAAACTGTCACTAAATCACTGAGATGCTTTGACAGGTTTTGATGTTTATGGAGACAAAAATGAACCTCATTGGTTGTTGTAAGACAAAGTAACAGCTTTAAATCTCTAAAATTTCTACAAGTGCAAGAGATCAACAAGTTTCCAGCATAGAAAATAGGCAGCCAAATCCCATCAGGAAAGGCTATTGCACACATGGCATGAGATGATAATATCAAGTCCGGACCAGAGTAGGCACTCTAAATACATATTGTACATAAAATACTTTAACTTCCCTGTTTTGATAAAACTCCCAAGTGCAATAAAAACTACATCTTACAACTAAAATTTCACTTTGGCGTACGTTTTGTCCTGATAGACTACTGTGTTTCCCAGCTCTTGCAAACTAAAGTCAGAATGACTTTCTTTTAGCAGTGTGAGGGAGAATATATAGTGAAACATACTCCTTTTTGAATGGAGTGTAGAAATGTTTACAATCATTAAAATGACAGATATCTGACATTCCACAGAGAAGAGGACTATAATTTAAAAGTAGAAATGTTTTACCAAATACAAAATTAAGCTAAAACCACATGAAAGGATGTGCAGTTACCTGCGAAGGACAGATCACATGACACCACAGACTTTGCTCTGACACCTGAGAGCAACGTGAAAACTAACGAGAACCATGAAATGTTTTGACAGGTTTTGTGCAGAGAAGCACCATGAGATGTGATGTGGGACAATTTTTACATGCTCTATCTTGAGCATCTACCAAAAATTAGTTAGGGCTGCTGTGATTGATTTCTGACCACTAGAGGGTAGAAGACATCAAAACAAATCTCTAAATCTCACATGCCTCATGTTCAACAGACACCTAATAAGGACAAATTTTTATAAAGCACTAACACAGCACATGCAAAAAGTTCTTCTGGGAGAAACTCAACAATCTATATGAATAGTATAAGAGAGGAGACATGTTTTTCTCCTTTAGAAAACAGGTGAAATAGCAACATGCCTGCCCCTCAGATGTGGCTACTGGTTAGTCTCATTGTGTATCAAGAAATCCTCGGAAAGCATTTAGTCCCAGGTAAGACAAAGTTGGGGCCAGAAATCAATAATAGCAGCTTTAACTTTCTTTTTTTTTTTTTCCAAAATGGTAGCAGTCTATCTGAATTTCATTCATTGACCAAATTGGAAGGACATATGGGTATCATGTCTAATGATTAATTGCATTTGTAATCATTTTAGTATATGCTCAGACTATTCAAAATGCATTACAGTCACCCCTTTTCTATACTCAGGTGGCTCCTTACTCTACATGTTGGCTTGCAACTTTAGAATTTGACTATTTATCCATCCATGTGGAAGGAGAAATTAATAGCTGTTGAAACATCTAAAACTTTTTCCAAATACATACAGTACCAGTCAAAACTTTGGACACACTTTCTCATTCAAATGAACGGGAAGGTGCGTCCAAAGTTTTGACAGGTACTGTGTCTGTTCCCGTATGCAGCTGTAAAGGCACCCTCTTCTTATTTTTCCTCCCGTCTCCTCACTTGCGTCCTTCTTTCAGATTACGGATGTAGTCTTTGATGGTGTTTTCAATGTTGGGAACGGCATAATTTTGTGCCGCATAGATTCCTGTACACGTTCCAACAGCAACACCTAGCAACGCTGAGGAGCGTAGCCTAGCAACAATGTACCCAGCCAGAAAACCTTTCAGGAAAGGAGAAGCCAGCAGACTGCCACCCTGAAGAGGTAAAAGGAGAGGAGAGATTAGAACTGCTATTTTGTTGTTAATAGGGTGGTTTTATATCTACATCTGAATTAAAGCAGTTTTCATATGTTTTTTTATAGCTGCCTGGTCTGTGATCAAAACTCAGGGCTGAATAATCTGAGCCTGAACATGTTAGAGCCTGTGTGTATCTTACTGGAGGAACCCCAGTCTGTATCTCATCCTCGATCCGTCTCTGGATATCCTCCAGCTGATCCTTCAGGTCCCCCAGGTCCTTGAGCTGGCTCAGAGGATCCTACACACACACACACACACACACACACACAGAGAGAGAGAGAGAGAGAGAGAGAGAGAGAGAGAGAGAGAGAGAGAGAGAGAGAGAGAGAGAGAGAGACACACAGCAGTTTAGTGGACATGACCACAGTTTCCTAAACATTGAGTACATTTAGCTAGGGTAAAATATTGTTTGGGTTTTTAAGGTGGCAAGAAAAGGTCAACGTTTACTAAAGATCACATCTCCTAGTAAATTCTTTATAATATGAACAAGAACAGCGTCAGACTCGAACAAATAATTGACATTATTGGACCAGTCAACAACTAGGACCTGAGATACAAATGTTTACAAATATGGACCATTTATTAACAAGTTGCTTCTAGGCTTATTTCACCCATCAACTGCATTTCTTAGTGGGAGACACCAAGCAACATTCACCTCTAGGCCAACTTATTCAGATTAGGCATAAACTTTATGTTGCCAGTAGTGAATATGGAACATGTGTATCAAAACTAGCTCATTTAGTTATTAACATTGATGTCACTGATGATTAACATATTATGAAACGTGTAAACACAGTGTATGATGTTTCAGGACAATAATAGAGAACTCATTCTCAACTTTAAAGTCTGTCTTAAAACAAGACTAGGTCAAAACCTAGTATATGGCTGGACTGACCATGTATGGTCAATGTGTGAAATTGGGGTGGTAGTGTCTATAATGTGAATTCCTTGATATTAAATGTTCATCTGCAATTTTCTTTAGTGGTCCCAGTAATATGTGCTGGTAAAGGGTACTGAAGTAGCATATCACATGACATGGTTAAGCTTTGTTTGAGTCAAAAAAAGGTTATAAATGCAGTAGCAAGAACAATTCTTTCTACTCATATCTTGGGATGTTTGATTTGAAAGAGAATTTTTTAAATTCTAAATATAACTATTCAAATGACCTATCTGTTAACTCCCCCTGCTCTTTCATCTGTTTCATTTTGCGGATGTCTCTTGTTTTTCACTCTGCATTGAGTGCTTTGTCAGAGAAATGGTTATTTGGGGTGCTTTAACTGTGCCTCATGCCTTTATACGCCTTTTTTTACTGCCTCTGATTATGGAGGCTACGGTGGAAATTGTAAATTACAGTTTTGACAACATTTCAGGTGCACATTCAGGAGGCTTATCTCCATCCCGTTACCACAGTTACAGTTAAATCAAGCGCACCTGTACAGCAGCCGCCCCACACCGAACTGATATAACAGCTACATGAGTCACATGTTCTACCAGCAAAACTAATGTTGTAATGCTGTTGTTCATCATTTGTGATGTGAAAACGTCAGTGAAATAAACAGCTTGCTTCCTGGTATTAGTTCAGTTATAAAATCCAAACGCACAACTACTTGATTTGACTAATTTGGACGGTTGAAGCTTCATATTACTTTCAGATAAACTTTAACATACATTTTTGCACAGAAGGAAGCTGTGGATTTTGCCCCCCATCACTTACACTGTAAGTGCATTATGAAGGGATCTTCTGGATCTTCTTATGAACAGGAGGAATGATTATGTCAAAAAAAAACCTGTTTCAATGTTCATTTGGGCTCCTCACTGTTGCTTTAAGACAGACTTGAGAAATTGTGAACCTGTCCTTTAATCTTACTTAAAGACAGGATACGTTAGGCACGCTGGGATGTTTTCCACATAGTCCAACTGAGTAATGAAATAATGTAAGTCACGTTTTTCTCACCACCAAAGGTAAACAAACGCTCTTAGTTCTTACTAACTTAGCTAATTTAGCATTGGGTTAGCAGTTAGCCACCAGTTCTCCCTTTTCTTTTACAGAATGTTAATGTAATGTGTGATGTAGCTTATATGTATTCACAGCACTGTAGAGCGTTAAATATATTAAAATATCTCCAACAAATCAAATTATATTGACGTTAACTTAGACTAGTTTAGCTGAGAATAGTTCAGCTAAACTTACACCAGAGTGCTATGTTGCGATAGCATGCAATCTGTTCTACTACCTAAGCTAACATCAACAGCTAATGCTAATGCTAACGTTATCTAATGCCTCCTGAATGACATAATAAGTTAGGCGGTTTGTTATAACCCCAAATATCTACAATTAAAGCAGCGTTAAACGTGGAAAGCTGAGGACACCGACCTTGTCATTAGCCATAGCTTCACTTGAGTGTTGTTGATGTTTCTCTTCTTCTTTTTCTTGTAGCTTTGATGAAAATGAAAAGCGTGCTGCCATCTAGTGGTCACTTACGGACCATGCAGAGGTGGTTTTTAACTATTCTTCATAATTAGCTGTAGCCTAAAAACTTTCATTAAGGCATAAATAAAAATGAAAAAACGTTCAAAAGACGTTTTACTATTTTTCTCACAGTACAAAATGACATACTGTACGTGTGGATACTGTCTCAGAGTTACGATAATTGGACAGGACTTCAAAAATTTCCCCACAACCACTTAACCGGCAGACAGCTCTCGTACTCTCATAGGCCTCATTAGTGTAACATTTCCTGATCCTTTCATCTCCTCTCCACAATTCTTAAGATATATTAAATTATCTGGCGCTGCTCTACACTGACTTGATATCATATTGTATAAAGCAAATTGCGTCATTCTCTAAACACCGACCCCAAAATGTTTTGTCAAAACCCATCATATCTACATACTTCTGATCTATTAGTGCTAAGCAGTTCTGTTCAAATATTCAGTCATAGATTTCCTTATTCTTATATAAATGAGAGGGAGCTGAGAGGAATCTGTCTAATTAACTTGGGCTTCTTCTTCTTCTATTTTTTTAACTGGTGCTGGAGAGTCTGCATGAGAGAGCAGGGATAAAGAGAGCTTCAGAAAGGACAAAAAAGGGAGAACTGGAGTAAAAAATTAGAGAGACAGAAGGACAGAGTGTCACAGAAGCCACAAGCTGATAAATTCGCACTGTCGTCTCACCATCATTGTAACAACACACAGCCTAAGTAAGGAAGAAAGATTGTAGTAATTATGGAGTAAATTAGTGGCATTTTTCTCCAGAAATATAATTAGAGTGATTACAAGGACTGAGTTGCATTTAAAACATTGTGGAGTCATTTTTTCTCAGAAAGTATTGAAAGCCTGCATGATAGGTCAAAAGTGCGAATCACAGAGAGACTGCGAAAGTGAGAGTGAATGGGAGAGCTTGGAGTGACAGCAGGCGAGGAAGGGCTTGAGAAAGATGGAGAGAAGTATTAGAGACTTAAGAGAGAACAAGAGAGTGATTTTAATCTGACTGAGAGATGGGAAGAGACAGAGAGACTGAATCTGCAAGAGAGAACAGTACAGTATTTTAAAGACTAATTTTAAAAGATTAATTTTGCCACAACAAATGATTACTTTTTAAACACTACTTTGCAGTTTCTTCTGCAGCACTTTGTTACTCTGGGGGGCCTGAAAGTATTTAATCTTCTCACTCGACAGGACAGAGAGTCCATTAACTTTTCCTTACTCAGGGTTATCACAGCACCAACCTGATATGGAGCGCAGTATTTAACGGTCTGTTCAAGCTGGAATAAAACAGTCTGCATATTTTTGCATGAGATGAAATGGTGGTCACACTCTCCCCTGGACTGCAAGGATTTAAGAGTCGGAAGCAGTGATGGAGGTAAGGTGTCTCTGATCCTCACTACTGTTGATCATTTAAGAAGGGTTATTGATTTTGGCTGAGGCATATTTGGCTGACTAATCTTTGGATGCCACTGAAAAGGAGAGGTCATGGAAGCTTATGGTGCAATCATTATAGTGATGTGCTTTGAGGTAATGTGAATTCATATACGTCAGAAGCACATTATAGATAGACTGTCAGCATGATGAGGATGAGGAGATGCTGGAGTGTCATAAGGCACAAGGTGTTTAAAACAGACAAATAAACAGAATATTTTATATTCAGTGAGCAACAGAACAATAAATAACTTTTATAGCTTTTATGACTAAAGATTCATCTATTATTCAACAAGCCTAGCTGATTTTTTCACTCTTATATAATGAAAGGTTTGTATTAATACCCAAGACAGTAATTGAAAGAGTTGTTTGTGTAGATTTAGCCATTATAATTCAACAGATGGGAAAAGAAAGCTCTGTGCACACCAGCTTCAGTGCATAAAGACTGTTTTGCAGGAGGCTTTGAGGACTAATTCAAAATGTCAGTGCACTGGGTACACCTCACTGACTGCATTCAGTGTAATTTGTGTTGTGTCTCCTGTACCATCACCAAACTAAATGGGAAAAATAAATCGCTCACAAAAAAGATTTATCAGACTCTGACAACACGGGTGCAATCTGGAAACTAGCATTAAAGAACAAGTTTACTTTTTTCTATTTGATAATCATTCCTGCTGTTCATGCTGGCTGTTAAGAGATCCCTTCATAATGCACTTTCAATGTAAGTGATGGGGGACAAAATCCACAACCCTCCTGCCATGCAAAAATGTACTTAAAAGTTTATTTGAAGTGAATATGAGGCTTCAGTCATTCAAATTAAGTCAATATCTTTCAAAGTTACTGTCTTTTTAGTGCAGAATTCCCTCTTTTTGTTATCTTCCACTGCAGCTGAGCAGGAAAACACATCAGTGTCTGTCAAGACACAAAGTTTGACACTTTTTTGACTGAAAAGACTCTAACCGTAGAACATTTGTTTTGACTAACTTAGACATCTGAAGCCTCATATTGTCCTCAGATAAACTTTTACAGAAATTTTTGCTCAAAATGAGGAATCTGGATTTTGTCCTCCATCATCTGAAGGGGATCTAATGGTCAGTATGAACACAGCAAGCAACACCTGTTTCAATGTTCATTTGGACACCTAACTGTTGTTTTAAAGAACAATGTGTAGGATTTAGTGATATCTAGTGGTGAGGTTGCAGATTGCAACCAACTAAATACACCTCCCCTCAACCCCTCCCCTTCCAAGCGTGTAGGAGAACCTACGGTGGCTGCGAAACTTGCGAAAACGTAAAACACGAAAACTGTGGAAACATGGCGGTGCAACATGGTGGCCTCCATGGAAGAGGACACACCCCCTATGTAGATGGAAAGGGCTCATTCTAAGGTAACAAAAACACAATTCTTATTTTCAGGTGATTATACACTAATTAAAACATACTTATGAATATTATATTCCATTTCAAATCTTACAAAGTGGTCCTTTAAGACCCACTTAAACATGTGAACCTATCCTTTAAGCTCACTTGTTTCTCAGAGGAAAGGAGGTGTACTGTAAAAGAACAAGTTATATCCTGGTAGGAAAATATTATCGATTGCTTTTATCACCGCCTGTGTGAACAAAATGCCCCCTGCTGCCGCTTCTGTCAAAAGCACTGAGTTATTATAGTTTCATAATCTTCACTGTGCCTCGGGAGTGTTGTGACTTCAGCAGTGTACTGTTGGCTCTGTACTGTGCTCTGCTGCATTTGGCTGCACTATATTGCGTTGGGTGTTGTGTTGTTATAGATAAGATGATCCCTGTGTATATATTGAGAGGCTTATGTGCTGCACATGCTATGCTGACTTGAAGTGCAATGGTCTGCAAAGCAAGTCTTGTCGTTATGCAACTTTTGTGCTGTATTGTCTTTTTGCTGGCTGTGCATGTTTGTAGAAAGATGTTACCTAAAGATCACTTTTAAATTAATATAGTGTGATGAAAGCTTTTCATCATTCAGACACCTTTTAAGTGTGTCAGATAATGTGACGCATTTCTCCATGACTTAATCCTGAAAGCCTTTTAGCGCGCCTCAGTGTTTTTTGTGGGTTGAGTTGGCCCGTGTTCAGTTAAGTTACCTCATTAACCTCAGTGTTCAGTATTCAGCGAGCGTTTCCACTGATGGCTACTGATACAGTACACTCTGCTAGCAGGGAGAAATGTGATTGGAATACAACAAGACTGAATAAGAGAGAGAGGACATAGATTGTATGAGACGTAAGGAGTGACTCAGCACTGGTAAGATGGAATATGGTGCCACCAAAAAAATGTTCTGCCACTTGAAAAAATGAGAAAGAGCACTACATTAATTGAAATATGGATTCTTTGTCTCACTGAGCGTCTTCTCAGATCTCTGTGGTGACTGTGGCCCTTTGTCTCGCAATCCTTTTACTGAAGAATGTTAATCTGAAATGACTGCTATATCTTTCTATTTGGTATACAATCAACAGATCCACGGTCCTATTAAAACACGTTACAAACTCTTATTGATGTTAAGTATTCAGCTAGTAGACTGCAATCCTTTTAATATGATTTTTTGTGATTATCACATAATGATCAAAGTAAAACTAAAAAACACACTGGAATGTAAAGTATATATACATTATATTTGATATTTAAGTGTTTTTGGGTTGTAAATGATGCAACTTAATTCCTTTTCAGATAATATGAATATACTTTTTCCACCATACCAGCAGATAGTGATGGATTTTGTTGGATGGAGGCTGAATTCATCTCAGGTCAATACAGTTGGCACCAAACTAAAATTATTTTGGCAGCCGCCAGAATTCATTTAATTGAACTGCATATCCAAAATGGAATAAATAAATACTCACACTGCATTATATATCTTATCTTTACCATATTTTATAATAATTGGCACACTAATGATATTTTTTATATAATGAGCAGAGTATCTTTGCGTTGGTATTCTACGGCTCGGTGCGAACATTTCGCCAGCAGTATCTGGCAGTCCAGGCGTGCAATTAAAATGGATTCTTTCCATTTTGAAGAGTTGAGGTGCACTGGCTGTTTTCCACTAATGATTTCAACATTTAGATGGTTTGAGTGGGTGTGTGTGTGTGTGTGTGTTGCATGTATGAGTTTGCCCGGATGTCTGCTTTAAGCCAATTAAAGTTTTTAAGCTCTGTTGCTTCTCTGGCACAACGGGGCAAGTCAAGGTAAGGGAGGAGAGGTACTGCAGCCTCACTGCACCACTCTGCTGTGATGTGCCAAGGTGTGTGTGTGTAGACAGAGGTGCATATGTGCAGCCAAGGATAGCGATCTGATAACACTCACAGAGTCAAAAGAGAAATCAACACAACGGAGCGAGAAAAATAAAAACATTGTCATTATTAAGTTGGGAGTTGCGGGAAGGAATCGAGACAAAAACAGGACTGTACATGTTGGCAGGAAAGAGGGAAGCAGTTGACAACTAATTAGATGGAGGAATAGAGTGATGTGGTTAGAGGGAAGGATGGAACAAAAGTGAGAGTCCCATAAGAAGAGGTGAGGGGCTGCAAGGAGGAACGTGACCGAGAGAAGAATGAGAATGAGAAAGGAGGAGTTTGAGAGAAACGGAGGTTCGGTTGTGTCCATTTACTCTGCCATCCACTGGTGATTCACACAGGGGTCTTTCCTTCCTTTATGACGCCCCATTAGCATCTCCAGAACTCTCTCCCTCTCTCTACCTCTTTCTCTGTGTTTCTCCACCCCTCCCTTCTCCTCTCTCTCACACATGCGCTCCCATACCAGGGATGCCTGAATCGGTGGAACTCCTGATCAGAGTCGCCGGAGTCCCTGGTCAGCTGAGAGCTCAGACTAATAGGTCTGTGCTTAGCTAAACCTCAGCTTAGCTCAGGTCAGTTAAGGCAGACAAAGCAGACAGGAGTGAGTCCTCTGGAATACAGATCTCTGCATTATCATGAGAGCATGAATGCCCAGCTGTTTGGAGGCACGCTGGAAGAGGATTTCCTACAGCCTGTGGAAATTTGCCAGTAGTGGTGAAGACAGGGACGCTTCTACTTTATGAACACGGGGGTATGATGACACTGACAGCTATTTGGTGATGCATATGAGGAATGTAAAGCATCAGGCTCAGATCTTGTGTGTTTAAGTCCATTTTTGTTAAAAGGAGGTGAGGATGAGGCAAATGCTGAACGATTTGTAATATTTTTTCCCTATTCTCAACCTATTGGAGCTGAATGCTTGCAGCAAACTGCTTTGAAAGAAAAGTACCGCCCTTCGCTGGATAGCTATATGAGTGTATTCATTTTTTCACCATGTACAGAGGAAATAAAAGGTGCAGTCAAGCTAAAGCCACACAATGCATCCCAAAAAGGAAGAGTTTTCTTCAGTTTTTAACACGAGATCAACAACTTAATTGATTCTTTTACCAAGACTAAGAAACAGTTGCCACATCCACCCAATCATCTAGCCACATGGAGCTGCGAGGGATCCGCGGGCCAGTAGGTGGCCAAGATCTGAGAGGGCTAGGGTTTGGCATCCCAGCAACCGGGATTCCTGCCAGTTCCATAATTACGGCAGTGCAGCAGCAGGATTACTCCGCCAGCGTCTGGCTCCGCAGAAGGGATAAACTGGAACATGTAAGTTCTGGAGACTTGAGATGGGGTTGGAGAAACAGATGGAAGGAGTCTGAAATGTGGAGACAAAGGTTAGGGAGCTAAAATGTTGGGCCCTGAGTCGTTCAGTGAAAATATTAATATTCAAAAAAATATTAATTTGTTTGTGATCAAATATCAAATCCATCCAATAAAGGTTAGTGGAAAATGAACATCTGAAAAGCCAACAGATTCCAACTAACATGGTGTAGAGTCAAAGTTGTTTATGCCAAAAATAATATTTTTCTCAATTAAAATACTTATTTGTGAGCATCCATTAGAGCAGGTTTTACCAATATTTGTTAGTTTTTCAGGGACTGAGAACATTACATTTTGAATGTCTGGATAAATTAGGAAAGAAAAAGTATGTTGGCACTAGAATGTTTGGCTTTGGGCATTTAACTATAACTTCAGGATCAAGCTGATAGCTGCTATGGTCGTGGCCGTAAAATATGATAATATCTGAAAGGAAATTGGTTCTGATTACTGTTAGGTGTGGATATTGGGCCTATGTTTGCTAGAAGAAGAGATGGTGCTTGAAACCCTGCTTTGTGTGCAGCCACTGATACACAAATAAAAGGTTTGGAATAAAATGTTGGGACTGTGGACTGTTTTAGGGTAAAAGGTGCAGATAATATTGGGAATTGTTTGTAGAGGTTTAACAGTTAGTACATTTATCAACTGAGTGATTGACAGAAATTTAATTGGCAACTGTTTCAAGCAAAAACTGACATTTTCCACCTTCTCCAATGTGAGGATTTGTTGCTTTTCTCTGTTTCAGACCATTTTTTGGTTTGTTGGACAACACAAGACATTTTGAAATGTCACCTTAGGCTCATTCATTATATTGGTGAGAGTTTATAGACAAAATTATAAATCAATTAATTTAGAAAATAATCAGCAGATTAATTGATAATTAAAATAATCTTTAGTTGCAGCCCTAATTGTATGTTTATAAGAAAATCGGTTTATATTTGTTGTGTCCCACTCAAACTGTGTTGAGGAACTTCAACTGTAAAACTGCTTTGTGAATAAGACAGTCCAAGTCTCTAAATGTTTCATGTTGTGGGAGATCTGTTTTTACTGGATGAACAAGCTGTGTCTCACTCTACTCTCAGCAACACTGCGCCATTCTTTTATGTCAGCCACTTGTGCTTTTTATTAGAAAGAAGCTGTAAGGTCCTCAGGAGACTCATAGCTAGCAGGTAAACAGAATCATCATTCTACAGAGGTGTGGAGATTTAGTCGGTGAAAGGAAGAGGAAAAGGGGTTAGTTGAATATTTGATGCCGGAGGGGAACAGTGCCACGTCCAGGGAGCTGCTTTCTACAGTAAGCCTGTCTGCATAACCAACTAGGATGATGAATCAGCCTGTTCCCTTTCTGCAGACCTGCACACACACACACACATACACATATACAGTGCTCACAGGCACTTCAACAAATACACGCACACACATATACCAGTATGTTTTTGCAGACAACAGAACACACACGCACACTGTAGACAAGCCTGCAGCAGTCACATTAAAGAATTTTTGCTTTTTAACTCCACACCAAACTAACCCTGTCAGACACACACACACACACACACACACACACACACACACACACTGCAGACAGGTACTATAGCTAATCTCCAGCTGTATTTTGGTAAATGTTCCTTTGTTGTTTGTGTTTCTTAAAAGTTGAATTCTCATCTTATTTAATACCCAGAATGTGCTGGTAACATCAGATATGAAAAAAGCTATTAATGGAATCTCTTCAACAGACTCAGCTCAGACATACGTTTAAAGAAACAGCCAGAGTTCCCCTGCTGACAAATGATGATAAATGGAGAGTAAGTAGGAGGAGAATGAGATAAGCAGTTGCTTCAAGCACATTGAGCGCTGCTATCAAAGCAGTGTGATTCAAGTCACAGGTTCAGCATCAACTTGTCAAACACTGAGTCAGTTTCTGTTCAGTCCGAGGGAAGACGTGGTCTCAGTAAATCATGAACTATAGTGACACAGAACTGACAAGCACTTTGTCAGTTTTTTAACCGTTTCAGTCACTGACCAAAAGTGATCTCTCCAAAAAATGTTCTCAAAAAAGTCTCTTTATAGCTTTGACTATGGATATATTACACATTGCCTTTTTCAGGATAAGCAGTTCTGCTTGAAAATGAAGAAAAATGTAATGTGAACAATTGCACTCAGGATTTATAATGCATTACATAACTGTCAGATTTAGTTTTGCATTTATTTTGAATACTGAAGGTGTCAAATAAAGGCTCATTACAGAACAGTAATCCAACTAACCACTGAAATCTGTAAGGATTTTGGGGTAACGGACAACATCTGTGGGCTTATTTAGGCATCAGTAAATAACACATAATGAGCACATGTGCTTGGATCGCCATAGAACAATGAAATGAGTAGTTATAATCATAAGTAGCCAGGACTATTGACAGTGAGATACACCTATCAGCCTCATTTTAGGGCTGTCCCAAACATCAGTTGACAATTGTGAGAGAAACGTGGTGAAATCTCAGACAGCTAGCATCAAATTCTGACACTGTCAGGAATTCGGCCCAAAATCCCACAATGTGACTGCTGCTGCTATGCTATATGTTGACTAACTAACCAGAATATGACATGAAACAATACAAAATACACTGGCAAGCTAGCATGATGCTACGAATTACCACAAACTCAATCGGCTTCTTTTCCCTGGCCACAACAGGCTAAACAATCTCTTCCTCTTCCACTTTTGAGGTTATTTAATGCAAAGACGTGCCAGCACTATGGCATTCTGCCAGCATCTCTTTGGTTTTTTATCATAAAGTAACCAACAGGCCTCAATATTGATATCATACACTCTCACACAGATTTCGACCAAGACTTTATTAAACCCATCTTGCACAGTGTGACATGCTATCAGCTTGTGAGATTGTTGTTCTCATCACAGACTCTATAGGTGCCTTTAAACAGTCAGTGGAGTGCCTGCGTTCTGGTGGGACATATTAGCCAGTAGCCACCTATGTGTTTCTTTTACTCATCTCTGCTTTCTGTTACATGATCATAAAGTGACTGATTCATTTCAGCTCATGTGCAGTGTGGTTACTGTGGTTGCTTTTCTAAAACTATATAAGTGCAGCTAAATGGAATTAAAACTATCAGGACAGCTGTGTGGATACTCCATTATTTTATGTCAGCATTGTTCTGTACTTTGTAGTCACTAATGAAAGATTATATTTCAAATGCATAAGATAAGTAAGTTATAATTCCAAATTTCTATTGAGGCAATTACTGGAGCCAAATTGTGTTCACTGTATGCACTAAGATGAACTTTAAATATCTGAGGCAGCGGCCGACAGCCGATTTGGAGGCTAACTCCGGATCAAAGACAGTGAAATCTCCCAGGGTTGGCAGCTCAAAGTAGAGCCGGCTCCTCATGCTGATTGCATTTTCAATTTCATGGTGACTGTGCTGATGTATAGACCCAAGTCTGCAGTAATACTGGTCAAACCTACAGTATGTGGAGCCCTGAGGCTCAGACTTCATTTATTATCTCCCCATACCTTTGGAGTCAGAGGATCAGGATGGGGAAAATGATAATGAAGGGAGTTAAAGGCATTTGGAACTTTTACTCAATCTGATATAAAAAGGATTGTTTATTGCTGCAGATTACTCATTTTATTGATTAGGGTTTGAAGCCTGAAGGGCTATTATTATATGGGTATTATTATTATTATTATTATTTCTTCAGAAATGTTTTTGCATTCCTGTGAGATGGTTAATGAGAGAGACATGAGATTTTGCCCATTGATTGGAAGTTGTGTGCAAGTGCTGCCCAAGACTCTGTAATTAAAGGTCAAAATTTTGAACTCTGAAAATTCATAACTCCTATGCCGTAAGTCCAATTAACACAAGACTTGGTACAGACATCCAGCTATATTTGCTCTAAAAATTTGCCCCAAGAACCACCAAAGTCCGCCTGACTAGAACTGTAGGTTCCATTGCTACCAAATTTTCTGTGGATCATTACTGGACCAACCTTATCAAAAGTTGCATAAAGCTTGTTGATATCTCATTTAGTTTTCAAGATATTGACATATGATCTTTAAAAGGGCATGGCTCAGCATATAAATAGACCAAAGTCAACAAACGCTGGGCCAATCATCAAATCAACTACAAGTACAAGAAATGGATGAAACATAACACAAATCAGACTATAAATCAGAAATTGTTTGTCCAATCATTACAAAACTCACAGGATATGTTTCATAACAATGTTGAACCACGTGTGTAAAACTATTTTGAAATCTCTCAATAGGGGATCCCACCACTTCCGAACATGTGCATCGGCCTGGCCATATTAGTCAATAAATCGATGACAGTTTGTCCAAACATCACCACACTTGGTGGATATTTTAATTAAACCGTTGAAGCTTTCAACAGCTTATGAGCTGTGTTGGCTTGAACCCTGGAATTGCTGCTTGCGGCTATATTTATTATTAATGATTGTACACACATACCTTTATGATGAGCTTTACTCTCAAGAACTGACAGTTTTCTATTTGACTTCAGCCAGATTAGTCTTACAGTGCTGGTTCAAATCCAACTTCATCACATCATCACTTCTCATCCTGCTCTTACTTTTGGCGTGTATCCTGATGCTTTTGTTTCGTCATTTATCAAATAGAAGCAAAAATATCCAACAGAACAATGTGGGAAAAGAGGGAAATTACAGATACAAAGAAAGTGTGATTTGGAGGATAAAGTGTGTAAACTCTTCATGTAGAAAGCATACAAAAATGTCAGTTCAACCAAATTACAAAAAGACATATCCTCTTACCCAAGTGATAACTAGCAACATTCATAGTTTTGATTTTATAAACTCAGGTTTTGAGATTATCTGTCTTTGAGCCTTCTGTGATTACAATGGAAGTTAGAAGTGGATACTATGGATAAAATCCTAACTGTATATCACGATAACAGCATATATTGGGATATATTACATTTTTTTGGAAAGGCAACTGAGAAACAGCTCACGGATAAAATAACCAGACAAGAATATCAGTTTTTTGGCTAATCCAGCAAATTAAGTACCTGACAAACTCTGGTACTATTTACAAACCAGATATTTCCCTAAAACAGTCTTGCATGACCATGACCAACTAAACCTGAAAGAATCTGATTCATTTGGGAACAATAGGAAAGAGTAATCTGATGGTGAAAGTCTAGCAAGATTCTTCACTGTCAGCATAGCAGAAAAGTGTCTTTTTTGTTTAAAAACTCTCAACAAAGTTTAACTTGTATTTTTCATTTGCACGACAGAAACTCATGAGAAACATGCAGTTCCTGTTTTTGATAATGTGACTTTAATAAAATTCTAATTTGGTTACTATAGTTACCCATAAATTGATAAAATGCTTACATTTATTTTTATATTATCTCATGGTGTAAACTGTATCATCACATCACTCATCTTCATTGTAGGTTAATGGTATTTCATTTATAGTACTCATAACATTGAAAAAATACATTAAAAATTTAAACAGCAACATTTCTTTCTATACACAGTGTCCCAGGTATTTGTAGGAACTTTGTACAGCAGAAATTGTCCTTTGAAAGAAAATGATCTCTGCTGTTAATTAAGGACCACAATGGTCTCAAAGGCAATTTCAATATAATTGGTGAGAGATTTACAGACATTAACAGATTCACAAAAACACAGTGAAGAGTTTCTAGGGTGAGTTAAACATCTGTTCCCTAGATGAGCCTAAAAGATTTCCTGTCGTTACATTTAATCCCTGCAAATCCTTTGGTAAAAGGTGGTTAGTCGGAAGAGAAACCACAGCCAGCTTTCCCTAAAAGCTGAACAAAGCTGTGCCATTAACTGCTGTTCACTCTCATTATCTGGTGAAGACCTTGGGCTTTGTCTCCACTTTCAAAGCAGCGTTTGACAGCAGTTATAGATGGACATGTTTTCAGACATATGTAGTCCTTTCATTTTTAATTAGTGACTTTTATCTGACAGTTACACAGCAGGAGGAAATAGTCACCTTGAGGTTTGTGCTGTAGCTGTCTCCCAACACTTCAACACAGACAAAAAGCAGCTTCCCCATTATGCTGTTGGATGGCTTTGATCTTTCCATAAGATGTTCCAGTGTCATTGTTTGCTCTTAACTGTGGCAAAAATACATCATTGTCTCACTACAGTATTCCCTGTCAAGCGGAAATGTTATCTGTAACAGGGAAAATGTTTCTCTGAAGTGTATGATTGCTTCATTAAGGGTGTTTTCTCACACTCACAAGACAAGATATACTCTCTGTGTAGCAGATGGAAGACAGCCAGTGAAGGGAGGCCGGTAAAATGAAAGCAGACACACTTCAGTGCCTGCAGGGGCTGATTACAGGGAGGTGGGATTTTATATATTAGGGTTTTTTTCCTACCCAAGTTACAGTTACTTTTGCAGAAATTCAGACAAGTGGAGAGAGAGAGAGATGTCTTTAGTTTTGTTCAGTCAGATATGTTGCTGGTGTAATTCAATCAAATTATATAGTCATAAAAAAAATCTAGATAGAGATATTTATGTATATGTTGGCCAGAGGCTTACTGTCATCAATCACCCAACACACTCTCATGATTGTATTCAGTACCAATTAAATTGATGCTTGGGGTGTTTGGCTCGTCATCAAAGCTTCACTTCAGTTCAGCAGCAATTGAACCTTAGTTTTACACCTGACTGTTCGCTGCTGTATATGTGCAATGCTGCAACAGATGTAGACATATGTAATAGCTAACTCACTTGTTTTCTATTTGCACAGTTGCATCAGCTGAACCCAAATCACCAAATCAAGCACATGGATCAACACTCTGACCATAAGAGTCAGACAAAATAATCTATGAATCACTACATTTTGGCGTCTCTTGCTGCAATTAGTTTAGGCATTAATCTAAATGTTAAATATACAAAATGTTACTGCAAAATGACCGGTTCAGAGAACATGGTAGACATACAGTTATACAGCATTGTCATGTAGTGAGTGGAGCAGGTGGACCCAAATGCAGGAGACAGAAGGCAGGCAGGATCAGATACAGAACATTTAATAATAAACATGAAACACTGAGGAACAGGGAACACTAACCATAACCACTGATGACTCGACAAAGACTGAACTCAAAACCAGACCTTAAATACAAACTAAACTAATCAGGGAACGGGGAACAGGTGACTAGACACAAGGGCAGGCTGGCAGTGATTGGCTGAGGGAAACACAGGGGGCAGGGCACGGCTGACAAGACTGATAAAGGGCAGGTGTGGGGAGGACACAGAGCAGGGCAGTGCTAACAAGGGTAATGCAGGGCAAGTGAGAGGAGGAGCGCATGAACACAGGAGGAGAAAACACAGGGAAACCAGAAAGCAAAAAAACCCTAAGCTAACCAACAAAGGCAGTCCTCTAAATCCACCACCCAAATCATGACAAGCAAAACCATACCAGAAGCACTAGACTCAACAGAAGTGTAATACAGAAAAACCCAAGAGAGCAAAAACACAGAGAGTCCAAAAACAGAAAGTCCATTCAGGATGTGACAAGCATTGTGAAAATATGCCACTAGAATAAGAATCAGAAACTGGTTTATTGCCGAATAAGTTCGCACATACAAGGAATTTGCCTTGGTGTTGTGGTGGATAACAAAAAACACAAGGTGTGAGAAAATACAACTACAAATGTCTGGTGATCATAAATAATTTAAATAACATTTTACAATAAATAATGAGTAAAGCTATATTCTAAGTGAGCCATTAGAACATGAACAAGCCCTGCATTCAAAATCAAAAGCACTCTCTTAGTATAATGGACCCTTTGAGAGTGCTACTCTGTCATGTCTTTATTACATTTTACTGTTAGATTATTATTACTCATACATTAATGTGTAAACAGCATTTTAATGTTGTTGCTGGTCGAGGTGAAGTTTATATTAACAATTCCATATAGGCCTGCTGTTGGGTAGTGTAATCTATAGTAATGCATTATACTTTAATAGTTTTTAACAGAGGTCTATGGCACAGAGGAATAAGATATATCAGGCTTTGGACACACACACAATACAAAAGTAGGATTGATTCATTGTTGGTTCGGCTCTACACATGAGATTTTTTGACAATATGTAAGAAAAAAAGAGAATCAGCAGCCATATCCTTTAAACTTGGGTAAATATAATTAGCTTCTTTCCTCTACTGCACCTAAAATACATAAAACACAGACAGGAGACAGGTGAGAGGTTAATAAATTACAATATACATGAGTTGAATCATTAAAGTAGTATTTTATTTGTTGTCTATTGTCATCATGGTGAAACTATGATGGCCTACAGTAAACTGAGTGGCTTTAGATAAAATCATCTACTTGTGTATTAGCCATTTGATTAGTTACATCCAGATTAGAAAATGTGATTGTTAATCATGTTACAGATGCTTTTATATAAAACATCAGTGTATAAATGGCCGTACACTGTATACTATGTATCCATACAATAATGTATAGTGCAGTGATTGGATGTATACCATCTATACCTCAACAACAGTAGGGGGAGCTATTGTCTTATGTTAAAAAACATAATTGTACACAGAGTGGAAGACTTTCCTTTAAAAAAAAAGATTGTGAGTGCATTTTTGTGCATAAACAACCTTTTGTGTGTCTGTATGCAGGTGTGTGTTATACATCACATGATGATGAACAACACACATCAGTTTCAACACTAACTAATTGAATATCTCCCCAGGATGCGAGGGTTTGAAGTATGCTGGCTGTCAGTTTCCTATAAGTGAGCTTTAAATCTCCCTCATCTCATTTACTCTGATTGCCTGTGTTTTGTTTTTTCTTTGATGGGATTTTTTTTTTTTCTGTGTACCATGTCAGACACAAACAGGCTCCCTTTTCTCTTTACTACACACACATACACACACACACAACCACATACCGAGACAGATTAATGGTAAAAAACCCACTGGAAGCCATACGCATTTTCATGAGGTGAACTAATTAGGCAATTAGCTGAAACTCATTAGACTCCGTTTCTGTCCACAGTCTTTAGGAGAGAGTTATTTTAGTTTGAAAAACTGTTACATGAGTGTGATCACGGGGTGCTCACTGATTTGTGAAATCCATATGTCATCAAAATGCCACTGGGTTAGAAACATGGCATTGATGTCTGCATGGTATCTCTTGTAGAGAAGCACTTGTGCACCGCGTCTGCTTGCATTGAGCTCAGTACAAAGATTAAATAGAAAACTTTCATGTTGGCATTTCATAATCCAGTTTAATATCCCCTTCAGTTCACTCTCATATCTTGATTTGCAGAAATGTTTTGTATTGAATTTCACAGTTGAACAGTTCACTGCTCGTAGTTGTGATATTGAAAGCTTAGTGCACTCTCGTGGTTCAGAAATTTCCCTATAAAGTCTAATAAAGCGGATGACGCAGAGCAGAAACGGGGTTGTTATGGCTTTGGTTTGCTGCTCACGCAGTACTGAAGTGCAATACCTCTGTAAGTGCTGAGAGAAATCATTTCACGGTTTATCACTTGATGTGTTTATTACAGAGGCTCTTCTTTAGTATCTGTGTAGTCGGATGTGTATTTGGTTTCAGAGTGTGTGCTCCCTGTGTGATAGTCCACAAAAAGAGACTCATTGTGTCTATCAGTCATGTTAGGGAGTGCTTCTAATGCAAGATTACTTCCTGTCCACAGGGAGGATAATATATAATTCACAATTTATCTGATGTTTTCATTCAGAGCAAACAGGTATAGAGGCTCAAGGCATTTGGATGACAGAGAAACTCGCAGTGCTCTGGGGATCAAACCTCATGGTTATGTGATACCCTGATACCCTGACAACTACCCTTTAGGCTGCAGGTTTAAAGAACAGTTCAGCATTTTGGAAAAAATATGCTTATTCACTTTCATTTAATCTTGCCAAGAGTTAGATGAGAGGATCGATACCACTCTCATATCTGCCTAATAACTACGGAGCTGAGGCAAGGTGATTAGCTTAGCATAAAGACTGGAAACAGGAGGAAACAGCTAGCCTGGTTTGCTCCAAAGTTCAAAAATATGATCACCAACATGTCTAAAACTTACCGATTAACACACTGTATGTTTGTTTAATCTGTACAGTATAAACATGCAACATCAGTAAGGTGACTTTGTACAGATATTAATGTTCCCCTCAGGATGAACTGTAGTAACCACTTTGGTTTATGACCAAATACTTGAAAAACGAATGATATTCTCATCAGCCTCAGCTGTTCTGTACTGTACTAAGATGGTAAACACAGTGAAATTATACCTCAGCATGTTAGCATTGTCAACGAGAGCATGTTGCCTGTGAACTCTTAGCCTTGTTGATTGGTACCAGCATGATTCAATTTGTCATAAAACACTGGAAATATAATTTCCTGTATGAGGGGCTTGATCTGATGTCTAAGTGGATCTCAGCTGCAGGTCAAAGACTCTTAAACCATGATCTTTAGCTTTAAACATACGTACAGACAACATAAGATACACTGCAGTTTTAGCTCTCAGATAAGGAACATATTTGATTCTACAGGCAAGTCCCTATTCTGCCAGTGTAATTGCAACTGTACTGGCTGGGAGAGAATAATGACTTCTGTATGATGCCTCACTGCTCGGCAAGCTTTCCAGCAGTGCGGACAACAGATGTAAGGATGACATTCATCAGCTGGTGTGAAGTCATCATATAGTGCTGGAAATGACTCTAAACACTTTCATGTTATGGTTGGAAATGGAAAGCTAAAACAAAAAACAATCAGCAGTGTCAGCTAGACACTGATAGTTCTGGTATTTGGATGTGTCATTCTCCCTCTGCGTGTCATTTTCTGCCTGCTGCAACCAATATATCTGTTGTACATTGTGGGCTGGCTTCAACAGCAGCATCAGGCTTCATAGCTCCATATAGTGTAACAGCATACAGCATACATCACATCGGTTAACTATCCACTGAAGAAAACTACGTTCCCCTTTATGACAAATGGTTCTCACTGTGTGATGACCCATGAAGAACTTTAATGGCCTTCAGTGGAGTGCTGACTGCAAGGAAAGATTTAAATCAGGCTTTATGTTTCCTGTTGTAACTTTCTATATATCTACAGGTCATCTTGGATTGTAATAACTTATAAAATGTTGTTTAACTAAACATGGCCCCAGACTTCTGGGTAAAATATGTTGCTTCTCCATAAACAGGAACATGTTATAATACTTAACATCCATTAGTTTATGGTAAATTGGACAGTTTTCAAATTGGGCAACTTCTTTTGCTCCGCATAACAGTTTTCATTTTTATTAGTGTCAGGTTTAAGCAGCTTTAAAATTTGGTTACAGTTGGGCAACAAATGCAGTTTGGTTGAAGGTTTGGGAAAGACTGGCTACAGCAATCAGAGAAATGTAAACTAAGGAAAACTTCACAGACAAAAGAAATCTCTTTTGTATGAATTTGAACTGAATCCATGTTAATCAGGCAATATAAGCATAGGAATATACTGTCATATTGTTGTTTTTTTTTCATTTTGCTCTTTTGTTTCATTTAATTTCAAAGGTGCTCTCCAAAATCACACTAACACTTACATTTTGGGGGTGGCTGTTTCGTAATAGCGTTAGAGTGTTTTGTCCATTACAGTAACCACATGTTGAAGTGTCCTTAAGCAACACACTGAACCCTAAATTGCTCCTGATGCTTGTTACCGTATTTCCTCAGGCTGTATGTCAGCATTGGTTTACTCCAATCCACGGTCAGCTGAGGATTCATTAAATCTTGATATCATTTATATATAAATGCAGTATGTACAAGACAAAAAGAGCAAAAGAAAGCATGAAAAATTCTTAAGCAACTTTGCAACATGTGCATCTGTCCCATCACTCTAATTAGAGTCTGTTTCTTGTCTTCACACCCCTAAGATCCTGCAGTGAAATGATTTTAAACCCCCCAGTGTATTTCCTGTAACAAACCACCATCTGGTGCATGTTCTGTTTGTGTGTTTGTTGAAGTGAAATCACATTAAGCAGATGGCGGTGTTTGTTCACGAAACTCTTTTCTTGGCTGTCACATTCTGACAGTAAACCCTAAAGAAAGGTGGTCACACACACACACACACACACACACACACACACACACACACACACACACACACACACACACACACACAGTTGACTGATTTGTTGATTTGTTCATGTCCACATCAATCGTGAAAATCAGATAGACACAACAATCCCTATCTCAAGCTTCACAGTTTTACTTATATACCAGAAATATTAAGAAAGTAAAGACATGAATCTGGTGAAAAGCTCAAAAACATCCAAACAGATTACAGCAGGAAGTTGAAGGGTAAAAAAAAACATATCAGCATGCAGCCTGGCCTCTAACAGCGCTAGCTGACAATGACCAGAAAGAAGCAGTAACTTGACCTTTCATGAAGCTCAGCATCTGACGGCTCCCCACCACCTGCCTGAAGACATGGCAAATGAAAGCTGGAGCTGATACCTGAAGACTGGCTGTGAAATGACCTGCACCAGTTGTTTTTACACACACACACACACACACACACACACACACACACACACACCAAACTGTCAATATAAGACTGGGCCAAGCGAATAATCCCTTGTTTTCTGTTGTGAGCAGTGCCATGTCAGCTAGAAAGTTCTCAGTTCTGCAGTGCTATAATACTGCAACAAGAACTATCCAACTACTACAGATAGATGGCAGAAATGAGTCCTGATACTGCATACTGGTTTGTGTAGAGAAACTGACACATCCTTCACTTGAAAATGTCATTTAAAGAACAGGCATCAAACCCATCAGATTAGCCACAGATTTCTGGACAAACTGTCCATCTGTAAAAATGCCACCACAGTCAGATCTCCTACTTACTAAAAGGAGCTCTGTGTTTGTGTGAAGTTGTCCTGGTGTCTTAAATGTGTTTCATTTGTTGTATTCTTTTTTGTAATAACCTGCCTAACTGTAAGGACCCAGTATCCCCTCAGGGATATAAAAGCTCCTCTGATGTGGAGCACTACAACACACGCAGAGAGAAATGTCAGAGTTGAGAGGCAGTCATGGCAGGTAGAAACGCTGTTGAGCCAATCAGATATTCTGACACAGACCAATTAATCATCCCCAGAGAAGTGATCGACCGGTGATCCGCCATCCTTTAGAGATCCTAAATGAGACATGCAAATATACAGTATATTATACATAAAATACGCATGGACGAGAATAATGCTTCAGGTTTGAAACCCACTTTGATTTATGCTTGTGAATTCACCTTTGGCACTTCTGTGCTCACTGGACTTCATAGATTTATAGCATATCAGGACAGAAAGTGATAGTGAGCACAGAAATGACCCAAATGGCCAGCTCGCGTAACTAAGGAAACAAAAATATCCCCCAGTAGATCATTCTCTCGATGTTAACTCAAGTGGTACACTAAGTGGTTGTGTGCAGCTAGCATTATCCAAAATAAGAAGTGTCTTTTGTTCTAAGGCATCAATTTATCTTTGAGTACAGCTCAGGAGGTTTATTTTTGGAACTACATTAGGCATAATCTTCTCCCTCATTGCTGTTTACAGACTGGATATTCAAACAATTATTAAAGCCTACTCAGTAATAGTATTTAAAGCAAGTCTATATAACTTTTGAAAATAAGAAATAACTTATTATTCCTCTTACAAATGACGCATCCTTGTTCAGTTCAGTACACTCAGTGGGTTTTCAGCTACAGTCTTACCTGCTCTGGTATGACCGGTAGCATAAAGTTAAAGACGGATGTAACTGATATTACAGAGTGAGCTCTATTCGTTATGACTCTTCTCTACCTCTCTGTGCTACAGTTACACTGTGTGTTAGTATGTCACACGTTAACATTTCAACAGTTTTATCACAGAAGTAAAACAAAAAGAAAACATAACGTACCTGCACCAGGTGACACATTTGACATTTCATGTCAGTCAGGTCACCTCATGATGATGTCTTTAAAGCAACTGACTTAAGTGAATCTTGGAAATGTGACATTATTTTCTGATTTTATAATGTCAACAGTGGCCACAGTTCAGCTCAAATTACATAGCCTCACTTTAACATATATCGTACCATATTAAACTACTGCTTCATACTGGAGACGGAGAGCTATTATAATGGTAAAAGTGGTACATGTCATAGCTGCTCTTAAGTTAAATACCAGTTGAAACTGTACTGTTGAAGTAGTTGGGGTGATTTACATAGAATTGGGATGAGAGTTAAAAAACTAAGTGGATGAATTCAGTGACTGTTCCTGTCCTCTATTGTTGAAATAAGAAATAAGAACATCCCATAATACAGAGCAAATTCAACAATCTTAAACTTGAGCTAATGCTCATCCTTGTAATTGTGCAAGTGATTTGTGGCACTTGGCAAGGTAAAGTTTATGTTACAGTAATGGTTTTTATTTATGAGCCTTTATTGCCAATGCAGTAAAAGTTGTGCTAATCAGAAAGAAAATGGATTTAAGTGCTTTAGCAATAAAAAGCACTTGGCTATGTCTTTTAATTTATACTATTCTCTGTTCAATTGCTCTTAAACTAGTCTACAGTGAGTTTAAAAGTTCTTCCAAATGATGATTCTGTCCTAAAAAGCTATTCTTCTACCTACAGAAAGCACAATGATCTCAGATTTTAGAGCTGAGTTTCCATAATACAATGAAACCAGCTGACAACTGACTGATAACTAACATTTATAGTGAGAGCCTCGATTTAATCAGTCCAAGCCAAAATCTCACTTTTATTTTTATTTCACTCTTCTCTTCTCTTCTCTTCTCTTCTCTTCTCTTCTCTTCTCTTCTCTTCTCTTCTCTTCTCTTCTCTTCTCTTCTCTTCTCTTCTCTTCTCTTCTCTTCTCTTCTCTTCTCTTCTCTTCTCTTCTCTTCTCCCCTCCTCTGAAGTGTAACAGTACCCTCTGTTGGATATCCTGTGTCAGTACACAGCTGCAGGGCGGACAGACTTAAAAAGATTTACTATGCATCTCTGCATCTGAACAAGAGCTGCACAGCATTTCAGTGTGCTCACAATATTCAAACTGCATACTAAAAAGACTGAAGTTAGATACATTTTTCAAAAATTGACATTCTTGAGTTTTGTGTGACGTCACACAACACTGAGATTCACCCTTAAATACCATGTAGCACCTCTGTCTGTACCCTACACCTTTCAATCTCAGTTGCAAATAGGATCAGAAAATAGGATGGCAGGAACTGCTGTGCAAACAAGCCCGTTGTCACTCTGTGTGTGTTTGCACGAGTGTGCGTATGTGTCCTCTGTCACTGCACACTTGCTGACTGCATTACATGTGGTCAAACAGAAAAGAGGAGGGGGAAAAAAACATAATAACAAAGAAAATAAAGTGAACATAGATACACAGATAGGTTGATATACTAGTGATATACTAGGGTGTAATAGTTCATAATAGTATTATTGTTCACAAGTGTTTCACTGTGCATCCACATTAGAATCAGCATTTCCTCTACATTCAGATCATTTCTGATATTTCTGAGCAACATTGATAAATAAGAGTTGCTGTGTATAATGTGATTGAGCATTTTTTTTAACCACAAAGACATTTACTACTGTTAGTGAGAGCAAGGGCAGGGCAGCTCAGCATCATGCACAGCAGGATGAGAGGAGATGAGCAGGACGGGCGAATGGACGGACAGTGAAAAAAAAAATTAAAAAGAAAAAAAAAGAGGAGAGTCGGACCATCTATTTATTCTCTCTCCCCACCCCACCTCTTTCTGTGTCTATATGGGAGAAGAGAGAAATGTGAGCTTTCTATTAGTGGGAGAGGGTGGGGAGATAGAGAGAGAGAGAGAGGGGGAGGGAGGGAGCGGGAGAGTTAGAAGGAGGTGGACGAACACACGATATGGTGAGACGAGACGAGAGGAGGAAAGTGAGACAGAGAGGAGCAGGGAGGAGAGGAGGGAGGACAGGAAACGTATAAAGAAGAGAGGAGAGCCAGATGATAGAAAGTGTGAGTAGATAGATAGATAGATAGATAGATAGATAGATAGATAGATAGATAGATAGATAGATAGATAGAGGCAGGCAGCATCCTGTTGTGATTTAGGTGTGTCTTTTTGTGTTAGAGTTTTCATCCACTCATTGATATAACAGCAGGAGAGGCGAGGAGGAGCATCACTTTTCCTCTCTGACACACACACACGTGCATTTACAAACACCAACACTGTTCATTTTCACTGCGGAGAGGGACGGACCCCCCACCCCCCCCTCCTCTCTGACTCCAGGGGAAGAGACACACACACACTCTCTCTCTCTCTCTCTCTTTCTGTTTCTTTCACCGCACACACTCAGAAAAGCACATGTGTTTCATGGACTGGCAACAGAGGGATGCGTCATGAAGGTGAGCTCTCGTTACTTTCAATCTGACAGTTTCACAGTTGTTACTGTGTATATGTGAGTGTGTGTGTGTGTCTTATTGTGGATTACTTTCTGTGATGTATGTGATGCCAGCAAAACAAACCTACCTTCTGTCTTCCTTCCTGATTGGTCTTGAACTGAGAATAACACTGCGTTCTTGACCTGCGTGCTGTAGATGAGAAAGTGATAATGTTTCTCAATGGAAGTGTCAGGTGTTCTGACTGCTCTTTGGCTGCTTCACACTCAAGTGGCTTTTTATCCGTGTGTGTGTGTGTGTGTGTGTGTGTGTGTGTGTGTGTGTATATATATATATATATGTACAGAGAGGGAGTCTTGAATATAGTACAGGACTGGAGGACAGTTGGTGTTGGTGGTACCTCGTTTCTAAGAATCAGAATGAATATTTCCATCATCCTCCATTATTTGGTGTCTCTACTTTTATCTGTTGCACTGACGTCTATATGATAGGAAGTATCTTAAAACTATCTTCGTGTGTGTATCCCTGTTTGTGAGTCCTTTCACGCATACAGTACCGTGCATACTCATGTATACTTGATTACATCTAGAGGAAAGTGCTGATATTGAGTTGATCTAGTGAATATTTCATTCAGTAGTTAACACTCCGCTGTGAGTGTTGTACACCATAATCATGCCTACAACATAAAATTGCATGCAACCACTGCAGCATCACAGCTATTTTAGTGCTTTTATGACCTGTGAAGTGCATCTCTGATGCTGGGCAGAGGCACTGTAATGATGGATATTATCTCTTTGTGTATCATTCAGCTGTAGGTACACTTAGACAAGAGGAGACTTAAGTGAGAAAAAATGCAAGACTGTTAAATTGATATGTTGATATTAGTTTATTGCAGATATACTGACATTGGCACATGTTTGGCTGTTAATTAACAAGATATTTGTTTAGACTGATTTTTCCAGCACCTTACAAGGACTTAGTCGGGTGGAGTGGTGGTCATCCTGCATTAACTAACAAGATATTGCAAAACAGAAATGACACAATATGTGAATTAGAGACATTGTCGCCACTAAACAGTTTGTCCACCAGAGAACACTGACAAGTCACTTTTTCAATTGTCTTAATCTTTGCTGTTCTTTGACAAACAAATTAATAATGATTGTTATGAAAATGTTCGTTTAATTTTTTTATGGAAAAAAGAATGACTATTGGCAGATACTGTATGTCATTATTATTTTTTAATTCTAAAATATGGATATCAAGATCGGGCTCGATCTATCCATTAATATCCAGGCTATTAATGTATTCTAAGCTTTTCTTACAGTTTAGCAAGTCTTACAAACTTCAGGCTGAAACATACAAAAATATCCATGAATTTGTGTCACTTCAGGTAACTGGTTAATGATAATATAATTCCCCAAAATGTGAACTTTCCCTTTAACTGAATGCAGGAGCACGAATCAAATCAAAGAATGTTGGAAGAGGACAATCAGACTATGCTCACCCTGTCTCACTTCACTGAAAACTGGCCAGCTCTCATTGGTTATTAGAGGTCTCCACTTTAAGACTGAATCAGTGCATATGGCAGATAGTAAACATTACTGTAATCATATTGTACTGAAACATCACCTAGTCTTTGACATAACATCACCTTTGACAACTATGAATAGGCTCAGGACCTTTACAACTAGCTGTTCCCTTTATCATCACTCCTTCTTTCTTGTTGTCTTTCTTTCTTAGTCTTTCTCTCCGTCTCTGTCTCTCTCTGTCTCCTCGTCCCATTAGTCTTTCAGTCTGGCTGCACTGCCTCACAAGTGGGCTGCTGGGTCAAAATGGGCTGGCCAAGACTGACCTACTACAGTCTATACTGTCTATCTGTGGGGAGGAGAGAGAGAGGAGGGGAGAGATAGGCCTAGGGATGGGGATGGAGGGAGATCAAAAAAGGGAGGGCAAAGAGAGGCTAGGAGAAGAGAAGAGAAGAGAAGAGAAGAGAAGAGAAGAGAAGAGAAGAGAAGAGAAGAGAAGAGAAGAGAAGAGAAGAGATGGATGTGAGAAAAAAAAACATTACAGAGTGAGTGAGGTGTGGTGTGGCAGAGAGAAGAGAGTATCTTTCGTAATTCAGCTCACAGACAGCATAAATATGCACACACAGACACACACTCCCACATCATTGCACATACACACATTTCTGGGCACATAACGCATGCATGCAAACACACACAGACAAACACAGGGAGCTATCAGACCATGGTGCAAAGCACCAGCAGAGAGTAGAGCCCCAAACACCTGAAACTGTATCCATGGTAACCAAACTGCTGCATGTTAGTCAAAGACAGTGGGACAGATACAGAGTCACTGCATTCACTGCGTGCATCTGTGTGTGTGTGTGTGTGTGTGTGTGTGTGTGTGTGTGTGTGTGTGTGTGTGTGATATTTCTTCAAAGACAGGTCATTCTAGCCAGACCTTACTTCTTGAAGAGGCTTTTTTATATTGAAGGTTAGAATTTGGATTAGCTGAAGTTCAGGGTTAAAGCAGTCTGACTCAGTGCATGCAAACTGTTGTTTGCTACAGTACGTCCTTCTGCTTTCTCTCTCTCGCAGCATCTGTCGCCATTCTCGATGAGAAACAACAAGTGGCAAACCCAGCTAACAAGCTGAAGAATAATAATGGAAAACTTTGACAACCATTTGAATTGTGTAATTTCCACTATTAATTGTAACACAAAGTCCTTATATGCCTGTAGCGTTGCTTGCCATCAGCCAGTAAACATTATTATTACTATTATTAAAATATTATTATTAAAATATTGTAACAAAGATGAAGGATGCTGCAGCTTTTGCAGAGGCATGCACTCTCTGAGTGGCTAATTGAATTTTAAACAGGACATGGAGTGATGTACATGTCTATTACTGCTCTATATGGGGCAGAAGCGTGACGTGTGTTACCAGACAACATGTTGTTAATGACAGTAATTTATAAATGTTTTAAATCTATAAAGTGATTCTAATAAATGTTGCTGAATGTGTCACTTAAGGACAGTACTCAGACATGTATGCAGTGTGTGGCATAAACCTGGCTCTAACGAATCCTGCATTTTGGAGGAATGTTTCACATTATCACATAAGCCCTGCTGGAATAAAAGGGAGAAGAACCTGAAATAATCAAAATGCACCATGTAGTGGATGCCTTATGCCTGTAAAGCTGAGGTTTGTGCTGTCTTGGCTCTCTGTCAAAGAAACATTTTAGCAGCATGATGCAGAACAGGATGATTTATCTGTGCCGTAGCCAGAGGCAAGCTATTGATAAGCTTTGCAAAGGAATAATGTGAAATCCTTGGACCAAATAGAACTATAATTACCTGCACACACACTGGAATTACAGAGCTTTTGTAATGTTCTTTTATGTCAGTGTACATTTATTTTCTGCATCTCTTTTAATTCAAATTGATAAACAATTTGGTAAGCTACAAAATATACAATTTGTACAATGTTATAATTTGCTTACTTCAACAATTGCAAAATATCAAACCAAGGAATATAAATAAGAAATCAAAACTGAAAAGTACAGAAACTGCTGTGATTGTTGGTATTGGTCGATTGTTCAAGACCCTAAAACAGCATTGCAATTGATATACTGTATGATTACAATATGGTTAAGTTTACATAGGTACTTGGCTAAGTTTAGGGAAACATTGTCATCATGGTTGCATGTTTTAAATAGCGATAATCGCGTTTTGCCTCTCTAAGATGAGCAGTTTTTCACACCAGCTTTGAGTGTGGCTGTTCAGAACAGTTATAAACACTTGTCTTCAGATGTAGTTGGAAGACACGTCAGACAAACTAGTTCTGTCCGTACATACCCTCGTCTTAAGGCATTGCTGCAGCTAAGCAGTAAAGATGAATGGCATCTTACTGTATGCACTGCAGTGGCTGCAGTTCTGTACAAGCTACAGGAGCCTACTTTCATTAGCAAATGTTAGCTGATGTGACGTAACAGAGAAGCTCGTGCCCATTTTTCCTGGGGTTTCCTTAAGACTCCATCTCACTTTTAGAGCCTTGCGTCATCTCTTAATCCAAGAACAAAGATGCTCTAGAATTAACAATGGAAGTCACAGCCTGTGTGTGTGTGTAACAGATTAAATATGCCTGTAAATATGCCTGTGGGTAAGAAGAGATGGTGTTTTAATGCCTCATGCCACAAGCCATCAGCCACCTGGACAGAACCAGCAGCTCCGTCCTGAGTTTGTTGGACACACAAATACACACACACACACAAACTCTTCCTGAAACCACTAATTCTGTACTGCGGATGGATGCACTATCCATCATCCTGCACTAACAAGGGTTTAACCAAGTAAAACAAATGACACCTCTCAGAAAATTACAAGATCTTGGGAGAGAACGCACGGTCGGATTTATCAAACCATTAATTATGGATGGACCTTTATTACATCAGATAAGAAAGAGAGGAGAGGAGAGGAGAGGAGACTCTTCATTGGTCAGTGCTCTTCAGAAATTCACTTTTCATGATTACTTTGGTTAAATTACTTGATTAATCACTTTTTACAGAGCGTAATATATTTACATTTGTACCCCCTTCACATTTTATAAATGTGTGTATCGATACGCATTAACTTGACACTTTTGAGACAAGGGTGAGCCAGATTAAATTTCACTACAGTAATAATAAATCAGTATAATTTTACACTTTTATAGCTGCTGTCTGTGTGACAGATGGCATTGTTGTCAAACCAGTGGTGTACATTTATCACAGCTGTAAATCCAGCACCTTCATGAGGTTGTGGATGTGTGTGTTTGCCCTTTATTTTCAGTGTGCTTTGAGTACAAACTCTTCAGTCACATTCATATATCTGATAGTTCAGTGTTTAAGACAACACAAGTATAATTGTATCTGTCAGCTACACGAGGAAAAGTGTGAGAGCTCATCTATTTCATGCCTGTGACAACGCCACTCTACATCAATTCTCATTAAGCTGCTGTCGCAGTGCAATTAACAGCTACATGCATTTCACTTGAATTAACTTGGGGAGATACAACAAAGTGCTGTCATCTTGAAGAAAATGATGAATTGCAACAGTGGCTACACAATTTTGTCTCGAAAAAGTTTTTTAAAAGTCAGTATCATAGACCTTTTTCATCATTTTGACATAATAGCAGGAAAAGTGCAGGTGGAGCAAACTACATAAACATGGCTCAGCTCTATATAAGTGTCCCAGGGAGCCTTAATGATGCATCATACACAATCCCAGAGGCCTGGGTTTAACAGAACTGCATGGGATGCAGCCAGTATTAATGTTATTAATTACACCTGTGCTTTTTTGCTATGACAGGTCTTAGTAAGCCTATTTAATTTGACTTTTATTCTTCATATCATTACAAGGTTATATCCCATTTGCAAGTTTATTTATAAAGAATGTTTCATATACAAAGTGCTTCACAAAATGTATTTAGGACATTGAATAAAGATGACCTAGGACTGTAAAAAAGCAAATTAAACAGATAACACAATTTAAACAATAAGCAAACACTAGCTTAGTATCAGAGCTTTTAGAAAAACAAACAGCACTGATACCAAATGTACGGCCACTGGCTGCAAAGACCTGCAGAGCTGCCCTCTAACTGACTGACTGCTTATGAGGAGCAGCTTGATAGACAGGCGATAATATCTGGTAAAGAGGAGGGAAAACTCCTGATTGGAGGAAACTGGTGAACAGGTGAGGAATGACAGAAGGTGGAAAGGAGAGAAACTTGAGGGAAGAGTTTGAGGCTGTGTTGAATGTGTCAGTATCTGAAGCTGAAGATGAGACGGATGTACTCGTGTTATTGTTTTTGAGAAGCTGTTTTGTGTACGTTTTCAATATGCTCATCAATTCTTTCACTTAAATACATTCTTTGATTATGTTTTGTGTTCTACTTTTGGAAAGGCAAAACTAGATCTTTATCGCAGTCGACATATTGACTGTTACATTTTAAACAGGTGTAACAAATAACACTGATGAATGAAGGTGTTTCAGAGCCAGCGCCACAGTGTTTTGCATGCTGGTTCAATGTCATGGCTTACTGGAACTTTTTTTTTTTTCCTGCTTTGACAAGTCAAAATGTCCTCTGTGATCATGTTTATAACTTATAAAATTATGTTATCATTGCACAGTCTGGTGGATTTTCTATTTAAATTTGTGTTGTGTTTTTCCTCATACAGATAACTGCAAGAAAGCTTTTCTGATTTAAAAAAATGGACAAACATCATTGACAGAAGAGTATATTTGTATTACAATGGTTACAGTCAGGACAGATTTGCTCATTCATCGTGACAATATGATAAACTGTCATAGTAGTGAGAGAAAAGAGCCACTGTCTTTAATTTGAGTAGATTTCAACATGATTAGTCTTTCTCTTACTAAAGTTTGACTTTCTAATGTTTGTTCCACCACTTCCAATCATCTGGTTCATTTCTTGTACAGGTAGCTTCTGAGAAAAGAGGAAAGCAAATAAAAAAAAAATGAATAACTTTATTTGTGACTGCTGGGGGCAGAGAAATTTTGCATATCCTTGAAAAATGGGCTCTTACTTTTTTACGACTACATCTGGATAGGCTCAGCAAGACTGTGGATGATGTGTAGGAGGTAAGGTTTTTGTGGCATCAGTGCAGAAAAGTCTATTCAGTGATTTTAAAGTTTGCTTGCTGTCCTGGTGTTAACTCTGCCACTAAACTTCTGCAAGAGCTGACGTGCCAGCTCATTACTGTGAGCATCAGCATCCTTGGTGCTTGCATGAGGGAAAGAGGGCCAGAAACACGGCAGGCTGACAGACTGTCAGGGACACACAAATAAATTCCAGTCACACACTTTGCTCAAGGTAAAAAGCAACGTAAACTGAAAGCAATTGCATTGACATCTAACAGTACAGGCTGTCCTACAGTAAAGAGACAAGTAACAAATGGCTCTTCAGTTGTTTATTTCATTGTAACATATTAACAAGACTACGAGTCTTCTACCATGCTAGCAGCTTTGAGGCTTCGCTACAGATATGCTTTGAGTTAAATGCAAATGTAATTATGCTAACATGATGGCTAACATGATTTAGCAGGTGTAAAGTCTCGCATTTTAGTTTAGTTTGTTAGCATGCTAACGTTTGCTAATTAGCACTGAAAACAAAGTAAAGCAGAGGCTGATGGGAATGTTGTTAGTTTTGCAGGTAGTTGAACAAATTTAAATTTTGACCTGATGGCGGCGCTAGATGAAAAGTTAAATATTCCCTCACGACAAATTTTAAAGGTGCAGTGCGTAGAATTTAGTGGCATCTAGCAGAACAGACTTGGCAGAAATGAAATATAATAACGATATTATTTTGATTATATTTTGATGAGTGTATAATCCCATGAAAATAAGAATTGATGTGTTTCTGTTATCTTAGAATGAGCCCTTTATATCTACATAGGGAGCGGGTCCTCTTCCACGGACGCTGCCATGTTGCACCGCCGTGTTTCTACAGTAGCCCAGAATGGAAAAACCAAACACTGACTCTAGAGAGGGCCTTTCGTGTTTTTTGTGAGTTTTGTGGCCACTGTAGATTCTCCTACATACTTGGAAGAGGAGGGGTTGAGGGGTATTCAGTTGGTTGCAATCTGCAACTTCAGCGCTAGATGCCACTAAATCCTACACACTGGTCCTTTAAGACATATATATAAGTACTAGCTGGTTAAAAATTCTTAATATTACATTTTGATTTTTTTACATTATATTTCACCTTCATTGAAAAATCCAATCTGCACATAAATCATTCTGCACTGTGAAGCTCAAACATCCAATTGAAGGAACAAAAAGCAAAACATGTTTTTGAGTGGAAGGGGACTTTAGGAGATAACCAAAATTATGATAATTCAAATTAATGTTTGTTCCACATTCCATGACACTCCATCCAATAGTTGTTGAGATACTCACAGAAGAACCACAAATACCCACCTCTAGAGGAAAAATAAAGTTATCACCAAAGTCATTAGGATTCAGCCTCTGATCACCACATCCAGTAATTATGGAGACATTTCACAAAAACCCTAAAAGTTATCCTTATGATAACACTAGGGGAAAAATCAGGGGATCACCAAAGTCAGTAGACTTCATCTTCTGGGGACCATGTAAATCTGTACATATTTTCATTGAAATTGATCCAATAGTTGTTGAGATATTTCAATCTGAGCCAAAGTGGTGGACTGACCGACTGACATCGCCGTCCCTGGAGCCATATCGCTAGTGTGACTAAAAACAGAATTTTCAACAGCAAGTCATCATCAGAAGAACAGTGATAACTTGATGTCAATGTTTTTTTTTAATGCGCTGCCATAAAATAAACAATTGAAGAGGCATTTGGAACTTCTCCATCCTTCAGAGCCAAACATACACACTCACACTCACACACACACACACACACACACACACACACACACACACACACACACACACACACGCATACGGAAAGTTGACAGGCTGACAGCACTACACAGTCATCCAGACATATAAGCCACTCACACCAGCACCAATAAACACACACACATGCTGTTCCTGTCAAGTCACACACTGTCAGAGAGCTGCAGGGAGGTTTGAATTTATTAACACTTATTGCTGATTTGTAATTACACAAGCACCCCGAAGCACACACACACACACACACACACACACAGACAAAAACCTGCTGGACTTCACAAAGTTCTGCATTGTGAAAAGTTGTGGGGGCTACAAATCTTTGTAAAAGGTCACGGTGAAGAGTTGTTGCTCAGCTTTATTTTAGCTGCACTGCAGATTTTGTGCCGAAGCCCCTTCTGGAGAGTCGTTCACCTCTCTGTCCCCAGCGATAACTTTATTTGGCTATAAAATAAAAACAACATCGACGCAGGAATAAAGGCATTGAGTTCTGGTCCTAAATTAAATTTAATCACCTAAGCGCAGTGTACAGTGGCAGTGCATGCTTGTTTTTATGTGTATTTGTGAATACAAAAAAAACTCTTTCTCATCAGCTTCTACAATCACAACAGTCCCTTAAAATTCAAATACAAGACGTATCGCTTTGATCACTGGTTGGCTGATATCCTGTCTTTTAAAGCTGCTGATAACGTCCTCAGTCAGCCCTCAAAAGTCCAGTCAAATTAAACGAGGGGAGACAGAGAACTGAGCCCTTATTGTGCATCGATTCATGTGTCTCCCTCTCTCTCTCTCTCTCTCTCTCTCTCCCTGTCTTTCTTTGTTCGCTGCCATTGTGGTAATTTAGCGGAGGGCCTGTGGCTTGTCAAGGGATCAAGCCCAAGCAGCTCTACTGGCAGAGCTTTAATGAAACCCTTTTGGCTGTGAAAGGATGTGTGCGCTTGAGTGTATGTGTGTGTGTGTGTGTGTGTGTATGTATATATGGACACTCAGTAAACTATCCTCCTGGTCTGTATACACCAGCTGAGCCAGTGTAATTTAACATCCTGCTGATTCCACCACAAACACATGGATTCACATATACACACAACACAAGCAGCGAAGCGTAGTCAGTAGTGACGTGACCAGCGGCAATAGGATACACCTGCTATTATGGATATGCAGAGGAGAGCAGTGGCAGGAAGTGCCATCGAATGGTCGGAAGTGTGGCGAAAAATGCAGGGGTCTGCAAAAACATCTACTTTTTAGTAAGACGAGAACACTGTGGGAGCAATAGTACTGTAGTCAACAAAAAGCACATATATCATTTATCGCTATAACAGCAGCAGCATATTGTAAGACTGATATCATGATTATATTATTGGTAGTTTTATAGAAATTATAAAGGAAGAGGTATGAAATGGGCTGAGACAGAAATTTGGATTATGGACTCAGAGGGTTGTATGTTTATAGGAGTTTATGTGTGTGTTTTTAAGTGTATGTAGATGTGATGGAGGGAATACGGTGGGCTGAGTTTTCTTGCTTTCCAAGGAAGAGAAAAATAGATAAATAAATAAATAAAAGCAAGTCATAAAAACAGGGACAAAAAAAATACTGAGACATAAAATGGCAAACGTGGAGAGATAAAAGCAGATTAATAATGAAATATTCACAGAGGCTTTCTAATAAGAATGTGTGTTTTTGTGTGGTGCAGTGAATATGGTGGCAAAGTCTAACACAATACAATCAATGGAAACTTTGCACTTTGTGGAAACCTCATCATGAGTGTAGATTTAACCAAGTGCAACAACCAACAGCTTCATAGCGGTGAGGCAGGACTCAGTATCGTCTAATGCACAGCTAGTAGACAGCTTCACAGGGGAATGAAGTCATGCATAAGAAGGTAGTAAACTCCTGTATGCTGTTAGCATTACGTGTATTGAGAAAGCAACATTTCTGTCATAGGCTTTTGAAAACTCAAAACTTATTCATACCCAAGTCACAGGCTGCAACAAGCAACAGAAAAATTAGTGAAAATACAAATGACCTGAGACAATAATTGATCAAATCCATACATTAATTGAGACAATCAGGCTATCTCAAGCTCAGTAGAATACAAGATATCTGTCAAAGTCCAAATGAGAAATAATTCATAATCAGCACCTTAAAGAAAAACAAGTGATAAAGAAGATTCTATATTTCAAGTCTACTACTGAAGACAGCAACAAAAATAAATGAATTTATTATTATTAAGGAAGTATGAAACATATAGCCAAATACTAACAATTAAACAGGAAAAGAAAAATCAGTCAGTAAAATAATGTTATAATTAAAAATGATCACGCCAGTAATGTCAGTTTATTTTCAAATACAGGAGGGCAACATTGTCTCAGTTTTTCCTCTTCAGCATGCAGCAAACAGATAAAATAGACGATGCAGTTTGGATCCGCTCTACACTGAACAGTGAGGACTGTAAAAGGAACAAAAGAAACAAATATAATACACTTCTGACACTAATTTTTCTTCATTCTTATTGCTGAACCAGCAACAAAGGCTGTTTTTAAACCACTCAGTGCTATGCATATATCTGAATACTTACAGTACCAGAGCTGACGAAAGCATAGCTTGGCTCAGACAAAGCCTGCTGTGCTGTCGTGCATGTGTTGCACAGCTTAAGTGCTCAGAGCTTGAAGAATGGACAGAGAGGGAGGCTCGGCCAGGGCTGACTGGACAGAACAACCGACAGATGATTAGGTGGGTTAAAGGTGGGCTCTGGTCTCATCATGGTCGACATCGCTCTCATGTCTTTTTAATGGGACTATAATTGACTTATTGATTTTGAGAGCTCAGCTGGGATCAATGGGCACAGCTGCTTGGCAAAGAGGAGACATGGAGAGAGAGAGAGAGAGTGAGAGACAGTAGATGGAGTGCATGATAGTGGCTGAGATACTGATGTAACTGTTGAGCGACGTATAGCGATGACACTTTACACAACATGGTATCTAGAGATTTTACCACTGCAGAATCTCCAGAATGTGGGCTGAGTAAAAGACTCAACTTTAGTTTCAGAGTATCTACTGCTGGAATGCTATGAGGAGGAGTCTTATACACCCCTTGTCACAAAAGATGATACATAACAAGGCATCATTATTCACTCAGACATCTCAAAGACCTTGATGCATAAACGTAAGTTGTGGTTGTGGTTGTAATAATAAAGGTACAAGGACTTCTTGTGAAATAAGTAACAGCCTGGGTGAGATTGTACAGCACAACATATGAAAGTAACTCAGTGCGTCTGTTCTGCAACAAAAAACAGAAATAAACTGATAGAGCACAAAATGGGTAAAATGTCATTGTTTGAGTTTCAAAGGTTTGGTTCACCCAAGTTAGAAAGAAGCATATTTTCTCAGTAATACTGACAGTTCGGCTTCTCCCTCCACCCCAATACAATGAAGGAGAATTGATTTTTGTTTGAATATATGTTATTTTTCTTTTATAAGCAAGCAAGCTGATGTTTATCAGGTATAACGTTTACTATGTTCATCTTAGTTTAGTGTGTTAGCATACCAGCATTTGGTAATTAGCACTAAATACAAAGTACAGATGAGATGGATGGGAGTGAATGTCATTAGTTTTGCAGGTATTTTCTCATAAACTAGTGGAAGTATTAAACAAATTTCAATTTTGACTCGATGATGGCGCTAGATGAAAAGTCAGGCGATGACCAAAATGATTACAATTCATCCGCAGGACGACATGAATGCCAAAATGTCATGACAATCCATTCAATAGTACTGTAGTTGAGAAATGGTGGGAATGGTTCAAATGCTACACCTGACAGTACTGGACAGACTATTACTGCTGATAAATGCCTGACATGAATTCTGTCTCCAGAGGTGGAGTCTCCACGTGTCTTGTCGCAGTTTTCTTTCTCCTCTCAAACAATGTTGTCTCTTGCAGGGTGAAAGTTGAAGACATGTTCAGGAGCCCACAGCTGGAGCGAACCCACAAAACATTCCCATACTGTTATTTTACCCAGAATTTAGAGGAGGACACACGTGTTCTGTCATTTTTTTCCCAATGAGATATAACCTTAAATTCATCATGTTGTCAAGCTTTGATCCTTTCTTCATGAATCACTATCGCAGTTTCTCCTCCTCTTTCTCTTTGACACCTGTCTTTTTTCTCTGTCTCACACACAAACACACACATTTTAGGAGTGTTTATCATCCTTTACAGGTCAGCTTCAAGGCCAGTGCTGGCGTCTGTCTTCAGAGGTGGACTGACCTTTATCTGTTAAGTCAGTTATTGGAAAGGTCAGAGAAAAGGTCAGCCAGAAGCTTCAGGGAGGGACATATTGAATTCCCTCACCTGCCTGGCATTCAAAAGATGACATATAGGTGTTTTTGAAATAACACAAATTTTGTATTGAATTATTCTCAGTGCTGCTTTAAAATGCTTTAAAAAACAGCCTAGGGAAAACTAATCTGTATTAGAATTCGTGATTTGGATTGTCAGCGTCAGTTTTCATACATAGATTAATTATTTGACACATATGGATACATTTCTGTAGTTAGTAGGACATCAATAACTTTCAGTCACCATTAATCAGTCCTGATTAGCTGGGAGGCACGGGTATAAACATCCAACCAGAGACAGTAGATGCATCCTCACACAGAAACCAATCAGTTTTGTTTTTGTGGACAGAAAGGTGCATCAGTCACAGTCCCTGTTGTCGTGCCTGTCGGACCTTCAGACATCATTTACTCTCCGACTGTCAGCCGGGATACATTCTGCAACCAGCATGCTGCAACTGAAATCATAAATTACAGTTTTCTCTGCTACAGAGAGTTTTTTCGGTACAAATTATAGATTCCTCATCACACACACACACGCAAGCTACACAGCTTCCCTTGTCAAAACATGACATAGTGGATTACAGTGGATGATGAATAATCTCAGCAGGCTTCTGAACAATCCAATGTGCTAACCTTCAGTCCCAACAAGTCCCAAATGGGAATTGGGGGATAGATCCAGGGATGAAGGATGCAGATAGAGAGATTGAACCAGTAGATTGAGAGACGGTTTCCAGCTGAGCAAGAACCGATGAGGTTTTTTAAAGACTGTAGGTATAAGGGTGCCAGACTGTCAGAGTAAATCTGGGAGAGATTGGAGCTCCTGCCTCCCACTCACTAGTCCCCAGACTGCCTTGAGAAGTGATGGATGGCCTTACCTTCAGCTTCTAGAGAGGAATAGAGTCTTTAATTGACACAGAAGCAATTCAATTTAGGGCAGGTTTATTTATAACCTTCATAGGTACAAGAGAATAGGGACAAAACAGGTTCGTACAAAAGTAATTTCAACAAGGTTTGTCACATTAATTCTAGTAAATGGACACAAAATAAATGTATACAGCATGAAATATAGCCTGTCAAACCCAAGGAATAGTATAAGAGTGTATGTGCACACCTGCAGTGCATATGAATAACAGACAAACCTGCACACTGTCTGTCTGACTGGACACAACATTTGAGAAATCAGTTAGATAAGGTGATCATGTGTCAAAGTTGCAGACTGTCATCCCAAGAAAAATGACACAGTAGGTTGTAATGTCAGTTGGCCAAACACAACACATATTTATATTTGAGTGACAGATTCCATCTAGCCACTGTAGCGACCTGGAGAAGAAGCATAGTTTAGAGACATATTCAGAATATATGTTGACAGTTTTCTTCATTGGGGGGACGTGGTTTGGATGGAAGATTTAACCCAACAGTGTACTTTGCAGGAGACCGCTGTTTGTTTCCTGTTTCTAACTGTGAGTCAGGACTGTTATTTTAAAACCACAACCCTAACCTTAACCTTAACCTCATGGTCATTATTGTAGCCATGACGACTAAGATCACCTAACTATAAGGACGTATTAACTTTAAACCACACCACGTTTCTCTAGCCTGAACAAAGTGATCATTTTAACCCAAACCATGATCTTTCCCTAAACCTAACCAGATTGACTACAGCATTGTCACATCATAAAACATCATTATTTTTTAACAGTGATTTGTAACGGTTTTGAAAAGCACAGATAAATGATGTTGTCCCAGATTACGACACAGAATGACACTCCTAGGGGTCATTCTGCAGTGCACATGGTCAAACAGTATATTTGGTCATTGAAGTTGGTAGACTTGTTGCAATGTTGTGTTCACAGCTTGTTGTGCTGCCCCCAAGTATCTGAAAATCATTGAATATAGGTTTAGGTATTAGGTAGTGCTAATTCAATTACTATAACTCTTTTTAATATTGTAGTGACAAATGTTTCCTCTTTCTTTACACATTCAAACTTTAAGGACATGAAAGCAGAGATTCAGGAAGTTCATCTCTGTGGTGGATACTGGCTGAGCAGTTGAAACAGTTTAGAGGAGAATAATGAAAACAAAGAACTGCTACTGCTATATGATTAGATTCATACATCATCACTGTACTTTAATGGATTTATCAACATCATTATGCCAACTCAGAAACAAACAGTCTTAATTCATACAATCATGTCACTTTCAGTAATACATTGCCTGCCTTTATACATACTATTTGATACCCTTCAAGCAGTGAGTGAAGAGGAATAATTGTGAAACACTCTTGTGACCCAACTGGTTTAGCTGTATGAAAGACAAATGTCTTATCTGTTTGCTCTGCCCCTTCAGTATTCCAGATCATACCCTCGTCCTATGTGTATACCTGTCTTAAAGATGGATGATGTTCCTGCTCTATTCATTAGCTTCAATGATGTTGTGTGGATTCAGATTGAAAGTCAACAAGACAGAAGTTGGCACACAGCCGGGCACTTTTTCTATCAGTAAAAAGACTGACTATACTTGGCTTTGTAGAGGCAGCAAGGAGATAAAGAAGTTTGTTTTTCTAGATATAAATGATAGCAAGTCTAAAATAACTTATATAGTTTAAATGTATCATCCTTAAATACATAATTCTTGCCCATAATATAAATCTCATCATCCATTTTTGTGCCTGGTAAGCAGAAGGCCATCTGGACCCTTGGGTACCGCACAATGTTTTTTAATCACATCAGAGCTTAAACGATCAAAAAGCATCAAAATACCATGACACAGTGTGTAATTAACATAAAGCAGAGCAGAGCAATAATAAAGGCATAATAATAGGGGTTACATAACAAATGTGACTGCTTCCATACAGGCCTCGAGGATCCGAGTCACTGAAAGGTTTGATCAGTTTAAAAATAATGTCAGTCATTTGTTACAACACTTAATACAGTAGATTATAGAAACTTTTGGACCAATATGTTAGACTCTCTACCACCATCATAAAGGCACCAAATTAGATCAAAGCTTTGTAGGCAGGATAAAGAATGGGGACGTCATCTTCCTACAAAAAAAGCAACATTAAGTGGCTAATTGCTAATAAGCTAACTGCTCATGGCAAACGCTACCACAGTTTCCATGTTGATTTAATGATATAGTTTTAAATTTTTGAGAATACACAGCTCTGTCTGCCTGCCATCAACTCTAAAGCTCACTAATGAACACATGATCAAAAACATGTGTCTTTGACTCTTTGTTTCCCTTTGCTAATTGTTAAATCTGTACAAAAGGTGTAAAATGTCAACTCGTGGTTTCACAGAGGGTTAATGTGCGGGATTATGCGCTTTGTTATCACTTAGAGGTTCACTGGGCCAGGCTGTTCCCCCTTGTTTCTTTCTTTATGCTAAATTAAGCAGTCTCCTCTTTCATATTTAGCATACAGACATGAGTGGTATTGATTTTGTCATAAAACTCTCTGCAAGAACTATTCCATTAAAATGATGTCAGTGGGATGGATATTTCCCTCGCTACTTATCAGTCAAGTCAAGGCAAAACAAAATACCCCCCCTCTTCCAAACAGATATCAGCCAACCATAACATAATGTCGGGCTAAATGAATGAAGTGAAACTAAGTGAAATGGCAATTCAAATAACAGCTGGCTAATTAGTACATGAGATGATAAGTTTCAAGTTTCCAAGCTTCAATACAAGAAGAAGAACCCCACTCACATACAATAAACACCTTAGGATATAAAAGTAATTTAAGTAATAGTAACAATAATAAATATTTAAAACAACGCTCCCATGGGGAAGCTATAAGTACCATAACTGGCTATGGTGTATACCATTGTATACATACCCTTACAGTGTGTAATAGACAGGAATAAGCAGGCAGCACATTAATGATTTAAGAGTTAAGGGCACAAACAGCCTCAGGTTAGCTCCTATTGCAGAACCTTGCTGTCTTGGTTCTGAGTCTTTTAGCCTACGTGGATGTGACGTAGGCTCAGTTAGTCTAACCAAAAAGTTAGTATAGCTGTCACAACATGATGATAGTCTTTCATAGCATTACACTGGGGACATCGTAAAATATGTTGCTGTAGACTTACATGTTTGTGCTGGTTCAAATAAATAAGGCCACTGGGGTTTTTAGTAACAGTTTCTGTTCCACAGTCATCAACACAAAAGATATCTGATCCGTTAATGCACAAGACTTGACAGAGCTGTCAAACAGTCTGATAATGGAAAATCTTCAAAGACAAGCAGCTCATACTCTGCTCTGGGCGTCCTGCCATTACTAACAAAGCGCCAAGAATCTGGTCATCTATTGCTTTCTTTTATTTGACCAGTGGTGTCAAGCTGAGGTGATCACTACTTTTTCACACTAACCAGAGATGGAAAAAGGGCCATCAGCCAACCAGTTACTGCACTCTGTAATTCAAAGTTAACTGGATTTGCTTTGTTGCCTTATAGACATTTCCTACTCATCCAAGAAGCTTTATCATCAGTTGTTTTTCATCCAAAACTCTAGTTCAACTTTGAACAGCCTGACCAGCTGCGTTTATCTTACCAGGAATGCCATGACCTAGACTTCTGAGCGTCCTCATAAACAAAGCACTCTTCCTCTGTTACGTTGATCTTTATCATTATGAAGACACGTCCTTATAAAGCTGCTGTGATTGTGTTTGAGTAAAGGCAGAATGGTTTGACTGCTCATCCGGCTGGCAGAGCTCTGGGTTCACTCAGGAGACCTGAACAGACAGTTACGGAGCCGAACTAAGAGCACACTGTTTCTCTGGAGAGGAGCAGTCAATGTCACTTTTCATAAGGCAGGAGCAGGCAGCGGCTCAGAGGTGACAAGCTGTGACAGCACGAATGGAGCAGCACATTGTCATTTCTTACATAGACAGAATCACATTATTCTTTTCCCTTTTGCACCAATATTAGGTTTTCAAAGTCAAACTGTAAATTAAAGTACAGCTTGGAATGACATTGACTATTCTTGGCCAACAAAAGCTTGTAATAAAGTATTAGAAGTCTAAATGTAAAAAAAAAGGAACCCGGTTGAAGCGTAGATAGATGATGAAATGGCTTATTCAGTAAAGGATATGCATGAAAAGTTTAGCATGAAATAATGTATCAAAGGAAAGCACAAAGGGGATTTTTCTGTGTTGGCACTCACACCTACTATCTTATACAGTGTTCCTCACCATCCAATATTTTCAAAAGCTGTACATGTACATGAGTGTGGTCATTACTTGTATATGTATTCATATACCAGGGATACACAAATAGAGGTCCAGGAGCAGATGCAGCCATATGCAGAACACAGCAGGCGGTAGAAACTGAAGAATATATATTTATTCAGGTGTGCAGGAAAAACAAAATTGAATAGAGCAGAACAAATGATCCAACAAAGATGGAGCTGAACAACAGGACTTAAATACAAACTGAACTGACAAGGGAATAGGGAACAGGTGACGACAGGGCAGACGTGGAGGGGAAAGCAGGCTGAGGAGAACAGGAGGATGGTGATAACAAAAAAATAACAAAATCAAAAAGACAAGAATGACAGGACAGTGACAGGATCGGGACACCGGTATGGGGGTATTACATGATGATATTTCAGTACAGAAACTCCAGAAGGCTGTGCATGAACAGCATTACTGTATTAATGGGAGATGTGACTTTTTTGTGTAACCAGGTCCTTCAAATTAAGCATAAAAAGGTGCAAGTGTATAGTGAGTCTGCTTCTGTATAAGTTATTCACTGCAGTCATTGTTGAAAATGTTTGATTTTACACTTATTCTGCTGGAGTCTATATCACGACTTCAACTGTTTGAGTTTTGTGGTTCTTACCTCGGTGTTTTTGGGATGGTTTTGTTCAAAGCAGGAATGTTTGGTGTCATTGCAAATCAAGCACAATGATCTTGCACTTCCTGTGGGCAAAATGAACGCATATTTCTCAGTCCAGTTATCTGTAAATGTGTGTTTTTCACTGTCAACCTTTCTTTTTTTGTATCGGCTATTTTTGAACAAGCCATTTTACTTTATCAAGCAGAGCTCCTACCTTCCACAGCAACCTTGCTAACTGTGGCGACTAGCGGGCGGCTGAGTGATGACAGCTAAGGCGACGTGATAGCAATGTGTCGCTCAAAAGTTAGGTTAAACTGTTATTCAGTCCAGATCCAGGCCAGAGTCCACCTAATGAGTATGTGTGTCATATACTGTTTATGTATGCATACAGAAATTCACAAAGGCATTTTCTATTCTTGCGCCAATGTCATTTCTATTTAGTCCATTCCAGCTGCCACTCACCTGTCAGCCTGGTTTTCTTTCGGTGTCCATCACTTGTGTGCCTACACAGCCTTTTAAAAGCAGAGTGACCCACATGTCCTCTCCTGCAGGTCGCTCAGTCTTTCATTTTGAACCCTTACATTCTTTATAAATGTAAACATTTAATATTCACTACTATCTTCATCTCAGCATCTCAGCTTGACAATTCAATCTTGACTTTGGAACCACAAGCTGACAAAACAATCTCAATCAAAGTCAAAGTTGCTCAACTGTAGATGTTCTGAGCACTTTTAGGACTTCTCATCCATGTTAAAAGTTGAGCTTTACAGGCAGGAGTTTTTTTCATACCCTTCACATTTGCTTTGATGAATGTTCTGGAGACTATCTTCTCCCACCCTCCCACCTTCCACAGCCTGCAGTAAAACATCAGTGTCACCTTGATCACAGACACCGAGAAGGACTTGTGACACCAGATGAAGAAGACAAGTCTCTTTCAACCGGCACCTCAGAATAATAACAATAACTCAGTAGAGTGCAGATCTCCGCCAGTTGTGTACAGTCAAGATGGCGGCGAAGATAACAAAAACAGGGATTTATTAATTCTTGTATTGTGCCTAACTAACAATATGTCTTGTATGGAATTAATCTGCAGATGCTCTGGTTCAAGATGAGGCAAAACTTTTCTATGGATGTCAGTTTTTGAGCCACAACAAAGGTCAAAATGTAGCCTGCAACAGACTAGATAAGCCTTGTTTTCAGCCCAGCAGATTGCCATTTACTATGTCGTAATGTACATCGTAAAATGGCGAGGACTGCTGAAAAGACAAAAGTCTAAGCTTTATGATAGGCTCATAAGGATTCTTATCAATATTTGTTTGAATTCACAACACAACCTGCTCTCAAGGTACCGAAATTTGTCACGGATTGATGTAACATGGCAACAAGGCATGATTGGTTGTCCATAGCAGAAACGAGATTCCAAACCGAAGCAGCTGGTTAAGAGGAGCGAGGAATCAGCAGTCAATGGTGTTATAAAATAGGTTTTTAAAAAATTGTGAATCACCGCAACCGTGAGAGGTCCTTGAGCAGACAATCATAAATGTGCACAAAAAATATTAGGCTGATGGGTCCAGTAGTATGTGAGATTAGCTGCGGACAGATACACACACGGACACATGCATGATCCCCTCCTGGCTTACACTCACAGGTTCATTAAAACATCGTTTGTTACATCACAGTAAATCACAAGACATTCAATAATAAATAACACAACATGCACAGTACAGACAACAGTAACAGACACAGTTCCAGTGTGAATGGTGTTTATGAATGTAGCAGAGTTATTGCGTTTGGTATGAAAGACTTTTTGTAAATATTCTCGGTTGCTGCAGCAGCTCTATAGTCGCATTAAATATTAAATCATCCAACTCTCTGCCAGGACAGAAGCTATTTTGTCACTTGAAGATCAAGTTAGGTTCTAGACTGTAGAAAAACACTGACATAATATATTTGATGTTGGTCTTGGTTGTTTGAAAGGATACTTTGAAGCCTGGAGTTGGATTTACCATTTGCATTTAATGTACTGGAGCCACACAATACAAATTTTGGCAACAAGGTGCAGCTGATATGTTGACTTTACATTTGCCGTGAGAGCAAACAGGACTTTCATCTGTGATACTTGGAATTACAAGGATAGAATGAATACAGTGAAAAGAAGGAAGAAGAGACAGACACAGAAATATACATAAGAGACAAGACACAGACACCGGCGCAGACTGTAAACAAAGTACAATGACCCGCATAACTTTATTTAATCTGGCTCAACTCTGCACACACACAGCTTAAGAGAGGGAGTAACCAGACAGTTTATTGGAAGTGAACTGCATTCCTGCCATTTTGCTCCAAGCATCAAGACACACACACACACACACACACACGCACACACACACTCTTCAGCACTGACAGTCTGATATTTCTTTCTTACTGTCACTCATTCTGCACCTCTGGCATCAAAAGCTATTGTACTGTACATAAATAAACCACACGCATGGACACGTCTGTGCTGCTCACTTTTACTGGTGAGGAAGTCTGAAGATGAGGTTAAATTGATAGATAAGCCACGGTAGATAAGCCACTAGATTTTAGCTACAACTGTTAAACAAGTCACTCACTAATCTAAGGTCATGTCCACATTAAGTTGGAAACACCTTTAACATGTCCAAAGTTTTCTGTCCCAACATTGTATCATCCCCCAGCTGCATGGAAACACCAAAACAGAGGAAAAATAATGTAACCTAATCTTTTCTCTTAGCTAAACACATCACATGAGCCATAAGCCAGCAGTGTAATGCCAGATCATATCATATAAACATGTGGGCTCTCTTTCTCACACTACAACACAGTGTTTTAAGATAAAATATGTTGTTTAAATTCCAAAATGTCAACCAAAACTGAAAAAATTGAAATTCTGCCACATTAGTCCGCTTGGCTTCACTGCTTATTGTCCTTAAATTCACTTTGCTTAGTTGTATTATTCATTTTTCTTCATTTGAGTGTTGCTTTATTGTGATAAACTGCTTTAGATGAGGGTAAACCTTGATGTAGAAGCCACTGCAGTTGCACCAGGCAGCTATGAGGTACGTGTTTCATCATCCTTCTCTTCTGCAACTGCTCATCCAGATGCCTGCTATGAATAGACATGTTGAATAGGATAACGACGCCTTCAGATGAATAACCATAAAAGTGCTTTTTTTTTTGTATGTGTGGAGGAGACGGTGTAAAGCCGGTCAGCAGCAGTGTGAACATTATACATCACCTGAAAGTATACAAACTCTACATTCTTAATCCGTACGATATGTAGTACAGTGTCAAGATAACAAGAGGTGAAAATAACTGCAGGCTTACAATACAGTAAATAGTTCTCTTAAGAAATTCAGCAAGTTAACTATGTGCATACTGTTAAGCCACTCAGCTGTGAGATGAGCTCTCCTGTGAGATGTACTGGGCTACATCTCAGAGCTGAGTTCACTGAGAGGACGGAACTTAATGCAGTATGTTAAGCTAGCTGTTGATAGTCAGTAAATACCTCAAAACTGCAGGCTGGCTGCTTGTTAAACCGCAAAGTCTTGTTTTCTTCCTCTAAACACAGAAGATATGACATGATTAAAGGGCCCCCTGTTGAGCATTAGTAAAATATTATGATTACTTTTTTAAAGAGTAATATCAATGTGCAAATTATTATATTTTTAAGACAAGTAATGAGACAATAATAAATAGAAGTTACCTGGTTATATCTTCAGATCTATACATGTTAAGCCCACTGTCACTCTACTGTATATCAGAGAGGAAATTAAAGAATGTAATACGGTCTGATCATGTACGATACATCCATCTATAAACAGGTTAAATCTGACACCAAACTATAAATCAAAACCTACATCATAGTTACAGTATCTATGGCTAAGGTCACATTACATGCTGAAGTGTGAACAAACCAAATCTGTTTTTTTTTTTTTCCATATCAGATCTGGGCCTCTTGTATATGTGGTCCTAGATCTGATTCATATTCGATCTCTGCCTATGTGACCACTGTCAGAAGAGTCAGATTGGAATTCATGTGTTCTTTTCAATGTTTCCACGAATGCGGATGTCGAATGTCGTCATCATTCAGTGTCGGCATCTCACGGCCCGGTAAAATAAAACATGGAGGAGATCAACAACAGTGACGGGGGTCAATGGAGGGACGAGGGAATTCAAATTGGTTGGGCATTTATGAAGAAGTTTCTATTCGAGCCACACTAGAAGGAACTTATCATAACCAAATGTTAGCACAGCTACAGTATGTCATCCATGTTTATTTTTTGACTGCAGCACAAATGACGTTGTTATTCTTGTCTGCATGCAGCTCACATTTCAGTCAAATCTGTGCATGCACAGCTCACACCGGATACATGTCACAAAAAGATTGTACCTGACTAAAAAATTGGAATTGATCATTAACGCCTTTAATGTGAATGTAGCCTTAGGCAGGGCTGCCATTACCCAACGTAAATCATTGTTTTGTTGGGCATCTGGTATTGCTGTGTGTGTTTGTTTGTAAGAGTATTTTGGGGTTTTGTGCCTTTATTTAATAGTCAACAGAGAGAAGAGAGAAGGAACATGCAATAAGGGTCCCTGAGCTAGAATCAAACTGAAGATATTGCAGTACACAGTATGTGCACACTGTGGTACTTGATTGCAACCACATCCTTGTCAAACATGTCTTTTAGCTTTATTTCACTGTTTAGATGTAATGTTGGCACAGAGCTTAGTATCTCTGCTTCTTGTTGAATGGTGCAAAAAGGCGAGTCTATAGAGAAGCCATTATTCTTTGATACCGACATCAAAACCTGACATCTACTGTTGATGTTTGAGACAGATGAAAGGTTTTCTTGTACAAAAGGCAATTGTAGTTACACTAAAAATATCTTACTGTGACATCATCTATGTTTGTCTCTCTATCCACAAGATTAGTGTGATAAGTGCTTTGAGGTGGATTTTCTTTAAACTCTTATAGAATAAATATACTTATATTCACTTCAGGCTCAGGTATGGCTGCTTCACCTACAGCTGCACTGGTTGAAAACACAGACACACAATATATTGAGATGCTAGTCTTCAGTAAGACCTCTTCACCGTTAATTATCCGAAATGAAAGCTGACAGAATAGCATAAATTAAACTGTGAATACATTTAACTTGTCCTCTTAGATTAGACAGGGTAACGTGCAAAAAAACAGATTATTTAATGTTTTCATACCTATCAACAAGGGGAAAAAGTTGAAATTGCCATGACCCCACACCTAAGTGCAAATACGTGTGTGTGTGTCCATGCATACACGTGTCTCTGCTTGATTAACATACAGGTATATTCATGTGTGTATGCCTTTACTTCACGTGCAGCTGTATGAATCATCTGCTTTTACCTGCAGGATGAGCCAAGCATGTGCTTTCTTCACTTAGAACACTTTATTCATCACAAATGTGATTAAACTTCAGAGGGAAAAGCTCTGATAGAGAGAAATGGAAAGGTAACAGTACCCAGTAGAGGTTTGTTAATATTCTTTCTACATCTCACACTCTGACTAGTAATCTGCATCCAAAATAGTTGGCTGTTTTTTTTGTTTTCTGGTGATTTTAAAGCACCTCATCAATCAATTTTTGGCACCTTACAACTTACTACATTCTAATAATGTGTGTAATGATGCCTCCTGATCTTGTATAACAATCTACATTTTTGTTTGGAGTTACACTGATTAACATTATCTGCAATTATGAATGTCTTACTACAATATGTAAAATAAAAAGAAGATTTTTTTTTAAGGGATAAAGCTGGTGGTTTTCTATGTTTTTCTTATTATCAACAAATCTCATGTGCAGAGCCAAACCAACAATGAATTCATCCTGCTTATTGTAAGTGTATCCAAAGCCTGATATATCTTACTCCTCTGCTCCGTAGACCTCTGTTGTTGTCCAAAGACTATTAAAAACACATCAACTTTAGTTTGTTTAGAAATGGCTCCAAAGACTAATGAGAGCAATCAAGTTTTCATTTTCCGGAAAGTATTTTCGTGTCAGACAGAGGCCACAGCGTATGTTGACAAGGCTCTGCTAGCTTGTTGTGCTACGTATCACAAAGTCTTCACTTTGTACTAAACCTTTTTAGACATTTACAGTGTCTGAGTCAGAGCCTGATCAATACGATGAGTGTGAAAAAAATGGCGATTGTTTACTGTAAAGATAATTGCATCCTTTTAAGTAGCATTTTAAATGCAGCACTTACTTTAAATGTAAGTTTAAATTTTACATGAAGAGGTGCGTGTCTGAAAGGGAATTTAATGATGTTGAGCTGCAGGTGGTTCAAGCAACAACACTGGACAAACTTGTCTGATACACCACACAATAGTAGAGTAATCTGAGAACTTCTGCTTCTTACAGGTAAATAAGTGATATGACTTAAGTCTTAAGTCACCAGCAGTGAATTAACATGTTGATTTAGAAAAAAACTCATCAGCTTCAAAGTTTTATTACCTGGTCAGAGCCAATAAATAATGTGGTGCAAAACAAAACCGAAGAGCACAAACTCAGTGTAGGTTTGTATGTACCAGCACTTGCTGCTATAACTCAGCGTCTCCTTTCATCCTTAAAAGCATGTGTGTGCAGGGATGGAAACTTGGCTGCACTAAAAACAAGACTGCCTCTTAAAATGCCAACAAAACTCATCTTGTCACCATGCTTGTGGTGATGCTGTGCTATAACCGTCCTCCCAGCAGCCACACAGCATCTGCAGCACTCTAAGCTCTCATTAGAAAGATTAGACCGGGATATGTTGTTGATAGTTCTTCCAGATTTCTGCTGTGGTGATGGTGTGGAGTAAAGTTCTCCTCCCCTCTTAGCAGCATGGCTCCTTGTTCCCTGTATGCCTTCACAAAAAGGAAACATTCATAAAGGAATAATTGGACCGCTGACACTTTTCTCTGGCTGTACTGTGGAGACACTCATTCTGCTTCACAGTTACGTGCACTTAAGATTTCCTTAATTGTGCTTTGAAAGCCGCGGGGGCCGTGTGACATACAGTATGTTGCATCGTGTTTGCTGCAATATTTCTACTGTTCTTCTGTTTTGCTTCAGCAAAGCTACATGGTGACATGGCTGCAAAACAAACTAGCACATAAGAAAAATAGAGCCTACTTCACCACACTCTCTGTTCCAAGACTGTGTATAATGCATATTGTATTATATATTATAGTTTTCCATCTCACTTGTAGATGAGCAGAGTGTGCCAATCCTTCGACAGAAAGCAAAGTGCAGACTAAACAGCTTTGAGGTTTGGCAGAGAGTTGCAGAAAGAAGGGCAGACAGCCTCTGTTTAAATCATCTTCCTCTGATCCCAGGATATAAACATCCACCCTCACTGGCCTGGCCTTCACCTCTGTCTGCGTGTGTTTGTGTGCGAAGAAAGAGAGAGAAAGCGAAAGACAAGGAGAGGGTGATAAAGAGAAAGAGTGATTGTGTATTTGTACCGCGTCGTCCACTTTGCACAGCACTTGCCAGCGTTTTTTAGACGGACACTGGGGAGCTTTTTAAAAACAGCTGGCGAGTAATCTCACTAAATCATGTTATTTATGAGACTTTTTTCGTAAATCACTCAAGGCCATCTTTGCTTCTGTCATTTTTTAGCATATGTGTAATTAACTATAATTGTAAACAGCCAAAATGACTCTTGAAAGCAATCACATGGGAGAAAAAGGACAAAAGTTTGTATATGTTGGCTTAGACAAGTGGAATTCAGATGTTATTGTTTTACTGAAGATACTGACTCACTGTTTCAGTGCTCAGTTTGCAGTGAGTACTCTGATTACCACTAGCAGCTGTAAGTGAGAAAATGTGGTGTTTTATTGTAATTTCCATGAACTTACACCTTAAAAATATGTGCTTGATGTGATCACAAGGCTCATCGTAGCAACTGCTCTTACATTAAAGCAGACGTATCATGCTTTTTGTGATTTTCTGTTATTTTTAAACTGTTATTATGTCCAATGTTTATGTTAAACATGGTGAAAGGATCCAAAACTTGAGGTTAATGTATCCGTAAAAAGTGCTGATTGTTTGCATGTGCCGACAAATGGCCGTCCATTCTGTAACTTTTTGTTGCTAAGGTTGTTCCACGGCCTGTTTTGGACAGAAGCTGAACTGAGGGGCTTCATAAAGAGCCAGTATAAGATAAATAAGGAGTTTTTTTTTAACTGTTAATCATTCAAAGATATACCAGTAGAGCCCCAAAATATAAATATGGACCTGGAAATGTGCATGATACATCCCCTTTAAGACAGTTTTGCACACACAACCAGTAGCCGATACTTTTTTCTTCTTTTACTGACTATTACATTCAAACAGAACCTACAGTATGTATGTGTTAACAGTTACTTTGGTGCAGAATACTTCCTGTAATTGAAGGTCTATTGATCCCTAGCCATGCTCCGATGTCACGTAACACTGTCCCTTGTGCACAATTTGAGTCTGACCTCCTCACATAACTGCCATTGTGCACATATACATCCGACCACACATGAATGCAGCAGCTGATATACTTAGACAAATACTGGAAATATGAGAAGCATACAAAGCACTTGAGTCTCCTGGAGGCAGACCTTCCTTTATTCTTGGGGGTATTTGCAGAACATCTGGTATGAGGTCCAGCAGATGAGTGACAGTTTTGATTTAACCTCCATTTAACCTGTGTGTTTGCTGAGTATGCTTTTGTTAAGTGCTCTTTTTTTCCCTTCACTTGCATTTTTCCAATAAGGTGTGCAAATATGAACCAGTTGCCTTATGGTCAGGAGGTCAGTCCTTTGACCTTCATGGTACTTTTGGCCTTTTGGATAGTTTTGGCACCAGCATGAGACAGAGGATTGAGAGTGAACAAGCTGGATGAGTCGACTGCGGCTGCACATAGGAAATGGGGATAATATTTCACCCACCAGTGCTGCCAGGAAATAGAAAAGACTACTCCCATGTCAGACATCAGTTCAGACAGATGGTTGTGTGAGGATGGGAGTCCGAAGCCGAAATCCCTGCCAGTGTCTCTTTGGTCCACTGGGGACACTCCATTGACTGGCTGGTAGATTAATTCAATTCCCGCATGAGAACCGATGCCATGAATCTCTTTAGCTACAATAAACACAATAAAATTACCAAGGATTTGTGTTTGTGTGGCTTACAGAGGTTGATGGTGTATGATATGAGGTTTGTCTCTAAGGATAACGAGTGGAGTCTAGCTGACTGTGCTAATGATCTGCTGTGTTCAAGGATAATTAGTTTTGGCTCCTCTCGCGGGGTTCAAAGGGATCAGGATACATTTGTTGTTGTTTTACAAATAGTTGGGGCGTTTCCCAGAAGCTGGGTCAAATATACCGTACATCAGTAGTTCACTACATTGAAAGCATAAGTGAGGACAACCTGAGGCTGCAATAAATACACTGACTGTACTGTGTTGTTGACTTTTAATCCTGGGTTTGATAAAATGTAAATACAATATAATGATAATATATTGTTGGCATGACCTAAACAATGTGAAAGGTAATATCTTAGCACCACTGACTTACTGCATTTGCTTTGCACTTTGTATTTTATGATTATTGTTATTATTAATAATAATAATAATAATAAAAATAATTTAACTTTTTACTTTTTATAAAAAAGGAGAAAAACATGTGTATTATATGTCCTGTCATGTCATGAGCTACATTGTGTTTTTTCTGTACATTGATAGGGGTGTTATCTTGTATCATATGATCTCCTAATTGTACGTGGAGCTGTTTTTTTTTTGCCTGTATATGTAGCTTGTTTCTTGTTTGTATGAATATTTACCCGACGAAGACCTTGCAGATCAAAACATTGCAAAAAAACCTGCAAATTTCAATGTGCCGACAGCCTCTCTTTTTATCTTGTTGCTGATTTTTGTCCTGCACTTGTACCCAAGTATTGTGATCATATTAGCATAATCGTGCTGACATTAGCATTTAGCTCAAAAGCACTGCTGTACTTAAGTACAGCCTCACAGAGACGCTAGCTGTAGATTCTCAATCATACTCTGCTATGACATGTCAAAATGTCTGACGGTGTCTATTAAGTGTTTAGTTTTGAAAGTTTTCACAAAAAGAAAAGAGACTGTCAGGATTAAAAGTTTCCATTATGGTGTGAATTTGACACTAAGAAGTGGAAAGTACAGGTTAGTGCAAATGTAAGAGATTTAGGAGCCTCGCTCAGACAGTCAGGGAAAGTTCTCAAGATTCCCGAGAAACATAAACTCTTCTCCATGTCTCTGGAGAAGAAATGTCCTTTGTTAAATTAACATACGAGTACAATATACCTCACAGAGCCTTATCACCACCAGAAATGTGAAAATGAGCCGAGCTGATGTAAGTTAGACAGTGCCACTAATTATAATTATGGGGTAATTATGAGTGATTTATTACCTTGTATTCTTTCATTCATCTATGAAAGAATACAAGGTAATAAAGGAAGGACATACCTAATAATGCCTTTCATTAATCTGCTGCAGCCTGCAGTTGTGGTGTATTTTTGTATCTTGCCAGTTTGTTTTTATGAGATAACACAATGCAGCAGAGACCTTTACACAATTCTTCATTGTCTTTCCCACCAGGTCCTCCAAAGGTCCATAAATCCCGTGGGAATTAGTCATTGTAGGAAGCTGGAAAGCTTTCCCACTTCATGTCAACAGTAATGGATTGTGCTCTTTTTTTTTTCAACAGTAATTTTGCACCCAGAGGGCTTGTTTGGCTGATGGGCTCCAGATATTGTTTTTTCTCATATAATTGGTTGCCAATACGTGAGAAGTGAGCCAAAACCACATTTTGGCGTGGCAATCTGTGCAGAGAGCAGATTGACATTCAAACAAGTAAAACAATCGTGACACCAGTTGCAATATGCTGTAAGCTCTTAATTACTAAGCTTTTAAATACATAACATGTATAACAAATATGTATAACAAATTATACATAATATTGATAATAATAACATTTACCTTCTGTATATTTACAGATTTATAATGACATCTTCAATGATATTTTTTACCTTATTTCATGTTTTCATGTCTCATGTTGAGTGTCTTGTATGTTTCTTTGTCTTTTAACATTTTGGGATAATTTTGATCAATTATACAATAGATATTAAACAAGCATGAATCAATGTACATATAACTTCCTGATTTCCTTTCCTCAATTAAAAGCTATATAATATCACATATATATTACTCTAATATTTTAACCTTAATTATAAACACAGACATGTCTGATGGCATCGAGATGTGTTAGTATGAACCACATACTCTCTAAGCAGATGGACTGAAGCGAGCTGGTGGACGAGTAACAGCTGTGATTCTCTGCCCTTATAGAAAATAGTGACCCTTACTTTTTTCTTAGCCATATGGGATCATTTGGACTTGTCTTCATCCAAATAGGCAATATAACTGGCAAAAAATAAAGCCAAAGCCAAAAAGAATTGCTTTTATTGATTGCTTTGATTTCTGTCACCATCTCGTTCTCCGTCCTTGCTCTCTACTTTCTCTTTCTTCCCTCTTTCCTTTCTTCTCCTCATCCCTGCCTCATGTTCTTTATATGAAAGCTTGAACTTGTGAGGTCATGCACTACATAGACCTTCTACATGTGTGTGTTTAATTCCCCTCTATATCATGTTATGACTTGCTGAGCTGTGCATTAAATCAGGAGACGTGTCAGCCGGAGCAGCCGGTTAATGGGAGCCAAGGTTGGGGCACTTTGGCCTTGTTTTTACAGTGTAGTGTTGAAGAGTTGAAAATACACCTTGGAGATCAATTTTGTTTTCCTTCTCTTTCTTGCAGTCTCAGCAGAAGTGCATTGTGATCTTTGCCTTGGTGTGCTGCTTCGCCGTACTGGTGGCGTTGATTTTCTCAGCTGTGGACGTTTGGGGTGAAGACGAGGACGGGATCACAGAGGAGAACTGCAGCAAGAACTGCAGGTGAGAACTGCAGAACCATAAAAAACACATTTCATCGTCACTGGTCCCCAAACTTTGTGACCCTTCATCACAAATTATGGCCTTCGTGCATTTTTAGATGACTAAAAGGTGGCACTGTCCAGTATTTCATGAGGAAAAAAGCAAAAATGAGAGAAAAGTCAGAAAAAACAAAGATAATTTTGTGTAGAAATATTTTTCTTCTGTCTTTCTTCCTCCTTTAATCATCTGATGACTGTTCAAATTTGTCTTGGGATCAGTTTGGGGAACCATTATGTCATATTGGGTGTGTAGTAATCATAGCCTGTAAATAAAGATGGATGTAGCGAGGTGTGACATCACCCATTGGTTTGCTGTGGAGCTGATTTGAAGCTCAGAGTTGCTGCTTATGGTCTGAGTGCAGGGTGTTGCCTTTCACACTCTGGAAACGCAAACACCCTGAACTCTGAGCAGTGCACATTTCAGTCAACGTTAGCTACTGCAAAACTGTGCTAACAGGGCAGGTATCCTAATCAAGTAACAATAAACTTACCGTAATATTGCGACAATAGCCGGGGAGAGCAGCAGATGAGCCAACTGTCAGTCACAGCTGTCAAACAACAACCAAATCAAAGCTACTATAAGCAATAATTTCCAAAATGACCACCAGCATACTTAATTGAGACCATAGAAATTACTTTTTGTTGTTTGTGTTGTTATTTTTTGCTGATTAATGGTTATGGTTATGGTTCAAAATATCTGCATCTGCATAGACATACTGTGTGAGGAATAACAGAGTTTTTCATTTAAACAGTTTCCTACAACCCATTCGGCCTGCCTTGGCTTTGCTCCATGTGCGGTTGTAATTTTTCAGCCTTTCACTCATAAATTCACTCTGAAACTCTGAGACTTTTGGCTCCGTTTAGGTGAGCAATCCCCCTCTGTGCTATACATATAAACTGCAGCGTTGAGGTTGCAGAGCTCCTGGCAATGCTTAGATTCATTTCAGCAGTCTCATCTTAAATATACTGTAATGTGGCGATTTGAAAAAAATCTAGAGGTAGAGTAGCAGCAATAACAAATCTGCATTACTCCAAAGTTGACTGAACACACTGTAATGAGATCTATATGAAGCCTCTCCCACTGCCTTGAACTGATTACTAGGCTGCTCTGAAAGTTACATTTTATCTTTCTTTTGCAAGTTTCTACAGTTTGTTGAAGTTTTAAGAATAAAATAACATACTGCATGGATCCTCAGACATAAAGGCTAAAAATTGCTGCAGTATGTCCTGCTGGTCCAGAGTGAAAGTGGATGATCAGCATTCGTTTGGCTGATACAGCATTCCTGCACTCTATACGCCTACTCTCAACTTCCTACTGGTTCCCCTCCATTAGACTCTTATCATCCAATTTACCATTCAGCCTTGAATTACTTCCCTCTCTCTCTCTCTCTCTTTCTTCATGTCTGTGTCCATTGACTCTCTCCTTCCCCAAATCAGCCATTTAACTTCCATCCAGAGAACTGTACCGGGCATCCCTCTCTCTCCCTCTTAAGGCTTGTAAAGCTGAATTGGACTCCTCTCCTCCTCTGAAGGACCCCTAAATCTTGAGAGTAGTATGAGAGATAAGTAGGAGGCTGAGGGAGGGATGATGGGGAGTGAGGGTGAACCAGATGGAGGGAGAAGAAAAAGAGGATATGAGGGTACACATGGGGTTGGAAATGAGTGAGAGATGAATAGATTCATTAGCTGGGGGGATTGGGGTGTTGGCTTGTCAGTTCAAGACTTAGTTCCAAACAAATTTCAGAAATGTGTGCTGTCAGATTCCCAAGCATGCACTGTTATTTATATCCCATAATCATGAAAGAAGGACTGAATGACGAAGCTATACTGTGGCATGCGTCATTTGAAACACCTATGAGATGTAGAAGTGTGACATAATTAATGATTTCATAAAGTATTTTGTTCAAAGCAAGTTGCTATGCAAAATAGGTAAAGTAATATATTACTATGAGACTGACACGTCTATAATGAGGCGCACTGAGTCTTGTTCATGCTCACTTAAATTCCTAAAGGTACTTGTAATTCATCAGAGGAAATGTATGTAGAATAAAGTCCTTTCAGTTAATGTCATTCCTGAATCAAAGAGTGTTCAGTCTTTGAAAACGATCCAATATCTGAGATTACTTTTACTAAATAATCTAAATACATCAGGCTGATCCTCTATATTTCATTGCTTGCAGTAAAACATGATTCCTCTTGATTGTTGGAGCAAAGTGGGAGCAGTGTATACCTTCTCTATCCGATCTGCCAGTTCGATGTATCCCTAATGTGCGTGTGTAATTGCCCGGTGTCAGACGGCTGATAAGCAGGTTAATATTGATCTACAGTTGAATTGTACAAGGGCAGAAACCATGTTTGGAGATCTGGCTTTTAGCACCTTCACAATCTGCTGCTTCCAGAAACAACATTTCAAACCACTCTTGAGTGCAAATGTTTCTTCCTTACATCAGTATTTTAAAAGGTGGCTGAGTGGTTCCTGCACCTTGTCATGTTTCCCTGAATAGAGATAAGAAAGACAGATTTAAATAGTATTGTGTGATATGGATTATAGTGATGATAAGATTAGACAGCTACAGTAAGCAGGGATGCACTATTTATTACGTTGAAACGTTAACATGCTGACAGCTTTTATATAATGCGCGCTACATGATGTATTAGGATTTAGGTGTCTTACATGCTCAAAACATCCTGTCAGTTTTATAATGTCACTCGCTGTTTTTTTGTTTGTTTGGTTTTTTTTACGTGTAATGTTGCTGAGGGTTGGGTCGCACCAGCTATTCATAAATCCATCACTAAGTTTGCATAGCGTCCGTCTTAAAGGATAATTCTGTTTTTTTTTCAACCTGGTGTATCTCCCATAAATGTGGCCATCATAGGTCATGCTAACTTTGCACCCACCAGGTCTGTTATAGGGATTTGGGGAAATGAGGACTCACTCAAAACTATGTATATCTGCTGAGCAAGCCTCCTACAGATTTCCAAATGAACATGATTTTTATATGAATTGTTTCAAACGCTTTAACGAGTCTGAATGAAAGTAACAGAAACTAGCTGCATGGAACTGCCATCATGCATAATAGCATATCCTTACTAGCTAGATTTAAACTAGTGAACCTTATAGTAAAAAGTATCATGCACACTATAAAAAAGGCTTTTTAAATTTTGTACTGTGACAAAACAATGTGCCTTGATTTTTTGGGGGGAATTACTTCAGATTCACAGACATTAATATCTACATAAGCTCTAGTTTGTGTGGTGCAACTGGTTTTAATTTACTGATCCATAAATCTCCAGTTGGTAAACACCTACATTACAGCTAAGCTAAGTTTGAACTTACAAAGAGCTGGTGCCAGCAGCTCCAAGACTCTGCAGAGAACACACCACAAGGGAAATTTAAGACTTCCAGAACTCTGTATAAATCTTCACTGAAGCCAACACAAAACAAGAAAAGCTACTCCCAGAACAGACTGAGAACTGAAAAAAACAGAAATTAGACAACTGAATAAATTAAATAACTCTCTTAAATGAGGCAGAACTGACTGGAGCAATGGTAGCTTGGCCCTGGCTTCTCTGCAACTCTGCAATCAGGATGTGGACAACAAGGTAAACATACAGTGGTGAATAGGGATGTGCAGAGGGCCCAGTATTTGTATTTGTATCTGTATCTGTATTTGTTGAGGCAGCAAAATTATTTGTATTTCAATAAAAGTGGAAAGAGGCTTGAATATCCTGTTTTTTGTTTTTATTACACTTTTAATATTAGAAAATTAAAGCGTTACAATAAGTGTTCATGAACAAACTACCTTACGAAGGAGGTCCCCACACCAGGTCTTGAACTGGAGTCTCCCAGATCATAGACAGGTACTTCTATTTATACACCCATAACACAGAGACAGCAGACTGTGTAACGTGTAGGGAAGAACTTCAAAGGTGATTATTGCTTTGCATTTTTCATTGATTGCCTATTTTTTACAACCTAACTTTGTTGAAAGGAGAAGGGGAACAAAAGGTCATGGAGAGTCCCTTGGGAGCACTTTGTTTGTGTCAGTAGCTCAGCTTTATCTCTGGTGAACACCCCCAACTCTGGGAGTGATGTCCAAATTAGGAAATGTGTGTGATGTAGCAGGTGGATGTGACTCCCTTCATTGAGACCTGCTAATAGACGTAACAGCAGAGCAGAGGAGACAGACTGAGATCGCGATGTAACCGATCTGTGCACTGGTTTTTGACTTTTTTTTCTTCCCAAAAACAAATTGAAATATTTTGAAATATTTATATGAAACAAATATTCATAAAAAACCCACTATTTGTGCTTTGCTGAATAACGTATTTGTATTTGGGCACACCCCTAGTGGTGAAGCAAAATGTTTGAGGCTGATCAGTCAGCCTGGCCCAGTCCCTCTCAGTGGGAATCCAGCCCGCCTGTGCATATTTTGGGAAACACCTGGGACATCTCCAAGAATCAGCACTCTGGACATCGACCATGAGAGACATAGTCGGATGTAATAAACCAAGTGCGTACTAAGTGTAGTCTATGTTTATTTGCATAAAACACAATGAATCATTGTGAAATAAATGTCTCAGTGGCTCAGGTTTCAGATAATGGATTGAAATTTACATCCTAAATGTGTTTACCTTGACAGCAGTGTTTGGGTTGTCGCTGACAGAACACTTAACATCTACCTTTAAAACAGTACAATACAGCATGCAGGGAGCAGAAACAGCAGCAGCTCCTGTGATACTCATATTAATGTCCTCACTGCTGTACAACCAGAGCACAGGGCAGCTCATGAGAGGGTGGATAATTTATATCAGATGTCAGGAGCTGACTCTGGCATAGTGTGATTCTCAACACGATGCCCATGCTATTACTCTAAGTGCTACAGCAATGCTAACATGCTGTAGTGATTTTTATACGTTGTGTACTGTTTGTTTAGCTCTGACAGCTCTGTCATGGTGTGAAATATCTCCTTTTATGAGAGTTCATTCGTTTTAAGAGAATACATTTGAGTGATCCAGCCGTGTTCACCTACCAGACTGTGAATCCATTATCATTCAGAAAGTGAGGGGTTTTACATTCAGACTGTCTCGTTGTCTCATGCACACACACACACACACACACCAAGAAGTTGACACCACTTACGTATTGGCTGCCGGCACTGAATCACACCCATGAGTGCGCAGATGGGTTACAGTGGAGGGGACCAGCAGTGGACACCTCAGACTACATAAATCAATGAATCCCTTACAGGCAGAAATAACTACTGCCTCCCTGCTTTCTCCACTTTTAATACCAAAACCTCTCTGGCTGTTTGAAGTATTCACACTAATCACCATTCATCATATCTCAGTACCTTTTTAGAGTGGACTGAAAAGACTCATTTTAGAATAAGATTACCTCTCCTCCTCTTTAATCTGTTTCCTTGTTTTTCCTCGTTGTGAAGTGTTTACCGTAGCTGTCCTAGTTTTCGCTGTCTTTTCAGAACAAAGAAGGATGTTCTACACTGTGTGATATTAACGATAATCTTCTCTATAATTTCATCACAGCTTGCCATATTGGTTTCTTTGTGCCTCTTTGCACTCCTGTTTCATTTCATTTACTCCCGCTGTTTAGTCCTCAATCACTGACACATATAAGAATATCCACTGAAATAAAACCCTCAGCAACTTTACTTGGGATTCTCCCAAACTCTTCCTCACTAAACATATTGATCGGCATTTCCATGAGGCGAAATCAGCATCTTATCATCACACAAGGCGTAAGTCCTACAGTTTCACCTTTGGCTTGTTTCCAAAACCTGACTTACCTTTATTTTAGCCAGGAATGTATTTTCAAGCAGCGAGCTGGCAACCGTCCTCTCACTGTGATGCCATTATATTATCACCTACAGCACACGCTCTTGCCAGTGTGCCCTTGAGTGAAGCACTCGCTAGACCTCCAGCTGTCACACTTCGGCTGACCCGGTGCTCCAACTGGTCTGAGTGCTAAAATCTGTTTGGTATTACAGAGCCCTCGCCAGGGAGTCTAACAGCACAGACTCCACTGAGTTTTACAGCCAGACTTTGAACCAAATGTGTGTAAAATAAATCTTGAATACTCTAAAATGATAAATCCAATGAGGAAAGCAAGTGATTTACTTGAAAACAACATGATTAAAAATGATCCCTCTACATTCCTTTACTATATTTTTCTCATGCACAGAGCCAAACCAACAATGTATTGATTCTACTGACAAGCGTGTGTATTCAAAGCCTGATATATCTTATTCCTCTGTGCCGTAGACCTCCATTATTGTCCAAAAACTATTAAAAACACGTCAATGAGCCACACTGCTGCACTGGGTGACATGTTCCTTCACCTCAAAGATTACGGTCACGCTAGTCTGTTTAGAAACAGCTCCGAAGACTAATAATAGCAATCACATTTTCAGTCTCCGGAGAGAAGTTCCATGTAAGGCAGACAAGGAACTAATGTGATTGTAATCTTGTTTTTACATCCCCTGCTTCACTGCTTCACCGCACATCATGCTCTTTCATTAAACACAGTACAGATCTTTGTAAGGCACCTTTAACTTTGCACACATTTGATTTTCGACAAGTGCAGGAACTGTAGTTTACCTGAACTTCTCTTGCTCATGCTTATTTATCATAAATGATAATGTTTATAGCATTTGTAGCTTTTTGTTTTTTGTCTCTGCATCTGTTCTAGTACGTCTGCAGTTTTGACTCTTGTGTTTTCCTGTGTGGGATCAGTAAAGTAGATCTTATCTTATCTTAAATCGATTCTCTACGTACTGAGCCACAGAACAAATCTGCAGTATATTTACCATAACATCTCTCATTGAAATTCATCCCATCACATTAGATTGAGTAAATCCTTGGGCAAGAGTGTTTCTGCTTGTTTCCTTGACACCATTTTACCCACAGACTTAAACAACCACAGAGGTGCAGCAGAATTTGTATCTGAGCTGTTCACCCTCACTGAAATCTCCTCTCTCCCCCTTTATATTTCTCTCTTAAAATCCAATTGGCAAAAATCGATGTCCAGGTCAGACAGAAAGAATGTGGTGAGCGCTGGAGCTTGATAATAGCTTGGTTCTGTATGGCTGCAGATCTAGGACTGCCACAGCTAATTCAATCTCATGACTCCGGTGCTAATGCCCCTGTCGTTTTCAGGCATCCTTTTGGGGTAAAACGGGAACTGCAGACACATTAGAGAGAGCTGAGAGCCTCGTTCAGCCATAACTTGACGTGACACCTTGGCAGAAAGTGCAGAGACATACTCAGTGATATATACAAAACATTAAAATGCAAAACAACTACCACAGAGGACATTTTCCCCATCATTTAACATTCAGCTTGGAGGTATAACTTCATGATAAAATGAAATACCTGACTGCTCTGAATCTTAAGCAGATAATCTTGAGGATATTCCATACTTCATTCGATCCACTGAATCTCCACACAGTAGATTAGTATCGCCTATGTATATGACTTGTATACTGGCCAGACTGCTAATGATTACAACAAAATTCACCACATCATAAAATACGGAGTAGTGTATATGAGAATCAACAAAAACGAGTCAGTTTTCCCCGACTAGGTGTAATTGAATCTACATTGCTGACAGCATGAACATCAACCTTCAATTATTCTCGGCCCCCTGCCACAGGCAACCTGTACAAGATTTAATGACACTTGATGGAATCTAACGGCATGTGTGGTCTAGAAATCTTGATTTCTCTCATTAAGCTAACGATCCAGAGGGAGAGGAAGAAGGGTGCTGTGAGCTAATTTGTCAAGGAGTGGTCTTGGGTGAAGAAAGAAGGGATATAAGCTCGTTTCAGTGGCACCCAAGCTCATAATAATTCTGCCACTAATGCAAACAGATAATTGCTTTGTGAAAGACCATGAACCTCACATTAATCTCCTCTACATTTTTCCATTAACAGGTCTCTTTAGCTCAGCCTTTTTTCTGCTTTTTGCAGCTTTTTTTTAATGCAGGTCCTACTTTTTGTTTCTCTTGCACCATTATGTTTCTTCTTTATTCAACTTTTCTCTCTCATGTACAGAGTTGTGCTGGTGGAAAACATCCCAGAAGACATCTCCTTCTTAGAAAATGGTACATCCCACCTGCCCCTCTCAGCGGGGCTGTACAACTTACTGGACCAAGCTATCCGCGTTGTAGAGATAGTTTCCCCGCTGTGGCTCCTCAACTCCTCCGATTATGAGTCCAGTTTTCAGCCTGCTGCCAGACAGGTAAAACCGGAGCAAGCCCACAGAGACTTGGCTCCACAAAAGTTGTTGTGTTTATTTAAAATTTGTGTCGGTTTTACATTTCGCTGCTTCTCTGTCAGTGGTGGAAGAAGATCTTTTACCTAAGTAAAAGTACCAATACAACGATGTAAAAATACTCCATTACAAGTAAAATCCAACTTATGTAAAAGAACGCAAGTATTATCAGCAAAATGGCATTAAATTATCAAAAGTATAAGCACTTGTTTCTGAAGAAAAATGGCCCCTGTGAGTGATTTATTATTATACAAATTATATTATTGTATTGTTAATGATTCAACAACGTGTTTTCAGCATGTTACTGTTGTAGCTGGTTGAACTGTAGCTAGTTTATATACAGTTTGTACTGTAGTTTTGTCTTGTGGTCCCTCCAGTGGGTCAAGATAAATCTGAGGGGTCGAGAGATGATTAATGGGGAAGGAGTTCTGCTACACCAATTTGTACTCATGTTGTTCTTTAATCTTTGTTTTTTTGTGAGATATTGAATTGGTTTACCTCTTGAATAGTTATTTAAATGAAACCACCTGATAAGTTTAACCAAGAAACTGCTAGAGGGGCCCCAAGTAAACACAAAACTGCTGTTTTGTAAGGGGCCACAAACCAAAAAGAGGCCATTGGTATATCTTTAACAATGCATTATATTTTACAAGCTTATCATATGTTTTTTATGTAAAAGTGGAATCTAAGTAACTAGTAACTAAAGCTGGAGTAAAAAGTACAATATAAAATATAGTAGATGTAGAAGTATAAAGTAGCATACAATGGAAATATTCATGTCAAATACCTCAAAATTGTACTTGAGTACAGTACTTTTGTAAATGTACTTAGTTATCTTCCACCACTGATAATAATACATGTTAAGTGTGGCTTTAAAGTTGAATTTGTTGAAATAGCTGTACAGTTTCTTCACTATTTGATTTTATCCACATCCCCACATCATTAAGAGGACAACCACATCTGAGGTTTTTAATATATATATAAAGGTCATTCAAGAGGAGGTGGTTTTCTGCTTCAGTCTAGTAAAGTAAAAGTAGGCCAGATCAATTGTGACAGTATGGTAACAGCCACAAATGATCGCTAGAGTAGGAAATCAATAACCGTCCTCTCAGAATTGTAATTGCTGGAAAAATACTAGTCAGGACTGTTTTCAGGCTGCTTGAGGTGAGCTATTCATTTTGGATTTGAACTGGATGTGTGTTATTGACAGTTGCCTGAAGGGTTCGACCAGGCCACACACACACACACACACACACACACACACATACATAGGCCTGTTTTAAAAGATAGAGTATGTCAGGACTAATGAGAGCCTAGGGCTGTTGATTGGAAAATAAGAGTTCCTTCAGAGGCCTCAGGGCAGAGAAGCGCTAATGGCCTTTCAGCCTGCAGCAATCTTTCTGCAAACAGCTGACAAAAAAAACCCCACCTCATCTGGAGGGACGCTGGACCGGAAAATGTACCATAACGTAAAGGCAAAGCTTCAAGGTTTTAGGCATGTGCAGTACATGTCTGTTTGTGTGAATATCAGTTACATTTTGCTTACACAAAGAAACACAAAGATTATAATCACCCACATTGAACAGAATTGCTGTCACTTCCAATAACTTATTTTTAAGTGTGAAAACTTAATTCTGTCACCCAGAAGTTTAGCTGAAGTTGACTTTTTCTCACAGACAAAAAAGCCAATGTTAGCTACATCACCTCAAATCATAAGTATGGAAGGAATTCAGGAGACTTATTTAAGTTTCCTGAACATTGCTGTGAGCTGTCCTCTGATACATGTGGTTGCTCACAGCCATTAAATGGTGTATTTTGCTCAGACTTACCCCCCCCCCCCAATTTAATCAAATCCCTTTAATACATAGTCTCTAAGTTCAACCTGAGATAATATGACATCATCAGGGTTATTGTTACAGACTTTAGGAAGCTCCACCAGAGCCATAAAAGACTTTAGATAACAGGCTGAACGGTGCTCTCTGTGACGAGTAAACTGGACTTGATGTGTAAAATTTGTGGACTGCACCTTTAATCAAACTTATGTCATTTAAAAGTCAAATCTCAACATGTTATGAAACAACAAACTTCCCAATGCCAACAGAGTCTCCTCTGTTAGGTTTGCTGTAAAATGATACATACTGAGTGTACAAAACAGATGAAGTAGATAATATTCATCTTGTGGATATTATTATCCAAATTCACATCTCAGCTGTCTGAAAGCTTAGAAATCCTTCTCTAATGCTGTTTCTCTTGATCTACATCTCATCAGTTGTATGTTTAAGAGTAAGCAATGAATGATGGACCTCTTCAGAGTATTTCATGAAATATTTTGTATTTTAGGCTGTAAAAAACCTGAGAAAAGACCTTGAAACTGGAAAGTAGTCTTTGGATAAAGCAAAAGGTCGTGTTTCATCGCTGTACCTCCAAATAATCGGTGACATTTGCACATAAATAATGTCACTTGCTTGCAACAAATATGCAACATGTTTAGTGTTTAATACAACAGTGACTCAGTATACATAGTTTATGGGATTTATGTGTCGTTCTGAATATACAGCATGAGTATGAGTAGAAGGAGTCATCATAACTGAACAAACAAAGAAAAGTGTCACCTGAATGCAAAAGAGAAAACCCACAAATAAGAAATGAAAGATTGCAGTAGTTGGCTGCAGACGATCCCTGGGAAATGTGGCACAAAAAATAGCACATAAATGACTGCTGATTGTGCCACATTATTGAAGAAAATCTCAGAACTAAACAAGAATCTTGTCTGGATTTGCAAGGTGCATGGATTTAATGTGACAGCAGTGGTTTGTCGGTGTGTTTCTCTCAGGGCAGGGCTCTGCTGTCCAGGCTGCAGGGGCTGAAAGCTAAAGGAATCCAGCTGAAGATCTCCAGCGGGTTGATTGACTCGACTGAGCTCAACACGCTCGCCAGACACAGTCAGCTCTCACTCTCACTGTATTATACATTCTGTGTGTCTGTCTGTGTTCAAACATACTGCGGCTTAGCTCTGTCTGTTTAGTCTGTTGACTGTTCTCTCCCTCTTTGTCCGCTTCAGTTCTTTCAATCTCTTCATCATTCTCTTTGTGTTTCATTTTCTTGTTGATCCTCTTTCAGTCTGTTTTGATCTCTCTTAGTCTTTCTCCTTGTCTTGCATGCAACATCTTTTATTTCTATCTTTCTTTTTCCCTCTTGCTGTCTGTCTGTCTTCTTGATATGTGTCCCTGTTCTCTCACTCACTATTTCTAGATGCCGAGGTCCACTATGTGAACATGACAGCGCTCACCAAAGGTCACCTCCACTCCTCTTTCTGGGTGGTCGACAGGAGACACTTCTACATCGGCAGCGCCAGCATGGACTGGAGATCCCTGGCCACAGTATCAAAAATCCACCACACATCACACACAGAACCACACATACTCATACTTCACAATCATGCTCACACACATTTAAACATATGCATACTCATACACAAACAGAGGCTGTAGCTTGTAACTATTTAGTCCTCCTGTTATCATGTTGTATCCAGCTTTACAGGAGCTTTCATTACATAACAAGTCCTGTATCCCCTGGTTTAAAGTGCTTTAATAATGTTCTTATGGCTCAGGCTCAAAAATACAGCATTTTATTTGAAGCTTGCAGCCTTCGTATGCCAAAATGATGTCTCATTTGAACTACATCATCTGAAATCACCCAGTAACATGATCACAGGTTAAATTATTAGACTTTGTAGATTTAATTTATTACCATGGGCAACACATAAGTCATTTACTTTGAATAGTTACTCAAAATGTATGTTTACTGGTGCCTTGAGGGTTGCATTATTCAGATTTTTAGATATATTAGAAGATTCTGTCATACATTTGCTGGCACACACTACATATTCATACTTGCATATATGTATAAGTTATAACACATATGTACAGATAGTTAGATTGTACTTGTGCACAAGTGTCTTCTTCTTCAGAGATGGGGGACGTGAGTGGGTGAGGTTTGTTTTGGTAAGGGGTCATGCAAGGTGGGATGTCATCCAAAAATAGAAAGTGGTCATTCTTTCATCTCCTCCTTCAAAGCTGGGTACCTTGGATGGTTCATTAATGTGTGGACCCATTTGTTAAAGGGCCTCGTCTATCTTTAGACACTAAGAGATACAAGGGTCCTCGACTCATCGTCTTGAAAGATAAATTGCAAGGAGCTCAAGGTCTTCCACCCAAAACAACATATTTGGACACTTGTTTTTTTTATAAATATTAACATTAATTCTTAAATAATACCATTTATATGTGAAAACTTGGATTGTATTCTTTTATGAAATGCATTCTGATGTGTTTTGAGGGAGATAAAATGGGTTGTGACAAATACGACTTTAGTAGCTGGGATCTAAGCTTCATCAGGAATACTTAAGTCATGTAAACACTGCAGGGCAGGAAGAGAATGAGGGTGCGCAGTGAAGAGATACAGAAAAGGCAATTTAGAAGGTACAAGCTGAGAACCTGAAATTGAGAAGAGCCTCTTTGAAATGAAAATGCACCAGAGAGCAAAGAAAGAAAATTGAGAGCAGAGAAAACCACTGTAGTGTCTTCTTGTTCCCTGCTGTTGCCGTGACGATGGGTGATGACCTGTAATTGGATGAGACTAGCGGACAATGTGGCTTGACCAGGGAAAGGTGCATGCTTAGTGTGTGTGAATGTATAAATTACTGAAAAGGTAAAAAACAGGCTGGTTGAGATGACTTATTTCTGGTGTTGATGGTGAAAGTACTGACGATAATATTTAAGTTGATGTTAATGTTCTCCATGCTGATGATGAAGTAACGGAGGTCGTGTCAGTGACCCTGCTGCTGTGTGTTTGTTCTCCAGAGGAAGGAGCTGGGTGTGTTGGTGTACAACTGCAGCTGTTTGGCTCTGGACCTCCACAGGGTGTTCAGTCTCTACTGGGGGCTCCAGTATAAAGACTTCATTCCCTCCTTCTGGTCCAAGCGCCTGTTCGCCCTCTTCAACAAGGACGCACCGCTGGACCTCACCTTTAACAGCACCAAGGCTCAAGCCTACGTCTCTGTAAGTGACAGTTACTATCCTCTGTAGCGTTAGTTTGTACAGAACATCAGCCAATCATATGCTCTCATTATGTTGGTATTCCTGATGTATTTGTCACAGACAAGGGTAACATGCCAACCAATAATTTTGCAGGACAAACACAGTTATTTAGGCTTTTAGAAAGCAGCTACACTACAAACATTTCTCTAAGGAGTTGCTTAAAGGAATGTGATAATTAAAAACACGAGGCATCTGTAACAGGCTCTTATCAACCGTATGAGATAATAGCATTCAATTCCTTTCCATTACTTACGCTCAAAAGCATATTACATTAACAATAAGTGGTGGCTCTCATAATTCAATGTATTTTGTTGTTTTTTTTAAAGTGAGCTTCAGTCTTTGGTTCAATTTGCCAGTTTGGGACAAGTCTGTGTTTTAGTTGTGGGGAGCAAACAGACTTTTTTCACAACATTTTGACATCTTAAGTCAGGACAGGTGTAATTATTAACATTAATAACGGCTGCATTCCATTTAAATTTTCCCTGCATGATGCTCACTGGCATGGCTTAACTAAAGCTGTGTCCAAAATTGCTTGTTCACTCATAAATATCACTCTCAAGAATTATGACACTCAAATTATAGTCCACTATATCGTAAATAGGGAGTGACACACACATACACACACACACACACACACACACACAGGTGTTTAGAGTTATCCTGATTGATTTGACCTCAGGTCAAGTTGAGCAGAGCTTTGCTGGGATTTATGTGAGGTCACCAATGAGAATGATATAGGTATAATTTGTCCCACCTTAACAGGCACAGCACAGGGCTGAAGCTGCAGTCTGACTAAAATCTGCCAAAACTAGGGGGACAGGAAATAGTGTGGGTCAGATTGTAAACATAAACTGCAGGAGATAGCATGGCTAGTGGGCTAACAACAGCAAAAGTCCACAAAGTTCTAAATTATACAACATTTTATCATTTTTTAAAACATTTTGTTGTCATTATCCTCTGCACTTACTGCAGTCGAACAGCACCTCTTCTTCTCTGCTCATGTAGTTATAAAACAAGAATGTAAACAAACAGTATTTCCTGAATGAGAGGTCAGTCCCCCTCTCTCAAACCGGCTAGACATTTGGAGAGCACCGAGATTTTGTGAGTCAAAGTTCAACCAGTTTTAACTGTGGTGTGGCATTTTATGATCCGACTGCATCATAAGGAGATGTCAATTAAGCACAATCTGTACACACCCACACTGTCTTCAGAAGAGGTTTAATTAGGCAAAATAAATGAAAAGACCTGCGTAGGTGTGTAGGGTCTTTACAGGGAGCAGAGCCATTGTTAACGTTATCAGTTCCACCTGCGCTTTTCCTGCTACGACAAGTCAAACTGCAGTAAAAAGTCTATTATCAGCAACAATTACATACGCAGTACGCTGAACTTATCTATATTCAGGTTTTATAACAGGGGAGTCTAACTTTTTAAAAAGTAAAGCATCTCCAGTGGAGGTGACAGCTGGGTGGGAGAGTAAATTTTTCATATAAAGTGTCTCTGCAGGACATTGTGACTTTCAGCGTGATTGGCTTCCTGGAGATGGGTGATGGTGACGTCATCCTACCTGCAGCAGAAAACAGTTGATCTGGCGGAGCAAGATTAATATCAGCACAAAAAAAGCACGCACTCACAGTTAAAACTGAAACTTTGAGGCTTCTCAAATGACACACACACACACGTAAAACAAAGGAGGGCGATGAAATCCTAATAGTCATTTACAACAATGACAATAAGAGCTGAGTCGGCTGTTGTGATGATAACAGTGTTAACAATCATGATGGTAATTCTGCATATATTATAATTCCTTTCTGAGTTAACATCATTATGTTACTAAACATCTGTTTACACAACACTGAGCCCTCATTAATGTATTCTTCTTCAGAGATGACTATAAATGGTGTAATCTTCTCATCACACAACAACAACACTTCCTAATCGTTTGCTATGTTCCCTCCTCTGTTGACAGAGCTCCCCAGATGTTTTCATCCCCAAAGATCGTAGCAATGATCTGGAAGCCATTTCCAGGGTCATCCAGGAAGCCCGTCATTTCATATATATCTCCATCATCGATTACCTGCCCCTCCTCAGCAGCAGCGCTCACAGGTTAGCACATTTCCCGCTACGGGAGGGTCTTTCTTTGGTGTGATCTGACATGGGTTTATCATCAAAAGCTTGGATGCCTTGCTTCGATTCAACTCTTCGTACGTGTGTGTGGCCAACTGGCTGTGTGCCCACATTTGTGTGCATCTGTTTCTTTGCTAAGGTACTGGTCTCGTATCGATGGTCTTATCCGGGAGGCTCTGATCCTGAGGAAGGTGCGAGTCCGTCTGCTGATAAGTTGCTGGGAAAAGACTCATCCGCTTACTTTTAACTTCATCTGGTCCCTGAGGAGTCTGTGTATGGAGCCGGCCAACTGCTCACTGGAAGCTGTAAGTACAAGGCCACTGCGTACTATTTTCAGCTCTAAAGATACATTTTATCATTGCTCACCGCTCCATCGTGCGTATGTGTGTGTGTGTGTGTGTGTGTGTGTATACAGAAGTTCTTCAACCCCAGAGTGCAGCGGGATGGCAGTCTCCAGGGCATAAACCACAACAGGTTCATGGTGACAGACAGAGCCATTTATTTAGGTGAGCTCATCGACTGGACAGTGCACAATATGCTTCTGCTCACTTTCATGCAGATCTCATTTTCAATTGACTTAAAAGAACAGTTCAACATTTTTGGAAAATTTGCTTCCTTGAGATTAAAAGATCAAACCAAACTCTCAAGTATGGAGCTACAGCTTTGAGGAGAAAAGATAAAAGATAAAAGATATAAAGATAAAATATAAAGATGTAGAAAAAAGATTTTTTTTTTAAATTATGCCTGTCAACACCTCTAAAGTGCTTTTTTAAAATTAACATGATGTATCTCAATTGTTTCATCTGTAGACAAAGAGAGCTAGCCTGGCTCTATTCATAGCCTACCAGCAACTCTAAAGCTCACTAATTAATGCATTTTTTCTTGTTTGTTTACTCTGTGCACAAACAGTAATGTAACGACCATTTGTGGTTTTAGATGGGATTGCAACCATTTTCTGACCAACAGCAGTTCATCCATCTGCCCAGTATTCCGGGAAGTCGAGAGTAGTCACAGCCACGAAACCACAAATTGTCGTTTTTATGTCACAGAGTAAACAAACCAGAGACAAAGTGTTAATTAGTGAGCTTTAGAAGTGCTAATAACAGAAGATGAAGAGTGCTCAGGGTAGCTGTTTCTCCCTGCTTCCAGTATTTATGTAAAGCTAGGCTAATTGCTTCTTGGCTCCAACTATGTGCTTAATGCAGATATGAACGTGGTATCAATCTAATCTAAGAAAGCCAATAAGCGTATTTAACAAAATGTTGAACAATTCCTTTAAAATTTTATCTTTCCTGGAAGTTGGACTGATACCACATGGCGTTGTGATAAAATTCTGCGTGTTATTTGGTCATCTGTGTTTTTGTCATGTTTGTTGCTGCTACAAGGTATTTCTGGCATAAAACTGGTCACTTATTTGTTTCTTCTTCTGTGTTCTAACAGGGAACCTTGATTGGGTTGGGAATGAGTTTGCCTTTAACGCAGGAGCAGGCCTGGTAATCAGTCAGCCGGAGGGCATCGAGGACAGGAACTCAACGGTGGTGGAGCAGCTACGGGCTGCGTTTGACAGGGACTGGTTTTCACGTTACACCCGCTCCCTGCAGACCAATAAGATTCCTGTCTGCAACAAGCACCAGATCAACAGGCTGGTGACAGTCAAAACAAGCCACCTTGACAATGGAGCAGTGCCTATCAGGACAGTCCAGCACGATAACGGACCTGCACCGATGAGAAACAGTCACAAAGATGACGGGCAGACATCAGTCAAAACAAGGCACCATGATGACAGACTTGAAAAAATTAATCGCCAAGGAATGACCAATGGACTGGTGCCAATTATAGACAGTTACCAAGAGAGGGGACACGTCAAAGTGAGTCACGATGACAACAGACAGGTACAAATCAAAGGTAATTATTATGACAATCCAATGGAGTCACCCAGTCAGTCGGTGGAGAGCAGCGGCAGCAGAGAGATCTCCAACGGCTCCCTGTGACCACAAAGCATGAAGGGTTTCTTTTCACTGAATGATGTTTGGAGAACTGCTCTCTTCCAGTGACAATGGACTTAAATCACTGGATCTTTGTAGCATTTTATTGCTATTATTTTGTAGAAAAGAAAAAACTTTAAAGATTTAAGTAATATCTGGTTTGCAGGACTTTATAAAGTATGCGGAAGAACTCAGGAAGGAATATGAATGCTCTTCTGCAGTTTGGCACTTTTGACGGATTCTTGAAGAACAACACCAAAATATTTTGGTTTGGAAGACATACTTAGAAAAAATAACAACTCCAACAACCTTGCTACTTATTTAATCTTTTTATCTGTCCTTGTTATGATTCCTCAAGCAAAGGAAACAGATGAAATCTTATTGATTGCATAAATATTGTATGTCACCTAAGCTGTTTTATGGTAGTCACAACTTACACACTTTTAAAAGGGAGAATGACACCTGCATGTCTTTGCAGAGATGGGAGGCAATGCAACATGTGTAGCTACACCAGCTACATGTAGCTATAAAGCTACACTCCAGAGTAGCTAAAGATTTTCCACAGAACTGTATTAACAGTACATGTTGTGAATTTCTTACTGCTTCTGTACTCAGATTGTTAGTGGGCCTCATGTAAATAGTTTTGTGCATCTTCAGCAGTATTCTGAGTGAGTTACTTTGCATTCAAATAATATTTAAAACCGCAAACGTAACAACCAGCAACTTCAAATTTTCATCCCAGACCAAATCAGAAACCATCAGTTTAATAGCTAACATTTTTTCAAATGACCTTAATAGAAACAGACAACCCCATATGGCCAAGTAATTTATTTAACTGTCACTAGACACAAAGAGACAAACATAATTCATGTTTTTCTTTTGAAATATGTCAAGTTTTTAAAAGCATTTAGAATTTACATTCACCAGATCCCACTAATGGATTTTTAAACATTTCAGTGGAAGAGCCAAAAGAGTGATTTCATTTACATTGACAGAAAGTCTTGCTGGGCTTTGAGTGGATTGATCAAATCATGTTCAAATACCGCAAGCACTAAACACTGTACAGAGAGCGGTTACATAATCCAGGACTTGATACGTCACATATCTCTATATCAAAATGTTTTATTTCATTGCAGTCATAATTGAATGAGATGATGTATTTACTCTACTTTTTATTACATGACATCAAGAGACCTGTGACCTAGAAATTTCAATAAGTCGCCATCATTGAAAAACTACAGCCTTCATTACTTAAGTCAAAGGCAGGTACAATATTTTTTTCCCTGGTGTGAAAGGGGATATTGATCCGAGAGGGTGTTAATAGATAATCATTCCAGTTCCCATATACAAATCCAAGGGAAAGAAAAGGAATTGATGGGATATCTGTAGCATCCTTCCAAATGCAATGTTGTGACTTATTGAACAAATACTGAGGGAGCAGTAAGATGAAGGGGCCAGAGGGTCTCTGCAGTCAGCCTAATCAATACAATGAATTTTTAACAGAGCTTGACAGTTGCAATTGCTGCAGTTTAACCTCAAGGACATGGTGGCCTGTAATGTCATGCCTGTGACTGAATATATATTGCCTTTAACATGTGGAGGGAGACATAAAAATACATGATTGTTAGTTAAAAAAACTAGTAATTTACCCTTGACTGAAAGCTTGTAGTGACTTTCATTTGCATTTTGAATGATTGCATGTCAGTTTAAGACCTTTGCACACTCTTTTGCTACGAGGGCAACTTTTATCAACAATGTAGGAACGTGTTTTAACTTCCAAAGCCATTAATCAAGGAGAAATTTCCAGAGGGAGCAAACAACTTGCAGGGTGTCGTGGTCAGTGTGTTAATGTGAAAGTTGAACAGGCGTAATCAGTGTTTTATCTGAACTAATTTAGCAGCATGAACATTTGAATCATTTAATTCTGCGGATAAACTGGAGCTAGGGTTATCAGGATGCAGAGTACGTTCTGATTTAATCAGAAAGAATCAGGCACTCGTTTTGGTAAAATATCCCGTGATTTTTGGCAGATAACACTAGTAGTCTGTGTGTTTGTGGCTGCTCTGTTTGTGCTACGGGTCAAATATAAACCACTACACAGACTCACATCTGTCATAACATGTTTGTTATGATTATAGACATGCAGCCAAACCACTGATCCCAATGGATCAAACATTTGTCAGTCAAAACTGCACCATTTAACAACTGTAGACTGGTCATGGTGGATAAATTGTGCCATCTAGTGGATGCCATGAGAAAGAACTTTTTTTCTCACTTATCTGCTGCAATATGATTTAATCATTTTTTAAATCAGCCTTGATCAAGTATATGATTTTGTTCATAACCACAGTTTATATGTCAGTTCATATAAAATATTTAAAAGGCAGCGACATGGGAATGTAGGTGAGTTTCCTGAACTGAAATGATGTTGATGGCTGCTGTTTCTTGATATGAAGAGATCAGAAGGTTATTCGTTCATTGAAAAGCAACACATACTGTAATCACAGTATAGTACAGAATCATGTTACAGAAGTTAAGATACAGTATTAAAAAAATAACCTATAAAAATAATGGTTACAACAATAAAGTACTGTAAATGTCAAAGTTAACATGTTTAACTCTAACATGTAAAAACTTTACCTTGTTTCTGTACGTGTGCCCTAACATTAACACTCTCACAACCATTAATTCATCCAGAAAACTAACAAACAAACTGACAAACACTAACACTTATATAAATCAACCACAGTCCGTTGTTTCTTACGTATGTAGTACTGTTACTCCATGCTGAGTGTGTAGAACTTGAAGAGTATTATCTCAATAATTATGTCCACTTTTTTCTTGTAAAGCCCTTTGTCACTACGCTACATAGCTGGTAATCTGACAGTCAGATTTACCAGTTTACGCTGCTATTATCTATGATTGTCACAAGGGGGGCAGGATTTCTGCTGTTGTACCCTTAATGTCTTTCTGTACAATACTTGTTTACTTGTTTTCAAACTATTTTAATCATGAAAAACAAGAAAAATTACTATTTTACAGTTAACAGGGACCAGGACTATACCTTTAACAGAATATTTTCAATAGTGACTTATTGTAGCTCTGTAAACAGAGAACACAGATGCCACGGTTTCAAATCAGCAACAGTTTACAATCTGCTACATGCAAATTACAAAATTCCAGCAAGAAAAAAAGAAAAAGGTTATTGTATCACCTGTTCGACTGAAATCTGAGTAACAGATCAGGAGGAATTTTCACTGAATAGTGCAAAATACACTTTAAAAAAAAAAAAAAAAAAGTCAGAATGGAAAGTAGATGGTTTTGAGGTAAAGTTAAACAGAATGAAGCTCTATTACTGACTGGTTCAATTCAAATTCTCACTGTAAAAGCTTTTAAATGTCGCCTACCTTTATTCTGTTGAAAATGTCTTTTTTCGGCATGACCGCTGCTTGCATGCCTTGCCTTTATGAACTGTGCACAGTAGATATATGAGCCTTTCTAGAGATGATAATAATGAAATCTTATATACCTTTAAAAAATACAGGAGGAATGTATATTTATTGGAATATCCTTGTTAATGCACATTACTGAATTATCTGATTGCTAAATTTTTACTCTTAATAAAAAATATGTATACCTCTTAGTTTTGGTGTCTTGTGTGTGTATGCTTGTGTGTATGTGTGTGTTGAGGTTTAAGTAACTTGTTTTTTTCTTTACACAAAAGCTGTTAATTAAAGAAAGGTGGCTTACCCCACCAGTTAATCCTTACTACATCACTGCACAGTGGCTGTCAATCAGGTCCTATATGTAGCCTGAATAAACAGGCCTCTGCTTGTGCTCAGCAGAGAGGTATTCAGCTCATTACAAGAACATATTGGCTGATTGTAGACAGAATAAGTGCCCACAATGTTCACCAGATTCAGTGCACTAGACTAATCACTTCACTGCAGTTAAAGTGGTACCACTGGTAACAGACAGCCTCACACACAAACATGATGAGGATATAAACGTTTTTATACTGCTGAACGTACAGTTGGTCTCTCAAAGCTGTGTGCGGCCCACACACAAACACATTTTAATTGTTTTATTTAAATCCAGGCTTCATGTTACAGCTGTCTTGCCTCTTTTCTTGGTGGGCTTACCAACCATAATCCACTAACATCAATTTGTAAACATGCCCAAAGATGGTTGCCAATTATCAATATCACTAATCTATGTTCATTATCTCAGCTGGCCTCCTTTGGCCTCCATATCTACACAAACAATATCATGAGTGTTAGAGATGCTCCAGAGCAGATTGTGAGAGATATGGCTGTAAACGGTCTTGCGTAGTTTGCCTACATATCTTGGTAATTACCTTTCTGACTTGCTGTCTATGGTTTATTTGTGATGACACACACACACACACACTCAAACTCAAACAGAGTGGGTTGGGGAATGAGCTGAGCTTGCAGCTAAATATGTGTGAGTAATAAAAATCAAATGGGGTCTCATTATATTGGGCTATAATATTGTTCACTCTGTGCTGTGCATGGTTTCACAATTGATTACATAACTTGTAAAATACTAATATTAATCAGTGGTGGAAGAAGTATCCCAATCCTTTACTTAGGTAAAAATACCAATACAGCAATGTAAAAATGCTCCATTACAAGTAGAAGTCCTGCATGAAAAATCCCACTTGAGTAAAAGAACATAGCAAAATGTACTGAAAATAATAAAGTAAAAGTACTCATTTCGTCCCTCTGATATATTATTATATATGACATCATTATGTTATTAATACTGAAGCATCAGTGTGTGAGCAGCATGTTACTGTTGTAGCTGCTGGAGGTGAAGCTAGTTTGAACTACTTTATATACAATTAGCTAGTTCAGTCCAGTGGTTTCCAATGTAGGGGTCGGGCCCCTCCAAAGGGTCACTAGATAAATCTGAGGGGGTCATGAGATGATTAATGGGAGAGGAAAGAAGAAAAAATAAAGTTCTCATACAGAAATCTGTTATCAGTGTAGTATGCAGGATTATTGGTTGGTGTTTGTATACACACAGCATTCAAACTTGGCCCCTCCTTCCCCAAGCAAGAGAGAGAGAGAGCAGCAGAGGTCGAGCGAGCTATAGGAGTGAATGAATAGAGCGAGAACAAAGCCGTGAATCAGATAAATAAAACGTTATTTTCTGATTGTTTCACTGTGGTTATGTTCTAAAGCACAAATAAACACGCCCACACCTCCACACAACCCTGCAGGAAGGTGCTGCATTGCCAGATTCGGTGTGAATGCAGAGCTTCATCTTGTCTGCTGTGGCCGCTCTGCGAGTGTGTACTTCAACCCCACCATCGGTCAAGCAGACACACAGACCTGCAGCTCTTTATACATCCATGACACAGAGACAGAGAGCAGAGCGGAGCAGAGGAGAGACACAAAGACAGCGATATAACTTGGTAGCTATGTTATGAGTCCCGACCTCACACCCTACTGTTATTGGCTGGGGGCTACACAACTAATGCCCAAAGACTGATGCCCAGAAACGTTCCAAACACACCAAAAGTGTCCCAAACTCAGCCACCTTTGAGAACGGAACATCTGCAAACTTCGATTTACCATCTGATGTCACAGAAGAAATCAAGATGTCTACGAGGGGGAAGACGGTCGTAGAGATCACGGTGGTCTCTATGATTCAGAATGCATGTGCCCGTCTAGGGCTTACATGGCAGGTTGGCGGGTGTTGGGGACTGGTGCAAGGCCAGGAACCTCAATCCCCATTCATGCCCCCTGCAGGGTACCCTAGATTTCCTGCAGGGCTTATTCAATAGTCGTCATGCTGCATCCACTTTGGGGTTTTTTTCCAGCAGCGATTACGGCAGGCCACAATGACCAGGAGCCATCCACTGGTGAAGCGCTTCCTGCAAGGTCATTCAACTGAGGGCTTTTCCCCCCCCTCCTCATGCCAATGGGGAGGAGGAGCGTCTTCATACCCTGTGCCCCCTTTCAGGAAGTCCGACTCGTTGTTCGTCTGTCGCGGAGGTTGGGCTCAGGGGGCCCCTCTATCGGTGCAATGGCTCGCTCAATGGATCTGTGATGCGATCCTCGGAAATATGAGGCAGCGGGTCGCTCTCTCCCCAGCAGGTTGCACTCCACCAGGGGCATTGCGTCCTGTTCTCAGGGGTGCCTCAGTGGAGGACATCTGTTTGGCCGCCTCCTGGTCTTCTATTTTGACCTTTGTGCAGTCATATCTCAAGGACATGACTGCTGGATCGATGTTTCATTCAGTGCTTGGTAAACTGTCTGGGGGGACCTCATCTAGAGCAGAATGAGGTGTTTCTTGATAGTGTCCAGCTTGTTACTTGACCACTGGACTGCTGCTGTTTCTTAGTCGTGGCTGCATTTGAACTAATGTTGGTTCAGGCCCAGCTGGGAGTACATCTCATCCTTAACAGCCTTCGCCTTTGGTAGCTCCAGTTCTATGAGTATGTGCATAGCCCTCTGACCACAAGCCCAGCTGGCCCCAGTCGTTTGCTCCTGAGTTTCCAAGGGACGTAAGTAAAGCGTGCTGGGGCTTCATATGGCGGTGAGTGTAAAGAGTGTTGAGGTGGAGCCTCGTCGGATAAGCGAATAGCGAAGACCTTTAGAGGGATACGCACATATAGAACTACAGTTACATAACCACTATTTACAAGTAGGTCTGGTGGGTGGAGGGTGTGGGGGGGTGTTGTCGTGTCGTCAACTGGGCGTGCCGTGTAATAAAATGGGCGTGTCATGTTTACACTGGGCGTATCATGTAGTACAATGGGTGTGTCGTGCAGCTCTGCAAGGCTGCAGATAGACCCTTCTAGCTATTTACCTGCTAGGACTCAAGCAGCAGCCCACTGACGTAACGGTTACCTTGGCAACCGATTAGGCGTCGCCAGTCTCAACTGCAAATTCATGAGTGCGCATTTCTTCATGGAGACGTCCCGTCCCGTCAGGAGGGAAAAACGGCCACGGCTACGCGCAATGGGGACCAACTAGCTCATGACGGACAATAAAGCAGATGTGTTTTCCCAGCCGTTCGTGCTGTAGCGGAGCTGGACGCGCCGACCTGAAACATCACCGCTGTGACGGGGCTGTTGTTGATAACGTTACCCAGCAGCAGCCAACATGGCTGAGGATGACACGGAGTGGGTTGTGGAGAGCATCGTGGGCTACCTGGGGAGTCCCGAATGGGTCATTCCTGTCACGGACTTTATGGAAAACAAATGCACAGGTAGGTAAAAACATACCATCCGACATGTTCAGCCTCGGACATCTGGCCGCACAGTAAAACCTCCCCCGTTAAACTGGAGCTGTGCACCGTTAGCTAAGTTAAGCTAACGCTAACTTGTGACTACGATGTTTTTGTTGACGTTTATTTGCAAACTTTGATAGTTTAACCGCCTGGTAACCCTGCATTTGACTCCATACATGTCCTAGTTGCGAGTTAATCAGAATTTATATAACATTTGGCACGACATTAAGCCACAAAAGACACAGGTGAGGATAAATATACCACAGTAAAAGTAACGTCGGCAAGTTTGCTAGCCAGGCAACTAAACAGCTCATGTATATTAACCTAACTGTTAGTGGACAGTTACAAAACGTTATTGGCAGCTATATTAAAAACAGAAGCAGTGATTTGACAAAAAAAAGATAGTGTAAATCACTTCCTTGTGCTCTTTAGTCTAAATGCTGACTTATTAACATTTAACATTAACATATACATATATATATACATATATAACTACAGCTGCATCTACCAGAACCATTACTTCTGCACATATTTTGTATAACTTTTCTATTTTTACAACCCAAAAGTCAGGTCATGCAGCCTAGTATTGTAATGTGTATAATGTTTATGTATATAGATTTAATTCCATTTGCTTTTCATTTTGTTTCATATCTGTAATCTTGTTTCCTGCACTGCTGTAACTTGTTAATTTCCTCTCTGGAGATCAATAAAGTCTTAACATATTTATCTTTTATGAATTTCAGTTTTTGATGACGAGGATGAAAATAAGTTATCATACACAGAAATCCACCAGCAGTATAAGAAACTGGTGAGTACACAAGTATCAAACATGTTAACTGACAGATGTACATTTTTCCAAACTGTCCTACTTTTCATGTTTTGCCTCATCATGACTAGTTTTACGTTGCTGATTCATCAAACTAGACTGACGTAAGCTGCTTTGCTTTTTGTAGGTGGAGAAGCTGTTAGAGAATTACATGCAGGAGGTTGGCATCAACGAGCAGCAGTTTCTGGATGCGTGCTCTTCTCCCTTTGCCAAGTCCAAAACTCTGCAGGTATGTTAAGCTCCCTGTCCGCATAATACTGTCAGCCTGCCAGTTAACCTGAATGGAGAATCAAGAATAGGATGTGCTTACACAAACCCTTACATGCTGCTGGTTCCAAACATACTGTAGCTGCTCTGTGTGTCTCCTGTTTCAAGCCAGATGTTTATTATCCTAATGACTCAGCAAAATAAGAATCCAGTTTGTGACATAATCTACAACCATGTAAATATTTTTGATCTTAATCTATATTTAGATCTGTCCTACTTAAGTGTCATGGCTTTGTCTGGCTGCAACAAGCTGCCCAAACAGTGTCCTGAAAGTATATTACACTAAGTTAATTAGAAGTTTTTAATTCTTTGCCCTGGCCAATACATACACATATATCAGGAATCTCTCATGTTTTCATAATTGTTCCTGAAATGGGACATGATATATTCCTGTTTGTTTAGTTTCCACGTGGAAAGTCAGCACGTATTTATTCTGTGATCCTACTGGCAAAATACAGTCTATGATTTGGAAGAATTGGCAATTTGGTGTTATATAAACAAGAAATTAGCTCTACAGTGCTCTCATGTTTTTTCTTTTGGAAAAACTAGGAGGTTGCATCTCATTTTTCTTCTCCTGATAGGTTACATATAGTTATAGTTTGATAGTTTTACATGAATCTCTAATGATATTTTTGGGGAAATTAAATTTGTAAATAAGTTTGTTAAATAAGAATTATAAGATAATATTAGTCACAGTCTACAACTCTATTTTTACAGTCTATCCTTAGATTTCCCCTGGCACTGATCAAAGTGGCTTTGCCAAATTGGCAGAGAGAGAGAGATCCTCAGGAGGCTTGGATCTCATTAATTACCACTGAGATAAATAGTTAATGTCTGCAAAGCAGGTCAAATTCTCCTAATACAAAGATTAACAGTGGCAGATGTTGTCCTGAAATAGAAAGTACAGAATGCAGAAGTATAAAAATAGAAAAACAGTCTTATACATGCATAGAAAACAATACAAAAGCTGACTTTTCATAGGTTGTCTGTAGATGTGTTTAAGCTGCTTTTCGGGTTCACCTGTGTGACAGATTGTTGGCTTTATTTTTGTGTCCTGGGCAGCACAGCTCAAAACAAACTGAAGTTTTGTGATGATAAAGGGAAGTTTTAAACATAATTAATTGTCCTGACAGGAAAAATGGGAAAATAAAAATATGGCCCAGGTTAAAAAACATTGAATAATTAGTCATTTCCAGTGATTTGTTTGGTCAACAATGTAAACAGACTCTCAACAGAATGCTTTAGCTACATTTAAAGCAAGGGAGAGAGTATTTAACTCTGCATCCACACTCACAAACAGACTGAGGGATGTTTAGTTTTTCCTGTAATACTCTGCTGACAACAAGTCACACTAGCGTTTGGATTGTTTTGTTTTATAGAAAAAGTGATCATATCTCAGACTGTTTTGCCTCATAACTCAGTTCAATTTGTTTATTTGTTCAGTAACATTGTTGGATCTGATCAGTTACTTTGTACAGGCTGACATGTCAAGCCGAATACATACCACTGTATCTGCTCTGCAAAGGTGGCGTAGAGCATCTGCACTGATAGGAGTAGAGGACTCAACTTTTAGTCTGTGTTGATGGACAGCAGCTAGTTGCAGAGGAATGTGTTGTGGTGTCATTTTTACTTACTTTGCATTTTTTGTGATTAAGTTACTCAGAGAAACAGGATTTTCTGAAGGATCGGGCTACAGACAGAGACAGAGAGAAAAGCAGAAGCAGGATGCGATAAGAGAGACTGACTAAGGGAAAAAGGCAGATAGCGAGGAGAAGAAAGAGAGAAGCTGAACACGGAGAAGCTGATGACCCAGCTGAACGTACAGCATATTGAAGTTGGTCAGAATGATTTGCATAGTATTAGCCTAGATGAGGTACAGACCTTTGACTAGAGACAGGAAGCTCACGTGAAAGATTAGGCCTAAGTACCACTCTGTTCACTCTGTTCTGTTAGCTTAATTTTTTTTTAGGGACTTGACTTGAGTGCCTACCATGCTAGAAGTACATCCAGTTCTGATCTGTTGTGTGCTTACAGGACAAGAAAACCTTGATGGGAACATAAAATATTCAATATCTCAACCTAAACCTCTAGTTTAGGGAGAGCTAATTTCATATGACAGACATCTGTCCCTTCAAATTTAAGGTCTGTAAGACAAAATCTGGTGAGGAACTGCAACACTTTCAATCAGTAAAATTACACAATTTTTATTTAGACTTCAATGAGCTTGGTGAGACAGAGGTTTAGCTATGCAAAATTAAGTTTTAGGTGGAGTGTGATACCAAAGAATTTCTAATATTTAAATAAAGGCATGTATTAACATGCTGCATGATGGCGTCAAAGAAAGCACATTGTTTTTATAACTAATCAAATTAATACAATGAAGCAATCCATTTTTATGTTCAGAGTATTTCAGCACTAGTTTATACTGTGTGTCCTGACCCATTCTCCACACTCACTGACACTTTATCTCACCCAAATCTTAATGCCATTGATTCATCATCATTTTGTGGGTTCAGTGAATTTTCATAGTTTTAAGTAGTTGTTGTTTTTTTGTTGTTCAGTCGGTATTCCAGCCAGTTCTGGCCACAGATGATTTCCAGATGTTTCGTGCACTGATGGTCCAGAAGAACATGGAGCTGCAGCTTCAAGCCCTCAGGGTCATCAAGGAGAGGAATGGTAGGCTGGATTAACACACACATATGTTCACCCAAATACACACTGATACAGCTGCAAGTAACATCCCTGTGTGTGTGTGTGTGTGTGCGTGTGTGTATGTGTGTGTAGGGGCCCTCCCAGAGTGTCTGACTGATGGCGTGGACGTGATGACAGAGTTGCAGCAGCAAGAGATGAAAATCCTGCAGGAGGTTCTCAAGTAAGTTACTTGTTCTTTCTCTCTCACACACAAAAACACAAAGTATATTGAACTGTACTGGTATTTCCACATTTCTTTTATCCGACCATCACCTATAAATGCCCAGGTAGATCCTGCCCCTGTTCTCTAATGGGATTTCACTAGTGGCAGCCTGGCCCAGAAGAACACGCTGTGTCTAATGGGACCGCAGCTAAGCTCCTTAGGGTCCAGCTAATTTAGGTTGGAGGGATTGAAACTAAACAAGCAACTGAGAAAAATAGTATTTTTATCCCCTTTGTCTTACCTGAATACCTTGGCTACTTATCAGCACTGCTGAATGTCCTCCTGTCCAGTCCGCCACTGGTTTCAGTTCATCTCAGCGTGCTCTCAAAATCAAACCGGAGAGACTTCAGGGACTTCAAGATGATTACAACACTGATTACAACAATATTACCTTTGACAAAAGAATGAAAAGATGAAGTCAGTTGAATGTTCACTGTGATGGATTTGGATGACCTTTAGCAGGTTTCAAGACTCTTAAGGGTTGATTTTTCATGCCATATAGACAAATATGTATTAAATATATACTGCTCAAGAAATACATTTTATACTTATAATAATAAATACATTTGTAGAAATACTTTTCTCAAGTGCTGTAAACTCTGATAGATAATCTTGTCGCCTGATGCACTGTGAGAGTACCAAGGTGTACAGTTTTAGTAAAGAACAGAATCTGGATTTATTCTGTCCTTTTGGATCTATAAAAGTCTTGTATAGGATTTCTGACCTGGCACAGTCACAGTAACAGCTGGAATCACAACTCGGAAAAGGAATTACACTGACAGTAAAGGGCTCTAGTCAGTCTTTTCTGTACTGTTGTAGTTTACACTCTTGGCAGGAAATCAAACAAGCATCAGTCATTAAACATCAATTAAACAAACATTCTTTGTTTGGTTTTTTTGGACCAATTCTGAGCAACACATTTATATGACATCACTCTTCTGCAAGATCTTTTCAGTAGGCAAATATGATTGTAGTTTATCAGTTATGAGCCATAAAGCTGCCGTCACTGAGTCATCATCATGCTGGTGTTTATTTTATGTTTTTCTTTTATGTCTATTTTTTAATGTTTTTATCAGTTCCATCAAACATTATGATGACATGTTGACATTATATAGGTTTGTTTGTTTTTTTCTTTTTTAGATAAGTGAAATACAACATCTTTTTCTTGCTCTTTTACATAATCAATCTCTCTCTCTTGCTGTATACTGACTGGTCAATCCTTTATGGAAGTCTTCTCTAAGGCAATTTAAGTAGTTAAATCAAATTAAGGGATCTGTGTGTGTGTGGTGCCCTGGTGATGCCCTGACGTTGTGGCCTTATTCTACCTTCTAGTCAGTATGTGTTGTCAGTCAGAGGCTACATGAACAATCCAAACTGGTTCCTGAGTGTTTTATAGCAGGACTAATTCAGAAATTACAAACTTTGTGAAAAGAAAACATTTTTGCTTTGGGTAATTCATGAAAATTAATTACACAACTCTAATGTTGAACAGTAGAGTAAAACTAGACACTTAATTTTTTTCTCCTACTTTCTCCTCAGAAAGTCAAAAGAGGAGTATGATGAAGAAATGTCCAGGAGGCTGCTATTAGAGGAAGAGCTCGGTTCCACCTCCAGCAGCTGCTCTGATAAGCCAATGGCAGAGATTGGTCCTGCCCAGAAAGCCACCACTGCTCCCAGTCGACAAAGCAACACCACCAAGGTACAGCATCATGAGCTGTTTGTGCCAAATAATATATAAACCCTGTGAGCCTTCTCGTACGAGCCCAAAGAAACCTCTGAAAACCCGCAGTATTAAGGTGTTACCTTTGTTAAACTGCGAGATATCGTCGATTGCCTGTATGGGTTTTAATATCGCTGTTAACTGTGCCTCATACGACCAATGTTTAATGGTTATTTCCAACATCCTCTTTACCCTTAAAGCCGCATTTCGCCTTTTTAATGTGACCCTGTTTCCGATGTGTCCAATGTGCAATTTATTCCATCCTAAGACCAAAGGTGAGGGGACTGTTGACAGCAGCAGCAGTAATGGTCACCACGCCCCACTAAAGAACAGAAACACTGCCACTGAATCTAAACTGGTAATTGAACCTTCCATGTAGTAACAGTAGTGACCTGATAATAATCACAGCTACTGTATGTACACCACAGTATGACCTAAGGATGCATTAATACCCCATTAACAGTATCTCTAACGGCTAACACAGAATGAAAGAAGTAGAATAAATGTGGAACTGAATAAATGTCAAAACTATATTGATTTTGGTCATGTTAAGCCTGCACCAGGCAATGGATTAGTATGAGGGATATTCTTTTATACCAAAACAAGCACTAGTATTGGCGTGATAGGTATCAGTGCATCCTGTGGGCAGACAGTAGCTTGATAGTTTTATAGCCTTTGTAGTAGATTAGTCATGTAGTAGCTTTGTGTCTTAAAAGCTTGTAAATTAGGTTGCTCTTGTAGTATCAGTGGCTCTCAAATATTTGCTGACAGGCAGTATTTCTTTTGTTTTACAGATTATTAATAATTTGAGGTGAAACATAGTTTTCAGAGATTTAGAGCCAATTGTTAGTCAGGATCCTCTGCGACCAGTTTTTACCATTCAGAGCTCAACCATTTGAGGCTGGTGGAGTTTTAAAGAGCCTGCAGGGCATGGTACCAGCAGTAGGAGAGAAAGAGAATCAGTTGAAAAATATGGCGTATGTTGTTTTTTTTTTTCAGTAGACAGATGTAAAAAGTCCACAAATTGAGGACTGTGGATGTCATCGTAGCCACTGATTTCCAGCGCTAGCATGCCGCAATAGTGGGCTGAATTTGATGCAGTGTCATTATACTACATGTATTAATGCCTTTTGGTTTCTACCTCCAGGTCAACGGTAAACCTGCCAGAAAAGAGGAGAGCAAGATGTCTGCCACAAGAGGTGGAGATGAGAAACACGCAGCTACCTCTTCTAAGCCGGGTAACAGCTGCATCTACCACCACGTCTCCAACTCTAAACTCTTGTTTTATTAAATCTCATCTGAAATTACACATTATAGTTGTTGTTTTTTTAGAATTTATCATATTGCACAATTTACAACTCACAACATACGTGTGAAAACCAGTAGTAATCAAACCAATTGAACATGTGTGCGTGCAGATTGTGGCAGCAACAGTGCGGAGCCCAGAGTCCTCCCAGCAGTTAGAGCTCCAGTAAAGTCTGGTGAAACCTCCGTCAGCCTCAGTCCAGATACCAAGGAGCAGAGCAGCAGCCAGACTGCAGCTGAAGCCTGGCTGGAGGAGGCACACAGGGAGGCCGGCTTCTCCAAACCATATACTGTGAGTCTGTGTATCTGAGCACCTGCTATACATACAGTACATCTTATATATTCTGCTCAGTGCCACACATGCTGCGTAATGTAGGTTAAACCAGTAAGGTGTTTAATGACCATCACCTACACAGACGTTTCTTCAACTGACAACTGATGCTGCCCATGACTCCCCAATGATGCTTTTTTTTTTTTATAGACAAATAATTATACACACACATTAAATGCAGCAAATTGTTGCTTTTGTTTGTTTTGTGAAGCAGCAGGATATTGCAGTCATTTGTGACCAAATTCAGGGAATGTGTGCAGTTTGTGCTCAGCATAAATCACTTAATACAGTCATAATTTTTTTAAGGTAGACTGATTCTACCTGATCTTTGTCCTCTCTGTTAAGGCCCCAAGATCACAGAATTTTTACAGTTCACTGAGTTTAAAACATCAACAATGAGCTTGTTAGAAACTCAACCAATACCTGGATTTTTTATCATTGGATATGTTTGTAAAATAGTTAACTGGGCTAAATTTCTGATATTTGGATGTGCACAGTTTGAGTTTTACTCCTCCCGCTTAACCTCTACCTCCTCCTTCTCCTTCTCCTCCTCCTCCAGGAGCTGTCAGCGTCCCAGCAGGAGCAGCTCCAGCAGAGGGCAGCATATCTGCGTCAGCAGCGAGACAAGCTGCATGCACTGAAGAAAGAACAGCAGAAAACCAAGCAGACCACCACGCCGGAGGAGGCACCCACCACCCCCACACCAGCACCCACCACCACCACCCCGGTAAATACAGCCTGTTCCTCGTGTCCTCGTACTTTTATACATCTCTTCACAAGGTCACAGGTCATAAGACATAACAAGTTCCTCCAATTAAAGGACACATAGCAGAACATGGTTTACTGTGGAAAAAATGTACTTTGCTTATCAGACTATTAGAATTTACTTGATTTTAGATGTAATTAAGTTTTTCACTATTTCCTCGGGTTAGTTATTGTAAGTTATTTATATAATTTATTTGTAATAGAGACAGATAATTTCAGGGTTATACCGGCAGAACTTACAAAATTAAGACTTAATATCCATACTTTTAATTTTGCTCATCTTTTAATTCAAAAACTTCATTCTTGATTTCACCTGCTTTTCTTTAACCCCCCTGTTTTTCCTCCTGATTTTTCTTTCCTTTTCTTTCCGTTTTCGAATCATCTTCGTGACTTATTTATTGGGTTCTTGTTCTTCATTTCCCTCTGCCTGTGTCTGACCTGGTCTGGCCTGTCAGGAGGCAGTGGGGCAGTCCCAAAGGAATGGGGCCTGTACCCCTCCTCCTCCCGCTGCTGCTCCTGCTCCTCCAGCACAACACTCTGCTAACTCCTCCAAACAGAAGGTGATCCATCAGCTGCCTCTGCCTGATGTGAACACGTGTACTCGTTCATGCTCAGTGTGTAGCTCTGGTTTTGCTGTGCAGTTCTGTCTCTGTTGCACTTTGTCTCACACACAAACCTGATAAAAGGAGTAGCTGGTTACTGTTTTACGCCAGTTAATTGTTTCTAAAAGCCACAAAGTGAATGAGGTCTCATTGAAATCACACAAGAAATGTTAATATTTGATAATGTGGAAAAACCCCCTGAAAATACAAGCTTGCAATTTTCCCAGCTAGCTGCTTTTGTTCAATTTCCTGCTGATACATGTGTAGACGTGTGCTTGGTTGTATTTTAGAGGTCTTTCCCACTGCTTTTTCACTCCCTCAACATTTGGTCTTCAGCTGGTGGTCATTATTATATTATTATCTATCAGATTGTTTACACCACCGCCTGCTCTGCTCTCTTCACACAGGAGATTTCTGCCGAAGAGAGAAAGAAGCTACAGAAGAGAAAACATCTGGCTGACAAGCTGAAAGAGGAAGTAATCAAGAAATAGCTTCGCCCTCCAGCTGCAATATTCTTATTTATATCCTGTCCCTTTAATTCAGTAATCAAACATATGGCTTCCTTTACACAGCCTCCTTCATTCTGATTATTCACTTTCACAACACCGATCAGGGCACATCAAAAGTACGAGATCTTCCTTCATAAGAGTCTTAACTTTTCATTGGTGTCAACAGATGAAAAAAAAAAAGTATATATTTGTGTATGTTCAGTGGGCCAGTATGTTGCAGTTTTCACACTGTGAGAGACCACTCAAGTATTTTAAGACACTAAGATCAGTTTGACTGAGCGAGTTCAGAAAATGTTAAGGAAACTTGGAAAAAGCGTCATGCACCTGTCAGGGCAAGTGACGGCTGTACATGTTATTCATCCATCTGACATTCTGCTGCCAGATTCACCTGAGTTGTTTCCAAAATCGCTCTGAATTTTTGTCCCATTTTTGAGTTTCCAGAATCAAAGTGTTAAATTTATACACCGTGTGGAGACATTAAAAATCTGCACAGTGGAGCAAAAAAATGCCTTCCCAGCATGAACTTCTTGCTAAAAAATCTCACAATGCAACAAATGACCTTTTAATAGATGAGGAAATTACTATTATGCAACACTACATCCGCCCGTAATGGAACACAATCCTGATTTGAGTGTCTGAAATCTCATTTTCCCACTCAGTATAGTAAACCACTGGCTGTTAGGGAATAGTGACTAAAGGAGTGAGTTTGTTTCTCTATAGACAGCAGTCAAAAGATCATTAATGGCAAAGTGGAAAACTTAATGTGAAACAGACTTTATGTGAGGCACAACTGGCCTCGAGTTCTGTCAATGAATTATGGGTTCAGACTTGATCGGGAGAGTCTTATCTTGAGGTGATGGTAGCATTAACTAGCACATGTGTACAGTCTTGTTTTCTACTGTCTTTAGCGTTCCCAGAGGGAAGAGTCAGCTGGTACATCGTAAAAGCTGGTAACACTGTAGCAGCTCATTAAAGAGCGCTGTGGAAGTTGTGAAGATGAACACGGGCGTCATGTGTTCGTAAAAGGGGCCAAGATTAACAGTGTGTGGCTTTCTACGAGGAATGCACTATTTACCTTCAAACCAGTCTGCAATCTTCACTCTAAGCAATCATGATGCACCAGTTTCTATGTAATATTGTTACCATGCATGCTGTTTAATAAATCACATTTTATAGAAACTATCTGGACTCAGATTTCTGTGTATGAAAACTTTAAAGCTACAGAAATTTGGCAGGAACTTCATGGCAGGTAGCTAGTCTCAGACTGATCCTCAGATTTGACCTGAAAAACAAGGTTTTTGTTTGGTTTTGCAGAACCAAACGGGATGTATTTTATCACAAATTACTGTATGAGTACAGAATATACCGTCCATTCCTGGTACAAACATTCAGAAAATGTGCTGTATGAATTCCCCGCTGTAAAAAAAAAAAAGAATTCAATATAATTAAAAATGTTCTAGGAAATATTTCAATAATTGGCAGAATCCTCAAAACAAACGGTACAAATCATATTGAGATATAAGTCCACTAACTATAAAATCCAAAGCTGCTTGAGAGTCAAGTTTGGGATATTTGCCAATCAGTAAATTATTCAAACAAAGCTAGATTCACAAGTTCAATGTCAGGGTCACATTTAATTTCAAAACTTATCAAATAAATTCATACAAATGTTAAGAATGGATAGTGGTAGTAAATGCACTTGGTACAAATTCATCAAGGGAGAGCAAAAACAGTCATATTGTTGGGCGACACTAACAGACAGAATGTGTTGCAGGAGAAAAGACAATTCACTGCTCATGTACTGCTTTCTCCCTCATAACTTCTGAAAAGCACATTGGCAATGATCGTTTTGTGTTTCCTACCCTGCTGCTTGCAGTTTGACTCTTTCAATTCCCTTCATCTGCCTCTCAATGTGCTTGTGGCGAGACCAGGAGAGAAGATGTCGACACGAGAAATGTTTCAACCCGACACTGAAATGTGTCTCTGCCCCTTCTGACATTGTCAAACCTGCTGTGTTGTGCTGAGAAATACTCCTCCTACACAGTTTCATTCAAAAGCTCCACTGCATCAACTCTGGGGGCTAAAATTATAAGTAATACAAACAGCTCATCCAATCATGGAGTTTGAATTAAACTTTAAAAAAAAGAAAAAAAGAAAAAAAAGTTTTCCTTCAACACATTTTTGATATGCAGAGTTGTTTAAGGACAGGTCAAAGTAAACTTGAAATTAGACGTAAACTGTGGAGCTAAGCCGGATACCTCCTGGCCTGGATCAACTTGGTGCTGAACTTTCTGGACCATCAGACTGAGATAAAAAGCTCCTGGCACCTCAAGCCCCGTATAACTCTCTAGATTTCTTCTCTATTCAGTAATAAACGTGAGATGTTTCACCAGCTAGCAGTGTTACAGCGCACAGACAAGGTGGATTTGCTTTTTGTGACACAAATTGAATTCTGAACCTGAGATCTGTTTGAGGGGGGGAGGAGGGTGCCAAGCCTTGAAACTCCTGAAACTAAAGTGTGCGCTATGTCTACTCTAAGCACACCGACAGCTCAGGTTTGTCACCCAGTTAAAACAAGAACAAAACAAAAAAAAAACAAAAAAATAAAAATAAAAACGGGGCTATGTGCGCCACTAAAGACGCCACTAAATTCTTAAATCCACTAAAATACAAAACTCCAGACATCCTCAAAATGTTGGCTGCAAAAATGACTTTACTGCAGTTTTAATACGTTATTTTTAAAACCACCATTTGCAACTTCTCTGCATTTTACATTGAATCAAATGAACTGGACTGAAAGGGAGAACAGTGACCCCACCTCTTTGTGCAACAACAACAACAAAAAAAATACACAGGTAGGTAGGTGTCTCTCTCCCCTTTCAAAATCAGATCAGGGGCAAATGATTAAAAAGAAAAAAAAAAAACAAAAAAAAAAACACCTGTACAGTACTTTTTAACAAATTCATGAAATACAGGATTTCTGGCTAACGCAGTCCTGTGTGCGAGACGTCGTGTGTGTTTTATTTTGTGTGTGTGTGTGTGTATGTGTGTGTGTGCCTTGGCCAAACTGACGCAATGGCTTTTGAAGGTTGAGTCCTGCTCCTCTGGATCTAAGCCTCATTACTGCTGAGTTTTCATCCTGGTACATTTTGTTACCTCCCTCGTCTCTAAAACATTTTGTTTGACTCATCTATGTTGCCTAGATCCCTCTATCCCCGATGAAGCTGAACAGTTCTGTGGCAGGGCGGCACACTTTGCTTCAGCCAGTCAAGCTTTCTATAACTATGACGGCTAGTCCTGCTAGCCTGACTGGCTCGCTGAACAGTTCATACACTGGCTGCTTGTGTTCTGGCTTCCTCTGCCTCTGGAGCTCTCTGGCTCGGGTCGAGGAGGATGGAAGGGAAAGTTCATATAAGGACATGTGAGGGTTCCTGTGGGGTTGCTGTAGTACCGCAGCTTCCTTACTGCTGTTGCTATAGCAACAGAGCAGAGTTGGGAACCGCCTTGGCACTGTTATTTCCACCGCAGCCCCTCTGGTCGGTAGGCAGGATGGTGGATGAGGGGGGAGAAAGTTGTTCAGAAGGAGGTCAGAACAGGGAGAGCAGGAGAGTGTTATGAAAGTTTGTAAAGGGTCAGTGAGTTCCTCGGGAGGAAGAAAGGAGCTTTTGGGTTCCCCAGGACGAGGCGGTGGGTAGGAGGAAGAGGTAAAAATCAAGGGGCTGAAGGAACAGACAGATCTGTCTTTCTTTCCAGTAAAAGAGAAGCTCTCCATCTCCCTCCACTGAGGGAGAAAAGAGGAGCAGAGATCAGGAGGAACTGAGTGAGGTGGGAGCTCGTCTTTGTCTGTCTCCTCACTGAGACTGACAGGTGGCACAAGCAGGCCAAGGACCAATGAGACGACCAGAGGAGGGATGATGGGAGGGACTCGATGTCCGTCCCGCCACGACCAAAAAGAGGACATTTAGCCTTAAGAGCTCAGGCGGGGCCGCTTCCTCGGAGACTGCTCTTCCTCCTCATCTTCTTCCTCTTCATCCTCATCGTCAGGGTAGTCCACCAAACCAACCAGAGCAGTCTAAGAGAAACACAAGCAAGGCCAAATTAAAAACATTTAAAAACTTACTAAGATTATTAACTCTGATTTCTGCAGCTGCTTTCTGTCCGTCGCTATCAGCTCTCTTTTCTAGACGAGGAAGAAATATGTTTGCAGCTCAGGGATGTCACAATTTTGGGAAAGAATGTGGACAAACAAGAAAAAAAACACACACTAATTGATAGCTCATTTAGCAGCATTCTCATTTACCAGCCCAATCTGAAACATGTAATGTAGACATTAGCTTCACTCTAATTTTGGACTCATTTTGCTACACAACAACATGACTAAGAGACAATAAGGTCTGTGTGATGTTGCTCTTCTGTTCGCAGCGTTTAAGGACAGCTTTGCCTAAGAGGTAACACTTGAAACTGCACTGGCTTTACAAGTTGTGTCGCATTTCTGAATTATGAAAAAATGTTGCATTTCAGTCCTCAAGTACTGAACATCGAAACTTCTTTGACAGCAGCGATGATGCTGGCTTAAAGTAGTTGGCAAACAGGTCAGTTTAGTGAATAACAATCAAAACAGGTGATCATGGTCTCTAATCTTCACAGCATTATTTGTATAGATTCATTACCTTCACTACTGGTGTGGCAGGAAGAGCAACTGTTTTGACAGAGGATGTTGAACTGTTGTTTGGAGTGACGGCTGGTGAGGCAGGCGGGATGGCAGCAGCCTTCCCGTTGTTGTTGGCACCATTAGCTCCGTTGGCAGCTCCTGAGACAGTAAATATCAAACTTAAAGGGCTGTTGCACTCTGGAGATGAAGGGGTTCCAGGAGGATAAATACAGTAATGCCAGAGCAGATTACCTTTTTTGGCTTCCATGTATTTGCCGTAGCTGTCAGAGAAGTCATCTTCCATTCGGCTCTTCTCGACAGCCTCTCCATCATCGTCGTCCTCATCATCGTTGAACCACAACTCCTCATCCTCGTCCAACGACCGTGCATCTCTGCGATATCTGCAGGGGGAAAAAATGTAACCACTGAAGTACAATTATCTGTTTTGCAACTGGGAATGTTAAAAAATCTATCAAAATATAATCTCTAAGATTACGATCACTTGACTGCACTTATTTGACCTTTTGTGGCCAATCAGACTACTGACCTGTTGAGTCTCTGACTCTGCCGGTCTTTTTCCTGCTCGTACCGTCCTTTCAGGCCCTTGAAAGTCTGGACGTACTCGATGGATTCAAGTGCTTTGTAGAAGTTATCCACAATGTGAGCTATGAGAGACTTGATGTCCTCCTGCAAAGAGAAGACAATGGAAAAAGATTAACAAACCGCTCTCAGTACCACGTGAACACACTTTATACAGATGAACACTTTTCATCAAGGTGTGTGACTACGCACCACTTTAATGAACTCAAAGAGCTCTATGATGGCTGAGTTGAGGAGGTTGTATCGGGTGCCGTTGTCCAGCAGGGCATTAATGACAGGCTCAAACAGGTTCCCTTTGATGATGTAGCGGTTGTAGTACTCATCCTTCAGACCAATGATCCTGCGCATGAAACGCAGGGCACCTTGGACAAACACAGACAACAACATTGTAAAGATGAAGCTGCGTTTGTGCTGAATTCTGTGAACAAGAACAATGCTGAAGCTGTTCACTGGTAAGATCCGTAACTCTGGTATGGTTAAAAACCTCGACAGTATACTAAAGATATACACTGAAAGGACATTTATAGGGAAAGCATGACCGAGAAACAGGAAGGTGTGTTCGTGGGTGAATCCTGAGCGAGCGACTTACAAAGAGCAAGGAAGGTGTGTTTTGAGTTCATGAGCACCAGCACTCTCCTGAGCAGGTCTTTATTCATGATGTAGGTCTTGATGTGATAAGTGTGGTGCTCCACACAGAAGGTCAGCAGCTCCAGGATGAGCGCCAGCAGCTGAGCTGTCTGGAAGTTATCTACACAAACAAACAAAAAAAACCTACGTCAGGACATTACAAATGCATTTACGAAAGTTCAAATTCACATTACACATTTAAGCTGCAGACTATATAGTACCTTACAGTCTTGCCATTTTCCCAACAACAAATATTATTTTTTTGTTATTCAATTGGAAGCAAGTGTGTGATCCTGTAATATTCAGTTTTATCTTATCATCAAGTCTTTTTTAAACAAAACATCTGTTATAGTATTAGCTCTGGAAATGATGTCATACAATGTCTAAAATCACAAACATTGCATCATTTCAGCCATTTTGAAGCAGTACTGGTCAATTTATTTCACCCTTTTCTAGCAGGCGACGGTGAAGGAAACAATATGAGACCGAGATAAAATTGAAATGCTGTTACTATCTGCTTCATGAATAATCATTCCCAGCAAGTGCTGGCATGCACAAGTTTCTGACTGATGATTGATGTTGAGTTACATAACACTCACCTGGACAGACTGGATTGATCTTAGTTGATCCCTCCTGCAGGTCTGAAAGGCCAAGCCAAAAGAATAATCAGTCAAATTCTCCACTTATCTCACAGTATGAAACAGTCACGTTCAGTTTATGCAAGATGTCTGTCCCCGGCTCACCTTTTGAGTTTTTGTCATGTGCAGTGTTCGCCAACAGAGGAGCAGTCAGGACATGCATGCAGTACTTGTAGAAGAAACTCAGAAACTCTGTCTTCTCAGTTTTCTGAAAGGACACAAAAGACAAGAGAGAGTGTCAGTGCTGCTGGCGTTTTAGTGTTGGAACAATCGGGGTTTTATTTAACAGCTTACAAGCCTGATTGAAAGTTAGACATCATTTTATGTGCGGTCTCCATTAAAAAACTTGACAGAGGCAGGCGTCACTCTTAACCCGATGTGGGAGTGTGTGTGTGTGTGTATCGGTTCTGCTTACGTTGGTGGAAGCCAGCATGTTCTCGGGGTCGATAAGCGTCCTGAGCAGACCCATCAGCTGGACCGCCCCACCTAACTCTGGGTCTGAGTCACAAATCATCTGCTTGATCACTACATTAATCAGCAGCACGTCCTGTAAACAAAAGAAACCACACACACACGCAAACAGTAGAAGATACAGTTATGATGATGCAGTTTCAATCCAAGTACACAATATAAAAGAGAAGCGAAATTCACTAACAAATTTGCATGACACAGTAAAGTAACCCCATCTCTATCGAAAGAACATTTAGTTCGAATGTAGATTGTGGTTTCGCTGAACTATAAACGCTCCACTTCTGTTATGTATAGAGGCGAACATGTTAACCAGTAAATCAACCGCAATTTCTGTGAGCTGTCTCCAACTGCTGAAGGTGTTTCTTGTGATAACGACTGCCAACTACATTTGTGTGTACCATATTTATACATGTTACGCTCCACCCAGTCCCAGGGGGGGAAAAAAAAAAATCTCGCTCAGGGTTTCTTATTCTTTCCTGGGCGAGAGTCCATTATTAGGTCCTAAAAGTGACATGATTTCAGTAATTGGGTTGTCAAGTATGAAAACTGAGATGTGATGAACTGGGTATTACTGTGTACTGTGATTTTTGCACATAAATCATGTGCAACTTGAAACTATAAAAACTCTATGAGGAAATATGGTTATGGCATGTTTGTTCATCAAGCTGAATACATCAAACTGGTATCAACGAACTTGAGGACAGTAAATAATTTAAATATTCTGTTTATCCCTTTTGTCATAAATGTACTGTGCAACAAAAAACTTGTTTTAAATATGTGGAATTTTTAAAAAACCCATTGCCGAACTGAAGCAAACTGCTCCCTGGCACCTAAAAAGTGCAACTACATTTGTTGAAAGTGATGTTCAGATGCTTACATCGTCAGTCTGCTGTGGTTCCTGCATGACAAACTCCCTGACCATGGAGGGGCTGAATTCCACCAGGTAGGAGAAGATGTCTGTAGCTGCTGCCCTCACCTGCAAGTCATCCATTCCCTGAGAAGGAGAAAAACAAGAGTTAAAAAGGGACAAAGAGAGCATTCATGAGTGAGAAAAAAAACCCCCATCAGCTTAGGTTTTCACACTGATGCAATGCCCAGAACATACCATGACTATTTCAAGAGCAGGTAAAATGCCTAGATTTGCCAGAGTTTTGAAGAAAGCATCCCTGTTTTGTGGCTGCAACGTTTGTGAAAAAGCACAGAATTCCTTGACAAAGTTCACCTGAAGAGTACAGAAGAAAAACAGATGTAATGGTTATTCAGCATCTGATACATTAAAGCAAACAGTTAAAGATCAGTGACAAAAATAATATCCCGAAGCATTACTTCTTTTGGGATACTGTACGGCAGCGGAAAAATTCTCTTTTGGTTCAGTCTCAAACACAGTCATCTTCTCCGTTCTAGTACACGAGAGCTTTCCAAAGTTAAATACATAAAAACATAAAAGGCCAATAAAATCAACTAGTTTCTATTTCACTTTCAGTAAGAGCCTGGACTGTTGAATGAATAATCTTGCCAAAGTTTATTACAAACAAGTTCACACTCACACCAATAAAAGTCAACATTATAATACAGTTCAAACTTGAGGTTTCTACACTAACATCAACCTGGCCTGGAGATTTTGACTTACAAGCTCTCTCCTTTTACTGTCCTCTGTGGCTTCATCTGTGAGCTGTGCAAAAACCTCTGTTAGGAACTTCTCGTCCTCCTGTGACACAAGAAAAACAGGGTTAAAAAAAGAAAGAAAAAAAACGAGGACACTGAAGAAATAAAAGGCTAAAATAAAAAGAAACTAAAGACAACAAAACTTAACCCGTGGCAATCTGTATTCAAGGGTTGAAGCAACAAGAGGAAAGAATCAAAACGGCGAACTACAACCCACGATTAACACTTCACTTGCTATTTGTCTTGAAAAACAACCATCACATATAAAACATTTTGAAATGGACGGACCGTAAGGTACTGTCCGCATCATGAGAATGATTGTGTGGTACAAATTATTTTCCACAAACCTCAATTCATTTTGAAAACCCATTTAACAGAAAAAACAAGGGAACACTCACTGAATATTTCAAAATAACTTATATTACTTTTATGCATTATTATCATAATGCACACACGACACTTTTTTCTTTCACTTGTCCATTTCAGATTCAAATTTTTCCAAATAAAACTGTCTGATTAAAAACTCATATCTTTTTTTTCATAATCTTTAATATTTCACATTTCATAAAACCACTGATCACTTTAATCATTACAGATAGGCCAAACTATAGGTTATGTTATGGTCTTGGAATTTGCTGGAAGCCACTGGGAGGACAGGTTTCTTTGCATTTGTCAAACAAATCTGAGTGAGGGGAAACAGTGAAAATGGCACTCACCAAATTCATTGCTGTTAAAAAAAAAACTGTACATACACCATCAACCTGCTTGACTGGCAATGAAATTCGGTCACCATAACTTTTTGTCTACACCATTAGATAATAGGTTATGATGACAACAATTATGCCAAAAGGAACAGTACAAGCTACCTGGTTTGTATTCTTACCTGCAACATACTGACAATCTCCACCTTGTTGAAGAAGATGAAGGAGGTGAGTGTAGAGAGGAAATTCTCCTCAAAGACAGACGGTGTGGGCAGGATGATGTCCTGGATGTACTGCACCCGGTAGGTCTGGTGGATCTTCTGCCGTAGCTCAGAGTCTGTGATAGGGATCACCTCCTTAAACTTTGCTGTCTTGGTCAAGAATTCCCGGTGCCGTTTAGGCTGAACCAGCGCTGGGTCATACTCAAGGCAGCCCACCACATCCATGATACAGTCGTCAGAGAACATCACCTCAAAGAGGGCCGCTTTATTGAGGAACAAGACACCTCGGACAATCTCATAGAGGTGATGTAAGCCTTCCCTGTTGTCCAGGTCCTCACATACTCTGAAGAGACCCAGGAGTTTCTTGATGTAGCCCTCACTCATTAGGGCCAGGGCAAGTTTTTCCCTCCGGATGGGCGAAGAAAGGACAGAAGTAACAAGGTCAGCTATCTCCTCCAGTCTGCTTAGCTCGCATGGAGGGAGCTCCACCAGGTGGCTTGTCTCTGGGATCTCCTCAAATCGTTCCTCCTCTGACTCATCAATGGGGTCCTGGGTGATGTCCAGGGCAGGGTCCTTCCCTTGCACCTGAGCAGTAAATAGTTGGTAGATATAAAGCAAAGAATTTAACTAGAAGTATCACTGTGTTGCCTATGTAAGGTAGGGTAAATTACATTTTAGCACCAGCAAACCAAAACCACGCGTTTGAGTACTCCCGAGGGAACAAATATCTTCTTCCCCTAATTGACTACACTACAAAATGCTGAAACAATGCACAGACAAAAATCAAGTAAAACTGGATTGACTTTACCTGGCAAATCTTCTCCCAGATCTCATCACAGCCAGCCTTTTCCTGGAAACTTAGAGCAAGGTCATAATTATCTGCTTCTGACCAGACAATCAGTGTGTCCTGAAAAAGAGGGAGAAAGAAACATTTAACAGAACAGAAAAATGCTTCTCAGTGCATTCATAGGACACACTAAAATATGTTTGCAAACCTTCTCTCTCTCACTCATACACACAAAAAAAGAGTGCAAACTCACATATGAGCAACACACATACGAGCTCTTTCATGCCTGTAAACGTATAAGGCAAGCAAGTCCTATGAAATGATGGCATTGTTTTGTCTATAGTTTGCAAGGAAAACATTTAACTCAGGGTTATCATTTCAAACCATGTGAAATTTCTGTTACGCATTTCATATTTGTTTGTTTTATTGTTGGTATGGTAATTACTAATGATGTTAAATGCTTATTACTTGTTTCCAGATTGACAATCAGACCAGCGTACTAAATTTCCACTATCTATCATTGTAGCAATAAGTGTCCAGCACCAAGTATTAATGTTGAATTGATTAAAACTTAATACTGAAAATATTGAGAACTCATATCTAACAGGTATGTATTTGCACTCCTTCAGTAGCTGATCCAGTCTCAGCTTATCTATACTTACCTGTTGTTTCTGATATGCAGTATTTGGGCTTATCTTCGACTCCAATAGTAGTGATCCTACAACACAAAGAATTGAGCAACTTTCAACTGTTGAACTTGTGCAAATAATCACAACAAACTTTGCCAAATGATTACTTCACCAATTCTTGAAAGTTAAGGTCAATACATCTACCAGGCAGTGAGCATTTAAGTAGACGATGTGAAAACCTGAATAATACGTTGTAAAAACAGAGATAAAGCTTAAAAACAGAAGAGCCAAGCCTATTCCAACATTATTTATTTCCCAGTACATCATAGAATCAACTTCAAAATTCTGTTAATTGTCTATAAAGCACTTAATGGTTTGGTGTTCATTTTTAATCGTTGTATTTCTGTATTTTTATACTTTACTTTAAAACGATTTTATCATGTTTATCAAGCACCTTAAACTGCCATTGTGTATGAAAAGTGCTAAGCAAATAAAACTGACTTGACTTGAACACATAACGGTGTATTATCCTGTGCAACATAACAACTTTGTACGTCCAGGACTCGACTTTGAGGCCCCCCCATGCTACCGAGATCACGTCGCCTGCTACAACCAATTATTTAACATATTGTCTTTTACCTAAAGACAAGAATAAAACTGGCTATTCCAACAGTCTGACTCTAAATGCTGCAGCAATATAAAAAACGCAACCCTAGTAAGTTAACCAAGTAAACATAATTGCCAACTGAAGCCTTCTGTCCGAACAACCAGGAGTTAGCATGCTACCGTTAGCCGACGTAACGTCGGTGCGGCTATGCTAACCGGGAACTTACCGTCTGATTCGGCCCGAACTAATAACGATATTCCCTTCAGGCGTTCAACAAAGGTTGACGAGACGTGTCCGGTACCCCGATCGTCCCATTGCCGGTCTTCATTCAGCGTATACACTTTGACTCGCCGCCGAGTGTCCGACATGGTTAACCGAGTCGGAGCTAGCAGGCTAGCTGTCTGCTAACAAGCTGTCGCCTCAACCCCGTCGACTGTTTTCTACCCGCGACCTGTTAACTTTGTTTCCAGCCGCATGTTACACTACATGCACGTCTAAAAGTCAACTTCACAACAGCCGTGGAAATATCTTAGTGGCTATTTCATGAACACATCACGTTCACGGCGTCAAGGAGCTCAACAGGAGGCCTAATGTGAAGTAGTAAAATTCACAGAGAACACAACAACTCCGACGGCCTCTCTGCTAACGTCCACAGACCGCCATCTTGTAATCCGATCTTGTGTTCCTTTTTTCTTCCTCGACGTCAATCAAGCGCTAACTGCCGCGCGTGTCCTCCTCCAGCTCCCGAGCAGAGCGGCGTCGTCCAATGGGAGAGCCGCAGCAGCGCCGCGTGCGCCACCTACCGGCAAGAATAGTAGCAGCAGCAGCATTTACCTGCAGAATTAATCTGTTTATTAGCCCAGTATGCAAGCATGGATATATTATAAGATGTGAGACTGTAAGATATGTCTTATTATACATCCACGTGTCTCTGTGTTTGCTTGCTTTGCGTTTCATTTTTTATTTTTATTTTCTTTTTTAGCAAGGCAAATTTATTTGTATTGCACATTTCAACAACAAGGCTGGTGGCACCTGGAAGCTGCTTGGCATACTCTTCATTACATTCTTCATATATATTATAAATCCATTATAATTTTGTTATCTTGTTCCATGCTGCATATCTGTAATTTGTCCTTCTTGTTCTACATCTATTGCACGCCTGTCCGTCCTGGGAGAGAGCTCCCTCCTCTGTTGCTCTTCCTGAGGTTTCTTCCATTTTTTCCCAGTTAAATTGTTTTTTTTAAGGAAGTTTTCCTTTATTTGAATTCAAGGGTCTAAGGAAAGAGGATGTTGTATTGCTGTACAGATTGTAAGGCACCCTGAGACAAATTTGTGATTTGTGATATTGCGCTATGCAAATAAATTGCCTCCAATAAATTTACTTAAAACATAAAAGGCATTAAGACAAAATGTAAAAGAAATATATTATAAAACACAAGATTTATTAAAGAGTTAAGAGAATAGGAAATAAAAATTAAGCAAAAATAAAATAAAACAGGAGAATAAAAGTTACAGTGGCAGGATAAAACAGCGGAGCAATGTAAAACTATTACCAGCTGTCTGTGGGCCTGACTCAGTTTAGAAACTGTCATACAGTGAGCACAAAAAGAAATAAAAATATAAAACAAGACAGGCAGATAATAAAAGTTAACAAGTTAGACAAAAAATATTTTACATTAAAAATTCCATTTCAAAATTTTAACTGCTGGACACAAGTTGCCTCCTACTTCACTGGAAACTCCATCCTTCAAGTTTCTACATCAAACTTGTGTAAGGTGAATACTGGACCACGATTGGCTCAAAACTATTTGTGATGTCACAAATCATGCTTGTAGGCCCACCCCTTAAAATTGTTTTTTCAATGAGCACAGAGAAACTTCCCACTTTCAGCAGATTGATGTGAAAACAGCCTTCTAGTGTCAAACTCTGCACATACATCATTCTGCACAGTGAAGCTCAAACATTCAACCGTAGGAGCAAGAAAAACATATTTTTGAGTGGAGAGGGGCTTTAAAGTACTAAAGTAAAAGTGCTCGTTTTGCAGAAAATCGGGCTGGGACTGATATATTAAATAAATTTACCAAAGTACATTATTAATACTGATGAGTCAATGCATAAGCAGCGTTTTATTGTTGCATCTGCTCGAGGTGGAGCTAGTTTTAACTGCTTTGTGAGGGTTGTAAGATAAATCTGAGGAGTCTTGAGATGATAGATTGGGTAAGAAAGAAGAAAAAACAGTTCTGCTGCATACATATGGATTAATTTTTCTGAACTCCTCTTTAATCTTTGCATTTTTCTGAAATATTGGAGAGTTTTACATCTTTGGGCCTCAAAGAGTTATTTCTTTGAAACCATGTGAGGTGAAATGTCTCTTTGGTGGAACTGCAAACAACTCAGACATCTGAAACATTAGAAGGAGACACAAATACACACTGATTTTTTGTTGTGTTTTGTAAGGACCCACAAGTCAAAAAGTTTGGGAACCACTGGTTTTATCTTTAATAATGCGGTGTAATTTATAAGCTCATCACTATGTTATTTTATGTAAAATTGCAATCTGAAAAGTGACTAGTAACTAAAGCTGTCAAATAAATGTAGTGGAGTAAAAAGTACAATATTTCCCTCTGAAATGTAGTGAAGTGGAAGTATTAAGTAGCATGGAATGAAAATACTCAAGTACAATTACCTTAAAAGTGTATTTAAGTACAGTACTTGAGTAAATGTACTTACTTACATTCCATGCTAACTATGCTAACTTTACTATACTAATAAAACAAAGACATTATTGCACCATTATAACAACCAGTGGATCTTAAATGGTTAAACGTATAACACTGCTTTCATATTTTTTAATGAATGAATAAATTCATTAATTTCTAAACATCTAAGACCAGACAGCTTCACATTAAGCTTTTTCAGGCACTTACCCAGCAAGTCAAACACACACAAATCCTTTCAATACCATCCATGTTTATTATTACAGATATTAAACATCATAATAATTAGATGTAACCAGGCTGATAGACTATAAAGCTGATAATGTTCGGGCAGTAGTGGACAATATAAGAGACTCTGTTCTTTGCAGCATTATTAACAACATTAACATTGACAGTTCACAACACTTGTGAACTGTCACATCTAATTAACTGCACTTTTCTCAATTTTCACCCTCCTGGAGGTTTTAATTTGGTGCATAGTTCTGTGACTATATTTGAAAAAGGTTAAGGTTAAAAAAATAAAAAAAAACCCACATAAATCACCATAAAGGCCTCAGACGCAGGTAGTGTCTGATGGTGACACAGCAGCTCATGACATGGGTGTTTCACTATTTCAGGGCTGTATTCATCTCCCAGGTGTTAAAGAGAAACTGTCTTTTTACCATCTGTTTATTTAGGAGTTCAGAGGCTGAAAATTATGTCTGTCAAGCAGCTGCAGAATTACAGCCACAGTTGATGAAGAGTCTTTCTATTTCCATCAGTGAGACAAGCAGGCAGGCCTCAGGGTGGGTAATTCTGTCCTTAACGATCAATCTTTCAATAAATTAACCATCCACTTTACTTAATTCTATCTTGTACCTTGTGATTTATAGTCTAAAATTAGACTTTTACTATATCTGGTTTCATACCACATCAATTGATTGTTTGGACCCTTCTCTCAAAACGTTTTACATGGTGGGACTCAGGTTTAATTCTTTGTTGGCTCTCTCTTACAACATTTCACATCAGAATGATTAAAGTCTGGTTCTTTGTGGTTTTGTTTAGTCGTTTTCTAGAAACAGTGGTGAACTTTCATGCTACAAAGCAACCCGTCACTGTTTTATTTACAGATGACTCATATATACGGTAAAGGCAACACAGCATACAAGGAATATTAAAAAAATACTAACTGTACTCTTCTCTCGCTTCGCTTTTTTTTGTCTATAACCAGATCCTGGCAGCTCAAAAGGCACACCACCACAGTGGACACCAAACATGGAAGTGGTATACCACAAGGCGCAGTTTTAATCACGTGTGTGAATAACGAAACCATTGTTAGACTTTGTTGTGCCTACTGGATGACTGTGTTGGGCGAAACTGAAAGAAATGTAAACCTCTTACTGCTTGATAATGTCAAGGCTAGCTGAGGTATTAAATCAGAAAACAACACAACATAAACACGGGATGCTAATTTATAATTCTTGAAAACGTGTGTCTCCTGCCTGTTATTATCCGAGTGTTCTTCTCGGTTCGTCCACATTCATTGTAACACAATGTCAACAGGACACTTTGATAAGCTGCAGGTCACTCCAGTGCAGTTCAATCATGTCCATATACCCACAACAGTAAGGTAAACACTGGTAGACACTGGTTCAGTTTGTGATGACATCTTCTTTGCAGGACTGTTTTGTGGCAATGACGTTAAATCCAGTTTGTTGGCAAAACCAGAAACAATTAGCCTGTTGTGTTGTCGTGTCACAAATCTGTGTTGGTTGTGTGATTGTTGTTTGATCGCATGGAGATACTCTGTTTCTCACTCAGTGTCTTGACAACAGTTGCAGCAGGAGACTGGAGCACCTTCCGTGAAAGTCTCATTCTGCCGTCTGTTGGGTCCCGTCCAAAGAATTTGACCTGTTAGCAGAAGCCCAGTCAGAGACATGTAGCCCAGAATATAAACACAAGAAACAACTGTTGTAATTCAAGAGGCTACTTTTAACAACACAGTCTGTAGTTACATACCTGGATCTGCTGTCCGACCTCTAAACCCAAAGCACTTGGATGTTTGATCTAAAAGAGGAAAATACAGAGCGATGACTTTTATGTGTCATTCTCATGTTTCACTCATAGAAATATGGACACACAGGTGAACAACACGCAGAGGCAAATTTACTAACCCGTTTGTGGTCCAGCTGTGAGTTGTGCAGCAGGACAGCGCTCATATTGGGATAGAGTTTCACCATGACACCGATGTCCCTGAAACAGAAGAGGAAAAAGGCTTTAGGAGCATTCTGAACACTGAAGGTTTGATTTAACCGTAGTTTGATTTCCTTTTCTATTAAGAACATGCATACATATTTCCCAAATAGCATTTTTTTAACTGAGTGCTCATGACTGGCATGAATTATTGTTTTACCATGAAGAACACAATACATTCATTTACCTTATTTCAGTGATGGTGGCGGTGTAGATGGCACCAAATTCTAGCTGCTGTTCTTGCTGCAAGAGATACACATGCATCTTCATTTACAGTACATACACAGACAAAAGGTCTCTTTCAGCACGGAGATCTGGTGTGGTTAGCACCATTCATGATTTATTGTTTTGGGTTTAAAAGTATGACTTTTTTTTAACATGCATCTTTTGAAAAGCTCCTACATATGGTGGAGACACTCACATCATCTTTGCAGATCTCACTGATGAACTCTTGGGCTTCGCTCATGGCTCCTGGCGTTGGTGCAAACACAGAGAAAGTCTCCTCGTCCACCTGACTTATTGTCACACCTTTGAAAGAAAAACAAAACATTCAGAAGTTTGTAATTCTGCCAAAACATTTGTATTGTGTAACAGAAAAAAATGTGCTGCTTTTTTTTTTTAGCACCACGTCTCAACAACAAAGATGTCACGTTCCTTTTAGATTTCATCAGATTACATGAATGTTACCTGTTTGAGCTTGTAGCCTGCGAAGGTTATAGCCTCCTGGACCGACGAAGCGTGCTCGTCTGGAGACAGGGACCCGCACGTTCTCTGAAGACAGAATAAAATTCACACATGTTAGAACAGCAGTCCAAATTGTTCCAAGCATGTCCCTCCTTTTAAATGTAAACTAATATTCAAACTTACCAACAACAGGTCCATTATCCTTCCTTGTCTCTCTTGGTTTTGCAATACATTTGTTCATGATGCCCAAGATTTCCCTCTTTGCCACTGAAAAATAATAATATTGAAACAAAAGCCATCAAACCACTAAAAAAAATACAGTCACTTTATTCTTTAATATAAAATGTTGAGTTTCGCTGCTGTCTGGGATTACCTGTGGCCTGTTGAATAGCCTCCATGACCACCTTCAGAGGCAAACCTGGAATCTTCACGTCAGCCTGGAGGTTAAATAAAGGTCATGTGAAGGCGCGTCACGGAGCATTAAGAGCAAAGCAGTGATATTGTTGAGCTACCGTATGGGCAAGATGCAAAGTTAGCACCTGTTAGAGCCCTCTTTGTCCCATCATACAGTCTTCTAAGCAAAACAGTGTCTTTTTCATCCATAAGGGCCCTGTTTGGCTGAGTCTTACAATAGTTCAACACCATGTGGCACAGACTTATAATAAATAATGAACTTAATATCTTACCAGGAAGCAAATCTTAAATTAAAGCTCTAAATCTGACCTGGTCTCCTCCTTAAGGTTTCACACAGCACCAAATTCTAAACATTGAAAACAAGCCAGGTGAAAAACTTTCACATAAATGTCTTTAACCTTCCTCCCCATTGCTTTGGGGTGTTCATCAGAGTACCTGTAAAGCAGTGATGCCTTTGTTTGTTCCTGCCAATTTGAAGTCCATGTCTCCGAGGTAATCCTCAATTCCCTGTTTAAAAAAACAGAATCAAGTTCTTATTCAACATCCCCAGTTAGACCATTATCTCATTCTCAGGATTTGTATGGCTTAACTAGACTTATTCTTCCAGCTGACATTGGTGAATGGTTCATCACACTCATAGCTTGTATGTACCAGAATATCAGTAAGTAATCTGTAGTCTTGGATCTCAGTAGGTTTCTCTGGGGTGGGTTTAGAGATGAGGCCAACAGCGACACCTGCCACAGCAGAAGAGATGGGCACACCTGGGAGACACAGATTTACACATATCAGCCACATATTTTCACACAATTGCTCTTTACTAAATTAATAGAAACACTGAAGAAAAACTCAATCTAGTGATCCTATCTATACATCTTTTAATAGCGATGTCTAATTGCTTTGAGAGGCACAATAAAAAACAGAGGAAAAAGAAGGGAAAAAGGCCTGTATGGTAGAACAATTAAATATTCTTTGCATTGTTGAGTTGTATTTTGGTTTGTTGAGTATTTGAAAAATGGATAGTTTGATCATTGAAATACACTAATACCAATACTGGAAAAAAATAGCATTTACACACCAGAAAGTGCATCCAAACCTTTGACCGGTGCTGTATGAAAGTACTCATAAAATTGTTTTAAAATTGCAACTATAGAACTTTGATAACATGTCTTAACATTTGAATATTGATTTTTCCCAGATAGAATTTACTGCTTAGGTTATCTGAAAATTAAATTATAGCTGCAGCATTTAAGTTGAGTAAAAATAAAGAGCTAATTCATGCATCCCCACTCAGATACCTGCATCCATTAGAGCAAGGCTTCCTCCACAAGCTGAGGCCATTGATGAGGATCCTGAAAAAAGAGATAAAGAGGTAGAAATAGGACAAATCAGATTTTGTAACTCTATGATCCTGTCTGAGAGATCCTGCCAGACAGTCATCATATCAGATTTCCTGTGGTGATTATGTTGTTGTTGTTGTTACACTGTCTCCGCTCTCACCATTTGACTCCAACACCTCAGAAGTGACCCTAATAGTGAAAGGAAAGTCTTTAGGAATGATTGGTCTCAGAGCCTTCTCAGCCAGGGCCCCTATGAACACACACATACACGCAAACATGAACAAACAAATATACATACACAGAGTAAGATTGTTGCTGGAAATGTGTGGTTACAAGTAGATGTAGATGTAAATATTTATACCAACCATGTCCAAGCTCTCTCCTGTTTATACCTCCCATCTTTCCAATCTCGTTGGTTGCATATGGAGGGAACTGAAATTAAATACAAGGTTGATTAAGGTTCAGTTTAAAAACTAAAGGATAAAGAATCATATATCGAATCATCTACGTAGCTTTAAGAATAAAAACAGAATTTTACTCACTTCATAATGAAGCATGAAGTTTTTGTCTTTGATGCCACTGTAGAAAGGAAATAGGACAATAAACTGAGTACCACTGCATTCAGATATGACAGGAACGTATCAGAAGGTTGATTTCATATACTTTGATTTGAGAAGAAAGGGCTGACTATCTGAACTGTATGTACTGAATGCGTGATTCTGCATGTGAGAATTAGATTGATTTTACCTCAAAGCTGTGGTGATGATGTCTGTCTTGACACTGGACTCCAGGGAATCAAACGTGACGCTGCACAGCACCTAAAAGGAAAACTAAGAGGATGAGGAGCGAGCTTTCTCTGTTCAAAGACTACAGCTGCTTTTTTCACTGTAAAAATCTCATTTCTTGATTCCATAAACATTTATTGGAGTTAAGACAGAACATAAAACTTATGTGGTCTCCCTCCTCCTGTTATGTTATGTTGAATCTTTCATTCTTTTATTTTTTTGCACACACACCTGTGTTTGTCCTCTCTGGAACAGAGCTGAGCCATGGAGCGGTTTAAAGAGGTCCACGCTGCAAGAAATGTTCCTTAAAGCAGTCAACTCCCTCCCATCGCACCTACACACACACAGAAAAGAAAACATAGATTTACATTAAAATATGTTTGTTGTAATTACAAGATCACATCATGTGTCATGAGAACGTACATCCACTAACTTACCTCCTGTACTCATTCAGCACTAAATTGCGGAAAATTTCTTTGCTCACATTGTTGAAGGATTCAATCACTTCAAAAGGTTCAGCTTGAGGAAATTTTTCTGCACAAGAAAGAAAGAATTCGACGGACAAGGGTGCAAATTAATAAGTACAAAGTCAAAAATTGAAATGTAATAAATATAAATAAATACATGTGTGAAAGATTGTCATACAATTGTGAAGGAAGTTGCAGCAATATTGAAACAAATGTTCTAAAATGATTTTCATGCAACATAAACACTGATGGACGGATGATCTACCTTTTAGATCCTCTTCGGTTTCTAGTCGAACTTTGTTGATAGCTTCATCTCTAGAAATCTATGACAAGATTATTATAGTTACTGTCACTGATCAAGAGATAAGATCATTTTCAGAAATACATACACATTCCCATAATACAGAAGAGACACATTCATGATTCTTCCTGTTTTGAAGGACCTTAATCCACAATGCATTCACAAAAAAAGATGTGAATGCGGTGGTTTCAGAATTACCACATGAAGTGTCAAGAGAGAGTTAACACACAGAGATAACTGTATCACAACATAATATAACATTTGGGGAATAGA